>NC_091290.1:60164475-60486521 GCF_032444005.1 Ranitomeya imitator | reverse complement strand
CTCTCTCCAATTGTGGTCCATAGAAAGCCTATATTTTTTTTCCTTGATTTGGGTTCAAAAATCTACCAGAGAAAATAACTCCATCAATCATTGGTAGAAAAATATTGGCCTCTGGGCTTGTGTGCCACTCCTGATTCCTGTGTGCGTCATCTCTCACTCAGTGGCCCATAGAAAGCATATAGTTTGTTACATTTGTTTTCTAAATTCTCCCTGCAAAAATCTATTTTTTTTTTTTTTGGAGGTTTCTAAAGTGTTCCTGAAAAAAATAAAAAAATAAAAAAATAATAGTGTGACATTAATATTAACATTTGTGCTTCAGTGACAGTCCTGCGTGTGGGGCATCTCTCTAATTTGCAGCCACCAAAAAAAGAGTGTGTAACATTGGCCCTGATTTTCGCTGTGGTCTCACCAACCTGTAAAGGGGTAGCTAAATCATACTGAAGTTATAGCTCACCGTGTAAGTTGTGTGACTGCAACAAATAACGTTAGTTTGGTTACGTTTTTAAAACAATGAGGAAGTCTAGTGGAAGAGGTCGTGGCCGGGGGCGTTCATTGTCAGCTGGTAATGAGGGTAGTGGTAGTGGTGGAGCATCAGGTGGTCGTGGGGAAAAAAATATTGCACCTAAGTCTGGAGCTGTGGAGCCAGGTTCGTCGTCCGGCTACACAAGGCCTCGAACGCTCCCTTTTCTGGGATTAGGAAAACCGCTTTTAAAGCCGGAGCAGCAAGAGCAAGTTTTGGCTTATCTTGCTGACTCAGCCTCTAGCTCTTTTGCCTCCTCTCGTGAAACTGGTAAAAGTAAAAGCAGCGCGTCGTTAGTGGATGTTCACGGTCAGGGACAAGTCACTTCCTTGTCCTCTTCAGCAAAAACAACAACAGAGAAGAATGCAGCAGGCGACACAACGGGTTACTCCATGGAGCTCTTTACACATACCGTCCCTGGCTTAGAAAGTGAAGCAGTTAACAGTCCATGCCCATTACAAATTGAATCTGACATGGAGTGCACTGACGCACAGCCACAGCCAGACTACTATGCTGGTCCTTTGACTCAGACCACAACATTGCCCTCGCAGGGTGGTGATCAAGAATCAGACCCTGATGAGACTATGTTGCCCCATCACGAACGCTATACCACCGAACGACACGGTGACACAGACGAAGTTGCGCAGGAGGTACAAGAAGAGTTATTAGATGACCCAGTTCTTGACCCCGATTGGCAGCCATTGGGGGAACAGGGTGCAGGTGGCAGCAGTTCTGAAGCAGAGGAGGAGGAGGGGCCGCAGCAGGCATCAACATCGCCACAGGTTCCATCTGCCGGGCCCGTATCTTGCCCAAAACGCGTGGCAAAGCCAAAACCTGGTGGAGGACAGCGTGGCCATCCGGTTAAAGCTCAGTCTGCAATGCCTGAAAAGGTATCCGATGCTAGAAAGAGTGCAGTCTGGCATTTTTTTAAACAACATCCAATTGATCAGCGCAAAGTCATCTGTCAAAAATGTTCTACTTCCTTAAGCAGAGGTCAGAATCTGAAAAGTCTCAATACTAGTTGCATGCATAGACATTTAACCACCATGCATTTGAAAGCTTGGACTAACTACCAAACGTCCCTTAAGGTTGTTGCACCCTCGGCCAATGAAGCTAGTCATCAACGCAACATCCCTTCCGGCAGTGTAGGACCACCATTTAGCGCACCACCTGCTGTATCTGTGCAGGTATCTTTGCCAGGCCAAAGCAGTCAGGGTCAGGGAATCACCAGTTTCGTAGTAGGAAACACTGCATCTAGGGCACCGGCGGCAACAATACCATCTCCCACCGTCTCTCAGTCTGCCATGTCCACCGGCACCCCCGCTAGTTCCACGATCTCCAGCTCTCCAGTCCAGCTCACCCTACATGAGACTATGGTTAGAAAAAGGAAATACTTAGCCTCGCATCCGCGTACACAGGGTTTGAACGCCCACATAGCTAGACTAATCTCGTTAGAGATGATGCCCTACCGGTTAGTTGAAAGCGAAGCTTTCAAAGACCTGATGGACTACGCTGTACCACGCTACGAGCTACCCAGTCGACACTTTTTTCCAGAAAAGCCATCCCAGCCCTCCACCAGCATGTTAAAGAGCGCATCGTCCATGCACTCAGGCAATCTGTGAGCACAAAGGTGCACCTGACAACAGATGCATGGACCAGTAGGCATGGCCAGGGACGTTACGTGTCCATCACGGCACACTGGGTAAATGTGGTGGATTCAGGGTCCACAGGGGACAGCAAGTTTGGGACAGTTCTGCCTAGCCCACGGTCTAGTAAACAGTTGTCTGTAGCCGTTCGCACCCCCTCCTCCTCCTCCTCCTCCTCGTCCTCCTGCAGAAGCAAGAGCTCGTCCACAGACCGCAGTCGCACAAACACTCCATCCGCACCTGCCACAGTTGCACACCAGGTCTCCCATTATGGGGCAGCTACTGGCATACGTCAGCAGGCTGTATTGGCTATGAAGTGTTTGGGCGACAATAGACACACCGCGGAAGTTCTGTCCGAGTTCTTGCAGCAAGAAACGCAGTCGTGGCTGGGCACTGTAGATCTTGAGGCAGGCAAGGTAGTGAGTGATAACGGAAGGAATTTCATGGCTGCCATCTCCCTTTCCCAACTGAAACACATTCCTTGCCTGGCTCACACCTTAAACCTGGTGGTGCAGTGCTTCCTGAAAAGTTATCCGGGGTTATCCGACCTGCTCCTCAAAGTGCGTGGACTTTGCGCACATATCCGCCGTTCGCCTGTACACTCCAGCCGTATGCAGACCTATCAGCGTTCTTTGAACCTTCCCCAGCATCGCCTAATCATAGACGTTGCAACAAGGTGGAACTCAACACTGCACATGCTTCAGAGACTGTGCGAACAGAGGCGGGCTGTTATGTTTTTGTGGGAGGATACACATACACGGGCAGGCAGTAGGATGGCAGACATGGAGTTGTCAGGTGTGCAGTGGTCGAAGATTCAAGACATGTGTCAAGTCCTTCAGTGTTTTGAGGAATGCACACGGCTGGTTAGTGCAGACAACGCCATAATAAGCATGAGCATCCCCCTAATGCGTCTGCTGATGCAAAGTTTGACGCACATAAAGGATCAGGCGTCTGCACCAGAGGAAGAGGAAAGCCTTGATGACAGTCAGCGATTGTCTGGTCAGGGCAGTGTACATGACGAGGTACCGGGCGAAGAGGAGGTGGAGGATGAGGAGGATGATGGGGATGAGTATATTTTTAATGAGGAAGCTTTCCCGGGGGCACGGGAAATTGGTGGCGTGGCAAGGCCGGGTTCTGGTTTTTTGAGGGACACAAGTGACGTAGATTTGCCTGCAACTGCCCCTCAACCAAGCACAACCGCAGATTTGACAACGGGAACTTTGGCCCACATGGCGGATTATGCCTTGCGTATCCTCAAAAGGGACACACGCATTACAAAAATGATGAACGATGACGATTACTGGTTGGCCTGCCTCCTTGATCCTCGCTATAAAGGCAAATTGCAAAATATTATGCCACATGAGAACTTGGAACTAATATTAGCAACAAAACAATCAACTCTTGTTGACCGTTTGCTTCTGGCATTCCCTGCACACAGCGCCCGTGATCGTTCTCACACGAGCTCCAGGGGCCAGCAGACCAGAGGTGTTAGAGGGGCAGAAATCAGAAGTGGCGTTGGCCAGAGGGGTTTTCTGACCAGGTTGTGGAGTGATTTTTCTATGACCGCAGACAGGACAGGTACTGCAGCATCAATTCAAAGTGACAGGAGACAACATTTGTCCAGTATGGTTACAAACTATTTTTCATCCCTTATCGACGTTCTCCCTCAACCGTCATTCCCATTTGATTACTGGGCATCCAAATTAGACACCTGGCCAGAATTGGCAGAATATGCATTGCAGGAGCTTGCTTGCCCGGCAGCTAGTGTCCTATCAGAAAGAGTATTCAGTGCTGCAGGTTCAATACTAACCGAAAAAAGGACTCGTCTGGCTACCCAAAATGTAGATGATCTAACCTTCATTAAAATGAACCACAACTGGATTTCAAAATCTTTTGCCCCACCCTGCCCGGCTGACACCTAGCTTTCCTATGAAAAGGTCTTGCCTGTGGACTATTCTGAATGACTTTTCCAATCTCGTAATTTTCTTCACCTGATTGTCCAGCATACGACATGTTTCCACCTCACGAAATGGCCAAACTCCCCACACGGGGCCGTGCTATCGACACTTTGCGCTTGGACCCTTGAGAGTGCTGTTTGTCTGAAGAGGTGGGTGTGGCCGCTTTTGGTCGACGGCACTGCCACTGGGTCCCTCATAGTACAATAAAGTGTCTCTGGCGGTGGTGGTGCGCACCCAACGTCAGACACACCGTTGTAATATGAGGGGCCCTGTGCCTGTACCGCCGGCCACAAGACAGTTCCCCCCCCCCCAGCTCAAACAGTGCTCTACCACTAGCAAAATTATCTCTCACAGCTTCACCAATGTGTAGTCTAGGCGCTGACATCCTTCAATGCCTGGCACTGACAATACCATTGTTTTGACATTTTTGTTATGTTAGGCCTTCGAAGCCTGTCTGCGGTCCCTTCTTTCTACAACTACTACACTGACCAGGCCACTGCTGGCCGTGTTACCCTGGAACCAATTTAAAAGTGCCTACAGTCAGCCCAATTTTGTTATGTTAGGCCTTGGAAGCCTGTCTGCGGTCACTCCTTCCACTAGACTTCCACTGACCAGACCACTGCTGCCCGTGTACCCCTGGAACCAATTTAAAAGTGCCTACAGCCAGCCCAAGTTTGTTATGTTAGGCCTTGGAAGCCTGTCTGCGGTCACTCCTTCCACTAGACTTCCACTGACCAGACCACTGCTGCCCGTGTACCCCTGGAACCAATTTAAAAGTGCCTACAGCCAGCCCAAGTTTGTTATGTTAGGCCTTGGAAGCCTGTCTGCGGTCACTCCTTCCACTAGACTTCCACTGACCAGACCACTGCTGCCCGTGTACCCCTGGAACCAATTTAAAAGTGCCTACAGCCAGCCCAAGTTTGTTATGTTAGGCCTTGGAAGCCTGTCTGCGGTCACTCCTTCCACTAGACTTCCACTGACCAGACCACTGCTGCCCGTGTACCCCTGGAACCAATTTAAAAGTGCCTACAGCCAGCCCAAGTTTGTTATGTTAGGCCTTGGAAGCCTGTCTGCGGTCACTCCTTCCACTAGACTTCCACTGACCAGACCACTGCTGCCCGTGTACCCCTGGAACCAATTTAAAAGTGCCTACAGCCAGCCCAAGTTTGTTATGTTAGGCCTTGGAAGCCTGTCTGCGGTCACTCCTTCCACTAGACTTCCACTGACCAGACCACTGCTGCCCATGTACCCCTGGAACCAATTTAAAAGTGCCTACAGCCAGCACAAGTTTGTTATGTTAGGCCTTGGAAGCCTGTCTGCGGTCACTCCTTCCACTAGACTTCCACTGACCAGACCACTGCTGCCCATGTACCCCTGGAACCAATTTAAAAGTGCCTACAGCCAGCCCAAGTTTGTTATGTTAGGCCTTGGAAGCCTGTCTGCGGTCACTCCTTCCACTAGACTTCCACTGACCAGACCACTGCTGCCCATGTACCCCTGGAACCAATTTAAAAGTGCCTACAGCCAGCCCAAGTTTGTTATGTTAGGCCTTGGAAGCCTGTCTGCGGTCACTCCTTCGACTATACTTCCACTGACCAGACCACTGCTGCCCGTGTACCCCTGGAACCAATTTAAAAGTGCCTACAGCCAGCCCAAGTTTGTTATGTTAGGCCTTGGAAGCCTGTCTGCGGTCACTCCTTCCACTAGACTTCCACTGACCAGACCACTGCTGCCCGTGTACCCCTGGAACCAATTTAAAAGTGCCTACAGCCAGCCCAAGTTTGTTATGTTAGGCCTTGGAAGCCTGTCTGCGGTCACTCCTTCCACTAGACTTCCACTGACCAGACCACTGCTGCCCATGTACCCCTGGAACCAATTTAAAAGTGCCTACAGCCAGCACAAGTTTGTTATGTTAGGCCTTGGAAGCCTGTCTGCGGTCACTCCTTCCACTAGACTTCCACTGACCAGACCACTGCTGCCCATGTACCCCTGGAACCAATTTAAAAGTGCCTACAGCCAGCCCAAGTTTGTTATGTTAGGCCTTGGAAGCCTGTCTGCGGTCACTCCTTCCACTAGACTTCCACTGACCAGACCACTGCTGCCCATGTACCCCTGGAACCAATTTAAAAGTGCCTACAGCCAGCCCAAGTTTGTTATGTTAGGCCTTGGAAGCCTGTCTGCGGTCACTCCTTCCACTAGACTTCCACTGACCAGACCACTGCTGCCCGTGTACCCCTGGAACCAATTTAAAAGTGCCTACAGCCAGCCCAAGTTTGTTATGTTAGGCCTTGGAAGCCTGTCTGCGGTCACTCCTTCCACTAGACTTCCACTGACCAGACCACTGCTGCCCGTGTACCCCTGGAACCAATTTAAAAGTGCCTACAGCCAGCCCAAGTTTGTTATGTTAGGCCTTGGAAGCCTGTCTGCGGTCACTCCTTCCACTAGACTTCCACTGACCAGACCACTGCTGCCCATGTACCCCTGGAACCAATTTAAAAGTGCCTACAGCCAGCACAAGTTTGTTATGTTAGGCCTTGGAAGCCTGTCTGCGGTCACTCCTTCCACTAGACTTCCACTGACCAGACCACTGCTGCCCATGTACCCCTGGAACCAATTTAAAAGTGCCTACAGCCAGCCCAAGTTTGTTATGTTAGGCCTTGGAAGCCTGTCTGCGGTCACTCCTTCCACTAGACTTCCACTGACCAGACCACTGCTGCCCATGTATCCCTGGAACCAATTTAAAAGTGCCTACAGCCAGCCCAAGTTTGTTATGTTAGGCCTTGGAAGCCTGTCTGCGGTCACTCCTTCCACTAGACTTCCACTGACCAGACCACTGCTGCCCGTGTACCCCTGGAACCAATTTAAAAGTGCCTACAGCCAGCCCAAGTTTGTTATGTTAGGCCTTGGAAGCCTGTCTGCGGTCACTCCTTCCACTAGACTTCCACTGACCAGACCACTGCTGCCCATGTACCCCTGGAACCAATTTAAAAGTGCCTACAGCCAGCCCAAGTTTGTTATGTTAGGCCTTGGAAGCCTGTCTGCGGTCACTCCTTCCACTAGACTTCCACTGACCAGACCACTGCTGCCCATGTACCCCTGGAACCAATTTAAAAGTGCCTACAGCCAGCCCAAGTTTGTTATGTTAGGCCTTGAAAGCCTGTCTGCGGTCACTCCTTCCACTAGACTTCCACTGACCAGACCACTGCTGCCCATGTACCCCTGGAACCAATTTAAAAGTGCCTACAGCCAGCCCAAGTTTGTTATGTTAGGCCTTGGAAGCCTGTCTGCGGTCACTCCTTCCACTAGACTTCCACTGACCATACACTGCTGCCCATGTACCCCTGGAACAAATTTAAAAGTGCCTACAGCCAGCCCAAGTTTGTTATGTTAGGCCTTCGAAGCCTGTCTGCGTCCCGTTCTTTCAACTACAACTACACTGACCAGGCCACTGATGGCCGTGTTCCCCTGGAACCAATTTTAACTTGCCTACAGCCAGCCCTATGTTATTATGTTAGGCCTTCGAAGCCTGTCTGCGTCCCGTTCTTTCATCTACAACTACACTGACCAGGCCACTGATGGCCGTGTTCCCCTGGAACCAATTTTAACTTGCCTACAGCCAGCCCAATGTTAGGCCTTTGATGCCTGTCTGCCGTCACTCCTTCCACTAGGCCTCCACTGACCTGTCTATTGCTGCCCGTGTACCCCTTGAACCAACCTAATAAAATATTTTAAAAATTAATTTGATTATAAAAAATAAGATCGTGTTGAGATTTCAAATGCAGACATTTTAACAATCAAAACAAACACACAACAAATATCTGGAACTGTACTACAAAGGTCCAACAGCTACAATTTCTTTCTCCTGCAAGAAGTTAACTGAAAGTTTTTTGGAGTTGTTAACACAGATATGGCATCCACCGAGTGTTGTCCTGTCGCGTCTCCTTTAAATTATTTCCAATAAGATGTTAAACTATTAATTTAATAAAATCAATAATTAAAAAATTAATTGAGTAAGTCAAAAGCACATTGCAAATAAACATTAATTACAAATCAAGAAGCATGGCGCGTCCGAGGGTGAGTAGATACCGAATAAGAATATAATCACCCTCGGACGCGCAATGCTTATTTAAAACAGCCTTCCTTCCTATGAATCAGCCCTTCCGTGGTGTAGAGAGAGGTTGTGTTACACTCCAAGGTGTTCCCCAGGTTGCCTTTCCTGAGCTTCGATCTTCCGGCTCTCGTTTAGTAGCTGTTGGAAACTACGCTGCATTAGGCCTACTAATTGTGTATGGGTGAAACAGTGGCGCATCTGCGGTCCCTCCTTCCACTAGGCCTCCTCTGACCTGTCTACTGCGGCCCGTGTACCCCTTGAACCAACCTAATAAAATATTTTAAAAATTAATTTGATTATAAAAAATAAGATCGTGTTGAGATCTCAAATGCAGACATTTTAACAATCAAAACAAACACACATCAAATATCTGGAACTGTACTACAAAGGTCCAACAGCTACAATTTCTTTCTCCTGCAAGAAGTTAACTGAAAGTTTTTTGGAGTTGTTAACACAGATATGGCATCCACCGAGTGTTGTCCTGTCGCGTCTCCTTTAAATTATTTCCAATAAGATGTTAAACTATTAATTTAATAAAATCAATAATTAAAAAATTAATTGAGTAAGTCAAAAGCACATTGCAAATAAACATTAATTACAAATCAAGAAGCATGGCGCGTCCGAGGGTGAGTAGATACCGAATAAGAATATAATCACCCTCGGACGCGCAATGCTTATTTAAAACAGCCTTCCATCCTAAGAATCAGCCCTTCCGTGGTGTAGAGAGAGGTTGTGTTACACTCCAAGGTGTTCCCCAGGTTGCCTTTCCTGAGCTTCGATCTTCCGGCTCTCGTTTAGTAGCTGTTGGAAACTACGCTGCATTAGGCCTACTAATTGTGTATGGGTGAAACAGTGGCGCATCTGCGGTCCCTCCTTCCACTAGGCCTCCACTGACCTGTCTACTGCGGCCCGTGTACCCCTTGAACCAACCTAATAAAATATTTTAAAAATTAATTTGATTATAAAAAATAAGATCGTGTTGAGATCTCAAATGCAGACATTTTAACAATCAAAACAAACACACAACAAATATCTGGAACTGTACTACAAAGGTCCAACAGCTACAATTTCTTTCTCCTGCAAGAAGTTAACTGAAAGTTTTTTGGAGTTGTTAACACAGATATGGCATCCACCGAATGTTGTCCTGTCGCGTCTCCTTTAAATTATTTCCAATAAGATGTTAAACTATTAATTTAATAAAATCAATAATTAAAAAATTAATTGAGTAAGTCAAAAGCACATTGCAAATAAACATTAATTACAAATCAAGAAGCATGGCGCGTCCAAGGGTGAGTAGATACCGAATAAGAATATAATCACCCTCGGACGCGCAATGCTTATTTAAAACAGCCTTCCTTCCTAAGAATCAGCCCTTCCGTGGTGTAGAGAGAGGTTGTGTTACACTCCAAGGTGTTCCCCAGGTTGCCTTTCCTGAGCTTCGATCTTCCGGCTCTCGTTTAGTAGCTGTTGGAAACTACGCTGCATTAGGCCTACTAATTGTGTATGGGTGAAACAGTGGCGCATCTGCGGTCCCTCCTTCCACTAGGCCTCCTCTGACCTGTCTACTGCGGCCCGTGTACCCCTTGAACCAACCTAATAAAATATTTTAAAACTTAATTTGATTATAAAAAATAAGATCGTGTTGAGATCTCAAATGCAGACATTTTAACAATCAAAACAAACACACAACAAATATCTGGAACTGTACTACAAAGGTCCAACAGCTACAATTTCTTTCTCCTGCAAGAAGTTAACTGAAAGTTTTTTGGAGTTGTTAACACAGATATGGCATCCACCGAGTGTTGTCCTGTCGCGTCTCCTTTAAATTATTTCCAATAAGATGTTAAACTACTAATTTAATAAAATCAATAATTAAAAAATTAATTGAGTAAGTCAAAAGCACATTGCAAATAAACATTAATTACAAATCAAGAAGCATGGCGCGTCCGAGGGTGAGTAGATACCGAATAAGAATATAATCACCCTCGGACGCGCAATGCTTATTTACAACAGCCTTCCTTCCTAAGAATCAGCCCTTTCGTGGTGTAGAGAGAGGTTGTGTTACACTAAGGTGTTCCCCGGGTTGCCTTTCATGAGCTTCGATCTTCCGGCTCTCGTTTAGTAGTTGGTGGAAACTACGCTGCATTAGGCCTACAAATTTGGTATGGGGTGTAGAGACAGGTTGTGTTACACTCCAAGGTTTTCACCAGGTTGCCTTTCCTGAGCTTCGATCTTCATGCTCTCGTTTAGTAGTTGTAGAAAAGTACGCTGCATTAGGCCTACAAAATGGGTATGGGGTGGAGAGAGATGGTGTGTTACACTCCAAGGTGTTCCCCAGGTTGCCTTTCCTGAGCTTCGATCTTCATGCTCTCGTTTAGTAGGTGTCGGAAAGTAGGCTGCATTAGGCCTAAAAAATGGGGAATGGGGTGGAGAGAGATGGTGTGTTACACTCCAAGGTGTTCCCCAGGTTTCCTTGCCATTGCTTCGGTCTTCCGACTCTCGTTTAGTAGTTGTAGAAAAGTACACTGCATTAGGCCTAAAAAATGGGTATGGGGTGGAGAGAGATGGTGTGTTACACTCCAAGGTGTTCCCCAGGTTGCCTTTCCTGAGCTTCTATCTTCAGGCTCTCATTAAATTGTGGTTAAATGGAACAACTGCATTTGGCGTACTAGTTGGTTTGGGGCCTACTATCGGTGTCTGCCACTCCTTGCTGTTCTCCTGGTTTCCTGTCCTGAAATTCCATTTTCAGCCTCTCGTTAAGTAGTTGTTAATGTTAGACTGCATTTGGCCTACTAGTTGGGTTGGGGCCTACTATCGGTGTCTGCCACTCCTTGCTGTTCTCCTCCACTGAACAAAGCTGTGCCGCCTGTTTACTACGGTTGCCAATTTTGAACTGCATTTCGACTACTTACTGATTTGGCCCTACTCTCTGTGTCAGCCTCTCATTCCAGTTGTCCTCCACTGCAATGCCCCCTGGTTATTCCTGTGTTACCAATTTTGAACTGCATTTAGCCCACTTTCTTCTTTGGGCCTATATCTGTGTTTCCACTTCATCGTGCCCATTGCCCAGCCAGTGATAGATGAGTCTGCTGGTACATTGACCCATAACGCAACATTCCCCGTGCACGCTACACAACAACATTGTGACCCTGCTGAAAGTCAGGTTGCTCTTCCCGCATACCATACCACCTTACACGGGGACAAAGAGGAAGGTGCAGATGAAAGTGCAGGTTCCTTCATCAGGTGGGGGGAGGAATACTAGTTGGCGACGTCACTGGCACAGGGCCTCTCATAGTACGCAAAAGTGTTGCTGCCGGTGGGAGGCGCCCCCGCCGTGCAAACACACCGCTGTACTTTGAGGGGCCCTGTGCCAGTGCCAATGCCAACGAGTGGGCCCCCCATGCTTGCTCAGGTTCACAGCACTTGCAAAGTTGAAATACTTACCTCTCCCTGCTCCACTGCCGTGACGTGGTCCAGATTTCCTGGGCCCACTAATTACTTGAACCAGCCCTACCCCCCACAACTTTAGCCAAATGACCCCCAATTTCAAATGCCTTCCAATTATTATAAGGTAAATTACGCTTGACAAGCTTCATTAAGAAGAATGGATGGTATTGACATTAAAATGTGTACTCTAGGTGTTTTCCTGGCCCCCACTCACTGCCGACTATGCTGCCCCATTGACTTGCATTGGGTTTCGTGTTTCGGTCGATCCCGACTTTACGTCATAATCGGCCGATTTCACTCGACCCGACTTTGGACATAGTCGGGTTTCGCAAAACCCGGCTCGACTCTAAAAAGGTCAAGGTCGCTCAACTCTACTCTCCAGTGCTCTGTGCCTGAGAGGATGTGGCACTAACTGAAGTCGATGCCGAGGCGTTAGCTGCCATCCACCCGACAACGGCTTCAATTTGGTCTTCACGTAGCAGCGGTGCACGGCGCTCTCCGACAAAGCTGCGCATGAAGGACTGTTCCATGCTGAAACTGAGTGACGACGAGTCACCGGCGCCCGCAGCAGGCACAGAATCACCACGTCCTCTCCCTACTCCTCTCCCTGCTCCGCGCCCACGCCCACGTGCCTTACTCCCTGCCCTCTTCATCTTGGTTGACAGATAAAGATAAGCAGAAAAGTACTAAGGCCTTAGTGTGCTTATTCCTGAAATGCTCCTCCTAACAGGTGTAAGAAACACTAATGTTGTAAATTGTGGACTAAACTTTATTATTTTTCAAATGTGGCCTACACAAGTGTTAAGTTGTGTTTGGTGAACTTAACTTTTTTTTTGGTGCAGATCGGGCTACAGAGCTAGTTTAAATCACACGGAGACCGTGCAGACAGCCGTAAACGGCGCTGCAAGGCCAAAAAACCCTCCTCTCGGTTATCCTATATAGTGTTTTTCCACTATTTAGCTGGATACGAGTGGAAAGACACTAATAGGAATTTTTTTTTTCAAATTTTAAACAGGCTGCACTATTTGAAAAAAAGTAAAATTTTTCTCAAGGTATGAGGCAGTAACGAACCCTGAGCTGAATCCAACCGGCTATGGCTGCACACAGACTACAGGGCGAGCTGGGCTCACACGGAGACCGTGCAGACAGCCGTAAACGGTGCTGCAAGGCTAAAAAAACCTCCTCTAGGTTATCCTATATAGTGTTTTTCCACTATTTAGCTGGATACGAGTGGAAAGACACTAATAGGAATTTTTTTTTTCAAATTTTAAACTGGCTGCACTATTTGAAAAAAAGGAAATTGTTTTTCAAGGTATGAGGCAGTAGCGCACCCTGAGCTGAATCCAACCGGCTATGGCTGCACACAGACTACAGGGCGAGCTGCGCTCACACAGAGACCGTGCAGACAGCCGTAAACGGCGCTGCAAGGCCAAAAAACCCTCCTCTAGGTTATCCTATATAGTGTTTTTCCACTATTTAGCTGGATACGAGTGGAAAGACACTAATAGGAATTTTTTTTTTTCAAATTTTAAACAGGCTGCACTATTTGAAAAAAAGTAAAATTTTTCTCAAGGTATGAGCCAGTAACGAACCCTGAGCTGAATCCAACCGGCTATGGCTGCACACAGACTACAGGGCGAGCTGGGCTCACACGGAGACCGTGCAGACAGCCGTAAACGGCGCTGCAAGGCCCAAAACCCCCCCTCTAGGTTATCCTATGTAGTGTTTTTCCACAATAGAGCTGGAGACTGGTGGAAAAACACTAATAGGAAATTTGAGAAAAAATGTGCAGCAGGCTGCACTAAGAGCAAAAAAGGACAACTGTGTGAGGCAGTGTGAACCCCCCCTGAGCTGAATACAACCGGGTATATGGCTGCACACAGACTACAGAGTGAGCTGCACACACACACACACACAGAGACCTTGCAGAACGCTGTTAAAACAGCGCTGCAAGGCAAGAGCAAGGTGAACAGTGAAGAACACACAGCGTTTTGCTAAATTAGCCTTTGGAAAGGAAAATAAAGCAATTAGCTAGCTCGACTGGCCCTCAGTTAGAACACAGCGTCCTGTCCCTAACTGAAATCACAGCAGAGTGAGCGCAAAATGGCGGCAGCGTTTTTTATAGTGCAGAGTGACATCATTTCAGCAGCCAATCACAGCCTTGCCAGTACTTACATGCCCACCATGCTAAACAGGATGTGCCCACACTTCCAATCATTCCTCATTGGCTGCTGCGTTCAGTTTGAATTCTGGGAACTTCCGATTCCGGTATCCGATACGCGGGAAGTATCGGAATTCGGTATCGGAATTCCGATACCGCAAATATCGGCCGATACCCGATACTTGCGGTATCGGAATGCTCAACACTATCCAGGAGTTTAGAGATGAAGGGAAGATTGGAGACAGGTCTATAGTTAGCAGCACATTTTTGGTCGAGGGATGTTTTTTTAAGTAATGGATATATGATTGCATGTTTAAATGAGGAGGGAAAGATACCGGAAGAGAGAGGTTCAATATTTTTGTTAGGTGAGTGGTGACAGCAGGGGAAAGGGACTGTAGGAGATGTCAAGTAGTAGGGTCACTGGTGTAAGTAGTAAGGCGAGAAGATGCAAGGAGCCTGATCACTTCTTCTTCCGTGACTTGTTCAAAGACAGAGAATGAGCTAGATGCAGTGGAGGAGGGATGACAGTGCATGGTATCAATGAATATTCTCGTCTCTCCACACCTATGGGAGTGGAGAGCCATGAATATTCATTCCCTTAAGTAGCGGGCATAATAGAAAGCCCGGCAGCTGCAGGAAGCCAGCAGCTGCAGCTAACAGCATGTTCACTATTAAAGAGAAAATAATATTCACTGCTTACCACTCCAATGGGCATGGAGTCCAGAGAATAATAGTTTCTCTTTAGCAGCAGGCATAGGAGTTATCCGCAGCAACTGGCTCATTCCTCCTGTGACCCGTTGCTCCCCACCTACCCATCCACAGCCAGAGCAGGTACATCTGGACTGTAAGACGCACCCACCATTTTTCACCACATTTTTGGAGGAAAAAGTGCGTCTTATATTCCAAACAATACACTATGTCCAAAGCTCTTAAAATTAATATGAATGGAGAGATCAATAACCTGTCTGACTCCATGCCACTTTATTACTGTAGCCATGTAATATTCCATCTAAAAAATTGAGGATTTTTACATATGTACAGGATCAGAACGAGCACCAGAGAAAAGATTAATTATAAAAATAATAATAATCTTTATTTTTATATAGCGCTAACATTTTCCGCAGCGCTTTACGGTTTTGCACACATTATCATCGCTGTCCCCAAAGGGGCTCACAATCTAAATTCCCTATCAGAATGTCTTTGGAATGTGGGAGGAAACCGGAGTGCCCGGAGGAAACCGACGCAAACATGGAGAGAACATAAAAACTCCTTAGTACATGAATACATCAACATAAACTAACTCAAAAATTGAATACAGCACTAGAATCAACATCAGTAAATAAATAAATATAGCACCAGAGCCAACATCAGTGCAACACCAAAATTGACATTGTAGTAATACAGCACCAGAAATATCAACAGTGTATGATTACATTAGAGGCAACAGTGTAGAATGCTAGCAGGTGCGTAGGATGCAGTGACACACAGGAGGCAGAGCAAGGGTTAACAGGTTCTTCATATATATATACAGTGGGGCAAAAAAGTATTTAGTCAGTTAGCAATAGTGCAAGTTCCACCACTTAAAAAGATGAGAGGCGTCTGTAATTTACATCATAGATAGACCTCAACTATGGGAGACAAACTGAGAAAAAAAAATCCAGAAAATCACATTGTCTGTTTTTTTAACATTTTATTTGCATATTATGGTGGAAAATAAGTATTTGGTCAGAAACAAAATTTCATCTCAATACTTTGTAATATATCCTTTGTTGGCAATGACAGAGGTCAAACGTTTTCTGTAAGTCTTCACAAGATTGCCACACACTGTTGTTGGTATGTTGGCCCATTCCTCCATGCAGATCTCCTCTAGAGCAGTGATGTTTTTGGCTTTTCGCTTGGCAACACGGACTTTCAACTCCCTCCAAAGGTTTTCTATAGGGTTGAGATCTGGAGACTGGCTAGGCCACTCCAGGACCTTGAAATGCTTCTTACGAAGCCACTCCTTCGTTGCCCTGGCGGTGTGCTTTGGATCATTGTCATGTTGAAAGACCCAGCCACGTTTCATCTTCAATGCCCTTGCTGATGGAAGGAGGTTTGCACTCAAAATCTCACGATACATGGCCCCATTCATTCTTTCATGTACCCGGATCAGTCGTCCTGGCCCCTTTGCAGAGAAACAGCCCCAAAGCATGATGTTTCCACCACCTTGCTTTACAGTAGGTATGGTGTTTGATGGATGCAACTCAGTATTCTTTTTCCTCCAAACACGACAAGTTGTGTTTCTACCAAACAGTTCCAGTTTGGTTTCATCAGACCATAGGACATTCTCCCAAAACTCCTCTGGATCATCCAAATGCTCTCTAGCAAACTTCAGACGGGCCCGGACATGTACTGGTTTAAGCATTGGGACACGTCTGGCACTGCAGGATCTGAGTCCATGGTGGCGTAGTGTGTTACTTATGGTAGGCCTTGTTACATTGGTCCCAGCTCTCTGCAGTTCATTCAATAGGTCCCCCCGCGTGGTTCTGGGATTTTTGCTCACCGTTCTTGTGATCATTCTGACCCCACGGGGTGGGATTTTGCGTGGAGCCCCAGATCGAGGGAGATTATCAGTGGTCTTGTATGTCTTCCATTTTCTAATTATTGCTCCCACTGTTGATTTCTTCACTCCAAGCTGGTTGGCTATTGCAGATTCAGTCTTCCCAGCCTGGTGCAGGGCTACAATTTTGTTTCTGGTGTCCTTTGACAGCTCTTTGGTCTTCACCATAGTGGAGTTTGGAGTCAGACTGTTTGAGGGTGTGCACAGGTGTCTTTTTATACTGATAACAAGTTTAAACAGGTGCCATTACTACAGGTAATGAGTGGAGGAAAGAGGAGACTCTTAAAGAAGAAATTACAGGTCTGTGAGAGCCAGAAATCTTGATTGTTTGTTTCTGACCAAATACTTATTTTCCACCATAATATGCAAATAAATTGTTAAAAAAACAGACAATGTGATTTTCTGGATTTTTATTTCTCAGTTTGTCTCCCATAGTTGAGGTCTACCTATGATGTAAATTACAGACGCCTCTCATCTTTTTAAGTGGTGGAACTTGCACTATTGCTGACTGACTAAATACTTTTTTGCCCCACTGTATATATACAGTAATGGTACAAGCAGGGGGGTAAAAGATGTGAATTTGAGGATGGGGGAAGTCAAATGCAGAAGAAAGTAACAGATTAATTTATCAGTCTCTGTCCGCTGGAGGAATGTGGCTGGAAGATCCCTCGGTGGCGCCTCAGGCGACACGAGATGTCTCTGATCCGGTCCAGCAGAAGGGCAATGCACTGTCTCCTGGCGACAACGAATCCACTAGGTCCTTTGGCACGTGATCTCCTGATCTGGGAACACAGTGGGGTAGAGATGATGGTCAGCGGCACAGTGGAATAAGCGGAAAGTTCAGCAGACAAGGCCGCAGTTGAAGCACACAGTCCAGTGGACACAGCCACAGGCACAGGCCGGTACTTAGCAGGCACCACAAGGATGGGACTAAGCAGTGCCTCCTTGGTGGTGAGCAAAGCCAAGGTATGCACTCTATCCTTATCACTAACCGGTGCGGATGTCTCTCTGGGCTGGGGGTAGTATGTGGCGACAGTATCGCTAGCCGGAGATATAGGCACAGCTTGCTGGCGTGGGTTCGTTGAGAGGGAGTCAACAGTCTCACTACTCACAAGCTCGTTCCCTGCTAAGTGTCCTGTCTTCCCGCTCAGACTGCTATTTATGTCGGACCCGCCCCCATCAGTCAGGTGTCCTGAACTGCTCCGGTCCGAAATCTCTTCACCCTGAAACACTGATAACGGTCCCGACAGTTCTGGCCCAGACACTCAAAAGAGACCGCATGTTTGGCTCTCCGCCCTACAACAGCACTACATAAATAAAACAAATGTCAATACAGGATGTCAGCACTAAAACCAACTTCAGTACAGGAATACAGTGCCAACATTAGTACATGAATATCACGAGAGCAAACATTTGATCCATGTTACATGCAGGAAGATGAGGAGAATAAAGAGGATGGGGAGAAGCAGCAGGTGGGTTTGGGGGGGTGACACTTAATTATCCCAGGCACAGGCAGATGAAAGGACAAATGGCCAAAGTGAAAATGACAACTATAATGACAAAGCTGGCTATGGCAGTCAATCATCACAATTGGATACAAAAAGTCAACCAATAGATTCCTTGGTCATGCTGGTGAAGATGGCAAGCTGTATACTGGTATGCTTGTGGGGTGACATGCATATTATTAGCACTATTGGATAGTCATGCTTCTTGACCAGTGTTATAAAAGCAAAATGAGAACATTTGACCTGCTTCTGAAAAGGAGTATAAAGTGGCATAATATGCTTGCTCTATAAAATTTGCTCTGAATGGCTGACCAGTACCACACATGTGTCTAAATCATTGTCTCCTTACAGGTTTGCAGATGGGGGTATTTCTGGTTTTGCCTTGTACTCTATGGCCTTACCAATCACCTTATTCCTCATTTCCCTCATATTCCTCTTATATATATGTATATCCCATGGCTCCCTTTTCCCCTTGGTGCACGCCTTCCTTGCGTGCTTGCAGTAATAACTCTGCATCTCTTGCTCCTCCTCTTGTTTCCTGTGCGGCCGCACATCGCGCCTGCTGGCACTTTCATTTTCCTGCACATGCGCACTGCCCACCTCTCTTACCCGGTTTCTGCGCCTGCGCCTCCTGCCCTGATGGGCACCTCCGTCCGGACTGCTGGATTGTGACACACCGTTTAGGCATTAGGTAATTATCACCGCTATATAGAGCGGTATTTGTTCTTTGGAGAGCTATCCTCCCTGACGAAGCTGCCTAGCTGCAGCGATATGCGTGGGATTCTCCCACACCGTCTCCTCCATCACCCACTTACTTACCAGCAGGGGTTTTTTTCTTCCGGTGGCCGCGCTGATCCATTTCTCTGGATCTCCACTCTCTGTGAGCATATTCTACATTTAGCTTGGCCTCTTTAGCAATAGATTGCAATCAGGCTGTGTTCTCACAGCGGGTATATTCAGCCTTTGGCTTGATACCATTTTCTATCTCACCCCTGCAAACACCCCCAGTGCTGCTGTATATTGGGCTTTCATTTTGGCTTATATCCAGTGACTATTGAATAGCACGGGGTCTAGTGCGGTTGATTTGTGACAACTCTGGGGACGCCCTGTTTGTTGTCACTCCTGGTGGGTGTACGTTTATACATGGTTAAATACCAGTTATATATATATTTTTTTTCTTAGGCTTAAAATGTACACCTTGTATTGTATTTAACTTCTCTGTACTGATATATATATATATATGGTTATTGTACTAGTATCCATTTTTTGCCTTTCTCTGGTTTAACATCACATGGGGGGAATGGTGTGTTTGTGTTTGATCCTTATGGATCAGGTTTTAATTGGTTTTATATTTTGTACGTCCTTTGCTTCTACACAATAAAGTTGGATTTTATTATCTATATATTGCAGGTGTGCACGCATTTATGTAGTGTCTTTCTCTCCTTGTTCAGTATCTGCAGTTTCATGCATTGCGTAGCACCCTGATTTACATTGTGTCTAGATCTGGTAGTGCTCCCGACAATTCGTTTTTGAACTGTTCTATACTATTCTGCTGCTACTAGTGCTAATGCTGATGCCCCTATGCAGCCAGTAATCTTCTGTCTGTGTCCCATGATCTGTCTATGCTGTGAAGCTGCTGCTGCCGCCAGGGCTTTCCATGCACGCCCCACACAGTTGTCCACCTTCTGTCTCTCCATCATGTTGTATATTGCAACTTTGCTCTAGGTCAGACACTGAAAGCAAATGACCCAGGTGCGAGAATTTTATAGGGGACCCCCTATCTTAAAGGGATTTTCCATTAATTTTGTTTATCCCAAAAGGCTTGCCCTAACTAAAAATAATAACATCAGAGTTATTTAGAGCAATGTCTCTCACCTGCTGGTCTTTGTTTATGTGTTGCAGCAGTGATGTCTTACTAGGTGTATAGGGACCCACCTCTGAGGTTCCCTGTGAGATGCACGGGTTATTGCTGCCACTGCAAATTGACAACCAGACATACTGTATATTTACTGTCCATTGTATTAAATATCTTTACTGTACTGCTGCTTCCAGGACTACCAGTGCTGGCTGTAAACAACCAGACATCTCCTGTCTATCCCTCTTACTGTTTTCTGTGCTGTTGCTTCTACTGCCACTGCCAAAGGACAGCTACACATCTTCTGCCTGTTCAATTTTTATTTCTATACTCAATTGCTTATGAGAACTCTACTATGCGCATGGTAAATATAAGATTCTTAAACCTGTCAAATAAGGGATAATTTTTGGACGTCATATTTACGTTTCAAACAACAAACCTATAGCTGCTCCTAAAAAAGAGAATATTTTGCGGACAAGCGAATGAAATCGAAAATTTGTGGTGAAACTAGATAGTCAGAAGATGTCACATCTCAGATTAGCGATAGAAATAAGGAGCGAAAGCCTTAAAGCATGAAACAAATTGTGTATGTGTGCGTGGCACAGCAGTGAAGATTAGTCTGTGAAGAAACGAGAATAATGTACTCAGACGTAATTGATAAGAATAGAGAGATTGGAGAGTTGACAACCACAAGCTGTTGCTTGCTTGATCACTGTGGTTACAGTGGATTTCAATTACACATATTTTCACATTCATGCAGAAACAAGCAGGCTACCACTGTGCCACTTAAATACACTTGTACCCCCTATTGTGACTCATGAGTATATGTGTAATTACTAGTGTACCCCAGCGACAATAAATTAAGCCACCACTGTTTCCCTGAATCAATTTTTAGACACCCTTGTGCCCGATGAGTAAAAAAACTCACCACCCATCAAACTCTCGTATGCAGTGTGGTCTTCTATCCAGTCTCCTCGTAAATTAATGGAGCAATGTCATCACACCATTTCACCAGCTAAGTCATAGAGAAGCCGCAGCAAAGCAGAGAGCTAGTCATGGATTTCTGCAGCATCGCTAGTATATTTAACTGCATCCATTTATTAAGGATATGAACATAATTGAATTACCGACTCCCTGTCTTGCCTCGCGATTGCAGCGCCCTTAATAAAGACTGCTAGATATCTGGTGCTTTCAGATCCTGTTAGACCTCACACCTAAAAGTCATTAGATGACTATGCAGCAGCCCAAGAATAGCCAAGAAGATTGTGCAGAAGTTGAAGTGATAGGTTACTTTCCTAATTTTGGGAGCTCGTTGTTCTCGTGGTGGAGGTTGCAGCAATCAGATACCACCAATGCCTATGGGAAAACCCACATTTACCAGAGAAATTCGATTCACATCAGAGTTGTTCTCCATGAATTGAATGTCCCTTATCACACTTTTGGGTATCTCTAGATCACAGAGCATAATAAATGTAAAATTTTAAAAAATACAAATAATATTTTATACTTGTACTCATTTCACCAATTTCCTGTCCGGTCCTTCTGCTCCAGTCCAGTCTACAGCACATCTTCTTCTTATTGAATGCTGAATCTCCTTGCCCCTTTATGCTGGATTGGGATTTTCAGCTCTCATGAGGCCGAGGACGTTTCTGCGCAAACAAGAATAAGGTGACGACGTCATGATGTCACAACGGGTGCCATAGCCTTTTTCCTATTGCAGCTGTAAGACCCGGCCTAGCTTGAAGAGGCATGAGGATTCAGTGCTAGGTGTCAGAGACATGAAGATGCACCATGGACCAGACTGGATACATGTGAGGAGCGAAAGGGTTAGTGAGGTGAACAGTAAGGTGAGTATAAAAATCGTATTTTATTTTTTAACCTTTTTATGCCCCATTACAGTTCATCTGAGAAGCAAATTGCAAAACACCCACATTTTGGTGAAAGATTTTTTTTGCGTAACATTCGAGTAGAATGGATTCAATTCCACTTGAATATATTTTCTCATCTCTAGTAAATAGTTATCACTGAATAGTTATCACCGATCAGAGTTAATTGGATGTTTCTAAGCATCTTTCAGCAAAAAAACGAACATTTTTTCCTTTAATGGACTATCAAGGCTGAACTACATTACGGCAAACATATTTGTGTTTTCCTTTTTCATTTACTGCACTTTTGTAAGTACAATACATGTTCTCTACAGGCTTTGTGCGTGTGTTCATGTGCACAAAGCCTTTTCCTCTTTTTATACCAAAGAGGTTTGCAAACCTTAATGACAAATGCAACAGAAGAAAAAAGGCAAAATTACATAGAACCATCCCAAAAGGAGTACAATTTCATATGTGCTTTCCTTCTGAAAAGATTTGCTTAAGCACAGAGCATGCTACCAGCTTTATCTTCAATGAAAGCATTGGAATAAGTGACACATGCGTGTGAGCCAAAGGGCATGCCATGCAAACTTCAGATAAAAAGAGCCACAAGTTTTGAGGCCTGACGCGTTTGGATACGCTTTCAGCAGAACAGTAAGAAAAAGGGATAAATGCCTTTCTGTGATTCTGGCTTAAGAACTAATGCCAAAGATTTTACAAATTCTAGACAAAATTTTGTTAACCATTTTCCCACTTTGTCCTTGATGTTTGTCTTTTGATACTAAGCACAGTCTCAAAGCTGCGGAATCTATTTTGTGCAGCAATTTTCTGTGATTGTTATTCAGGACGTTATCTCAAAAGAAGCATTTCAGCTCAATTCTGCAGAAAGACTTACAATAATCAATATTATTGCTACTATTATTTCTTGCTCCAACAGTTTTCTCAGCAACAGGCTAAGTGGGATGATCAGTAGCATAGCATAGAGTGCTGTGACCCCAGGCTCCTGACTTCGAGGGGCCCACACAGCGCTAATGCTGCCCTCAACTGCATTGGCGTGTGCAACTCTGCGGCAGAGCAAGGAGAAATTATCTCCCTGCACTGCTGATCTCTGTTCTGTAGGCCATAGGTTGCTTTAGGCCCATATCGGAGTGACGCGATGACACCATTTTTTGACCTTGGAGTGCTTACTCTATTTCTTGGACGATATCATTTTTTTGATTTGCCTGGATGGCTTTGCTCTCATTTTTACTGTTGCAGGTGTTGCACTATTTTTGTTCATAGTTAGATAGATAGATAGATAGATAGATAGATAGATAGATAGATAGATAGATAGATAGGATATATATAATCAGTGTTTTGCCTGTGTAGTTTACTGTACATGTATTAAGCTAATAAATTAATTAAAAAATGACATGGGTTCCACCCTATTTTTGATAACCAGCAAAGGAAAAGCAGACAGATGTGACAATTAGATGTGCTAATTCTGGTGCCTTTAACAGGTCTTCCCAATTGCTCTGTTGGGTGGCAATCAGGGTAATGACAGATGGGGTTGATGTCAGCTGTGATTTGTCAACCCAAGCTATCATTACCTAAATTGCCACCAGGGCAATCGAGAACAAATGGGCAAAGAGAAATAATTGGCACACTTAATTAGCAAATCTGTGTGCTTAACTTTTGCTGGTTATCAAAAATAGGGGGACACATGTCGTTTTTTCATTAATTTATTTATATATTTATTTTTTTAGCTTAAAACATGAACAGTAAATTACGCACGCAAAGCACTGATTATATATCTCATCTATCTATTTACCCCATATCTATCTATCTATCTATCTATCTATCTATCTATCTATCTATCTATCTATCTATCTATCTATCTATCTATCTATCTATCTCTCTAACTACAGTCCTGCTCATCATTATTGGTACCCATGAAGATTAAGTGCATAATGTGGAATATCTCCTGAAAAAAAATGAATCACGTGAAACAGTTTTTTGTATAGAGCACACGTGTTATATAGAAAAGAGCAAATGATAAACAATAATTTAAAACAAATAACAATGAGAGGGAAAAATAGAAAAATCTGCAGCTTTCCGTGACACTAGTATTGACACCCTTTATATTAAATTAGAATGCAAACACACTTTGACTCGCCTGTGGGAAATCACAAATGAGAATCTCCTGTGATTAATTGTCGGTGCCCATGTGACGTGAATTAGCCAATGAATGATGACTTCAGTGTTTTAAAAAGGCACCTAGTAGGCCCTGTTCCATTGTCACTCAAAGTGAAGACAAAGGAGGAGCTGTCTGTGGATATCTGAACTGTTGTTATTACTAGCAAACACAAGAATTCCAAACGGTATGATGCCATCTCCACAGATCTTGGTATTCCAGCTCCAACAGTGCGCAATGTTATTAAGAAGTTTGCCAAGCATGGAAGCGTCAGCCGTTTCATGCTGAACTGGGCTTCCATGGGTCAAGCGCAGTTCAGCGCGAAACAGCAATCATCAGCACTGGCTCGCACATCCTGTTAACCCACTCTCCTGACCATTATGTTTTAATCGTTGAATAAAGCATGAAGTTTTAAAGGACCAGTGAGTGCTATCCATGTGTTTTCTTCTATACTTCATTTGCAAGTGTGTTTTCTGGACATGCACCCGAAGTCCACTGATATAGTTACAGCAAGATTGCAGCATGAGTGACCCCAAAGAAACTTAGACCAAACAGTGGTGTCGTCGACTTTTTTCTATTTCAAGCACATTGTAATACATCTGTTCATATAAAATCTCCAAAATGCTGTGTTCTCGGAGCAATGAAATTATTTATGATTATTTATTTTTACATTGTAGCGAGTTATGTCCATATCACAGATGGAAAAAACATACAGGTGCTTCTCACAAAATTAGAATATCATCAAAAAGTTAATTTATTTCAGTTCATCAATACAAAAAGTGAAACTCACCTATTATATAGAGCCATTACAGACAGAGTGATCTATTTCAAGTGTTTATTTCTGTTAATGTTGATGATAATGGCTTACAGCCAATAAAAATCCAAAAGTCATTATCTCAGTAAATTAGAATAATTAACAAAAAACACCTGCAAAGGCTTCCTAAGTATTTAAAAAGGTCCCTTGGTCTGTTTCAATAGGCTCCACAATCATGAGGAAGACTGCTGACTTGACAGATTTCCAGAAGGCAGTCATTAACACACTCCAAAAGGAGAGTAAGCCACAAAAAGTCATTCTTAAAGAAGCTTGCTGTTCAAAGAGTGCTGTATCCAAGCAGATTAGAAAGTTGAGCGGAAGGAAAAAGTATGATAGAAAAAGGTGCACAAGCAACTGTGACAACCGTAGCCTTGAAAGGATTGTTAAGAAAAGGCCATTCAAACATTTGGGGGAGTGGACTGCTGCTGGAGTCATTGCTTCAAGAGCCACCACACACTGATAAATCGAGGACATGGGCTACAAGTGTTGCATTCCTTGTGTCAAGCCACTCATGACCCATAGACAACGACAGAAGCATCTTACCTGGGCCAAAGAGAAAAAGGACTGACTTGCTGCTCAGTGGTCCAAGGTGTTGTTTACAGATAAAAGTAAATGTTGCATTTCATTTGGAAATCAAGGTCCCAGAGTCTGGAGGAAGGGAGAAGAGTCACACAATCCAAGCTGCTTGAGGTCTAGTGTGAAGTTTCCGCAATCAGTGATCCTTTGCGGAGCCATGTCATCTGCTGGTGTAGGTCCACTGTGTTTTGTCAAGACCAAAGTCAGAGCAGCCATCTACCAGGAAATTTTAGAGCACTTCATGCTTCCCTCTGATGACAAGCTTTTTGTACATGGAAATGTCATTTTCCAGAAGGACTTGGCACCTGTCCACACTGCCAAAAGTACCAATAACTGGTTTAAAAACAACAATATCACTGTGCTTGATTGACCAGCAAACCCACCTGATCTTAACCCCAAAAAGAATCTATGGGGTTTTGTCAAGAGGAAGATGAGAGACACCAAACCCAACAATGCAAACAAGCTGAACGCTGCTATCAAAGCAACCTGGACTTCCATAACACCTCAGCAGTAACACAGGCTGATCGCCTCCATGCCATGCGGCATTGAAGCAGTAATTGATGCAAAAGGAGCCCAGACCAAGTACTGATGGCATGTACTGAACATACATTTCAGTAGGCCAACAGTTCCAATTTTAAAATAATTTTTCAAGCTCGTGTTATCATTTATTTTAATTTACTGAGATAACTATATTATTATTATTTATTATATAGCACCATTAATTCCATGCTGCTGTACATGAGAAGGGGTTACAAGGGGAAGAGGACCTTGCCCTTGTAGGCTTACATTCTACAGGATTTTGGGGAAGGAGACAGTAAGTCAGGGTTGCAGTAGCTCTGATGTTGCCGTGTGGTCATTACAGGTTGTAAGATTTCTTGAAGAGGTGGGTTTTCAGGTTTCTTTTGAAGGATACAAATGTGGTGGATAACCCGGACGTGTTGGGGCACAAAATTTTAGAGGATGGTGGATATTCGGGAAAAGTCTTGGAGGCGATTGGGTGAGGAGCAAATAAGCGTGGAGGAGAGAAGGAGGTCTTGGGAGGACCAAAGATTACTTGAGGAAAGATATTGAGAGATTAGTTTGGAAATATATGAAGGGGAAAGGTTATGGATGGCTTTGTAGTTCAGTACTAGTAGTTTAAACGGGATACGCTGGGAAATTGGGAGCCAGAGAAGGGATTTGTAAAGAGGGGAAGCAGGAGTGTAGCGAGGAGAGAGATTAGTCAGGCAGAAGAGTTAAAGACGGACTGGAGGAGTGCGAGAGTGTTAGAAAGTAGGCCATTGAGGAGGAGGATGTTGTAGTAGTCAAGAAGACGGGAGATGATTAGGGCATGCACAAGCATTTTGTTGGAGTGAGGGTTGAGGAAAGGACGGACTCTGTAAATATTTTTGAGCTGGAGGCAACAGTAGGTGGCGAGAGCTTGGATGTGCGGTTTGAAGGATAGGGCAGAGTCAAGGGTTACTCCGAGGCAGCGGATATCGGGGACAAGGGAAAGTGTGGTTTCATTTATTTTGATAGATAGATCAGGTAGGGAGGATAGGCGAGATGGAAGAAAGATAATTAGTTCAGATTTGTCCACATTGAGCTTGAGGAAGTGAGAGGAGAAGAAGGAGGATATGGCTGAAATACACTCTGGGATTCTGGAGAGCAGAGAGGTGATATCTGAGAGAGGTAGATCTAAGTGTCATCAGCATATAGATGCTACTGGAAGCCATAGGACTTTATGAGTTGTCCCAGGCCAAGTGTATAGATTGAGAAGAGTAACGGTCCTAGGACAGAGCTTTGAGGGACACCAATAGAGAGGGGGAGAGATGAAGAGGTTGTATGGGAGTAGGAAATGCTACATTTGCATTTGGTAAGGTATGAGGAGATCCAAGATAGGGCAAGGTCTTTGACACCAAAGGATGAAAGGATCTATAGTAGGAGGTAGTGGTCAACTGTGTCAAAGGCAGAGGACAGGTCTAGAAGGAGGAGTATAGAGAATTGTTTGTTAGCTTTGGCTGTAAGTAGGTCATTAAGTAATTTTGGTCAGGGCAGTCTCAGTGGAATGGTGGGTACGGAAGCCAGATTGTAGGTTGCAAAGTGAGAGGAAAATTCAGCATAATCATGCTTCTCAAGAAGTTTGGAAGCAAATGGGAGCAAAGATATGGGGCGATATCTGGACATAGAGCTGGGGTCAAGGGATGGCTTTTTAAGGATAGGTGTGATTGTGGCATGTTTGAAAGCAGAGGGGAAGGTAACAGAAATTAGTGATAGGTTGAAGAGATGGGTTAGGGATAGGATTAGTGTGGTGGTGAGGTTGGGGAGGAGGTGGGATGGGATGGGACAAGAACACAAGTGGTGAGGTGTGATTTGGAGAGAAGATGAGCAAGCTCCCCTTCAGTGATTTTGGAGAGGGAAGTTATGGGGTTAGAGCATTGGTCTGGTATACAAAAGGGTTGTGGTGGTTTGACAACAAAGACTTGTCGTGTTTGGTCTCTCTTATTTTTGCAGTAAATGGCAAAATCCTCTGCAACGATTAGGGAACTCAGAGGGGGCAGTGGTGGGCGGGATGTAAAATAGGTCTGTTTAGCAGAGGTGAGAGCTGATTTGATTGCGAGTGTTGCTTGTTTGACTTTTGGGTTTCATTGGAAGTAAGCCATGATCATCACCATTAACAGAAATAAACACTTAAAATAAATAACTCAGTTTGTATGTAATGACTAGTGTTGAGCATTCCGATACCGCAAGTATCGGGTATCGGCCGATACTTGCGGTATCGGAATTCCGATACCGAATTCCGATACTTCCCGCGTATCGGATACCGGAATCGGAAGTTCCCAGAATTCAAACTGCACGCAGCAGCCAATGAGGAATGAATGGAAGTGTGGGCACATCCTGTTTAGCATGGTGGGCATGTAAGTACTGGCAAGGCTGAGATTGGCTGCTGAAATGATGTCACTCTGCACCATAAAAAACGCTGCCGCCATTTTGCGCTCACTCTGCTGTGATTTCAGTTAGGGACAGGACGCTGTGTTCTAACTGAGGGCCAGTTGAGATAGCTAATTGCTTTATTTTGCTTTTCCAAGGCTAATTTAGCAAACACTGTGTTCACTGTTCAGTTCACCTTGCTCTTGCCTTGCAGTGCTGTTTTAACAGCGTTCTGCAAGGTCTCTGTGTGTGTGTGTGTGTGTGTGTGTGTGCAGCTCACTCTGTAATCTGTGTGCAGCCATATACCAGGTTGTATTCAGCTCAGGGGGGGTTCACACTGCCTCACACAGTTCTATCCATTGTCCTTTTTTGCTCATAGTGCAGCCTGCTGCACATTTTTTCTAAAATTTCCTATTAGTGTCTTTCCACCCGTCTCCAGCCAAATAGTGGAAAAACACTACATAGGATAACCTAGAGGGGGGTTTTTGGGCCTTGCAGCGCCGTTTACGGCTGTCTGCACGGTCTACGTGTGAGCGCAGCTCGCCCTGTAGTCTGTGTGCAGCCACAGCCGGTTGTATTCAGCTCAGGGTTTGTCACTGCCTCATACTGTAAAATAACTTGTCCTTTTTTCAAATAGTGCACCCTGTTGAAAAAATTTTTAAAAATTTCCTATTAGTGTCTTTCCACCCGTCTCCAGCAAAATAGTGGAAAAACACTAGATAGGATAACCTAGAGGAGGGTTTTTGGGCCTTGCAGCGCCGTTTACGGCTGTCTGCACGGTCTCCGTGTGAGCGCAGCTCACCCTGTAGTCTGTGTGCAGCCACAGCCCGTTGTATTCAGCTCAGAGTTGGTCACTGCCTCATACCGTTAAATAACTTGTCCTTTTTTTCAACTAGTGCAGCCTGTTTGAAAATTATTTTAAAAATTCCTATTAGTGTCTTTCCACCCGTCTCCAGCTAAATAGTGGACAAACACTAGATATGATAACCTAGAGGAGGGTTTTTGGGCCTTGCAGCGCCGTTTACGGCTGTCTGCACGGTCTCCGTGTGAGCGCAGCTCGCCCTGTAGTCTGTGTGCAGCCACAGCCGGTTGTATTCAGCTCAGGGTTTGTCACTGCCTCATACCGTTAAATAACTTGTCCTTTTTTTTCAACTAGTGCAGCCTGTTGAAAATTTTGTAAACAATTTCCTAGAGGAGGGTTTTTGGGCTTTGCAGCGCCGTTTACGGCTGTCTGTACGGTCTCCATGTGAGTTAAACTCGCTCTGTAGCCCGATCTGCACAAAAAAAAAAAAGTAAAGTTCACCAAACACCACTTAACACTTGTGTAGGCCACATTTTATCAATAATAAAGTCTAGTCCACACTTTACAACATTAGTGTTTCTTACACCTGTTAGGAGGAGCATTTCAGGAATAAGCACACTAAGGCCTTAGTACTTTTCTGCTTATCTTTATCTGTCAACCAAGATGAAGAGGGCAGGGAGTAAGGGTCGTGGGCGTGGGCGTGGAGCAGGGAGAGGAGCAGGGAGAGGACGTGGTGATTCTGTGCCTGCTGCGGGCACCGGTGACTCATCATCACCCAGTTTCAGCAGGGAACAGTCCTTCATGCGCAGCTTTGTCGGAGAGCGCCGTGCACCGCTGCTGCGTGAAGATCAAATTGAAGCCGTTGTCGGATGGATGGCAGCTAACGCATCGACTTCAATTAGTGCCACATCCTCTCAGGCACAGACCACTGGAGAGCAGCCATCTGTCTCTTCACCACCTGCCAAATTGGCCAGGCAGTCAGAGAGCCCAGGACAGGAGCCGTCTCTACTTCTGTTCTCTGAATCTCTTGGCTTGGAAACAGGGGGCCAGCCAAGCAGTATTGGAGAAATGGAAGAAGAGGCAGTGTGCAGTGATGCCCAACAGCTTTGTCTCTCTGACTCTGAAGAGGCGGGTGGGTCAGTGCCTGCTGTGACCACAGCGCAGTACGCATCTGATGATGAAACTCAGGTGCCGCTTTCTGGTGCGTACTGTGCTGCCGAGACTACCCAGGAGGAGCAGTTGGTGGCAGAGGGTAGTGGAGATGATGAGGTCCTTGACCCATCTTGGCGTGAGGAACAGGAAGGTGGTGGGAGCAGCTCAGAGGAAGAGATTCCCCTAATGGGCCAAAGAGGGAGAGGGAGGGGGAAGACTGCGGAGCCTGTAGCCTCCACTTTGGCACCCGTTAGGAGCCTGTCTCTTTCAAAAGCCAAAAAGGGCGCTCCCAAGACTTGCAGTGCCTGGTCCTTTTTTGACACAGTTGCAGATGACATTTGTTTTGTCAAATGCAAGCTGTGTCATCAGAAAGTCAAAAGAGGTAAAAGTGTCAGCAACCTCAATACCACAAATATGTGGAAACATGTGCGGACCAGGCACGCGGTGGAGTTACAAAAACACACTGAAGACCTAGGCCAACCAACAGCGGCAGCTACCACCTCTTCAGCTCGTGTTGCCTCTTCCTCCAGCTCACGCACAGCTGGTTTGGCGTCCTCCCCGGATCGCCATGGAAGAACCTCTGGCACTGAGTGTAATTCCACCCACAGCACCACATTCCCAGTCATCCTCACACTCCCAGCCTAGTCTACAGCCATCGGTAGTACAGGCATGGGAGAAAAGGCGGGCATTCTCGGCAAACCACCCCCGAGCACAGGCTCTGAATGCAGGCATTGCCAAACTTCTGTCGCTGGAAAAGCTCTCATTCAGGCTGGTGGAGACTGACAGCTTCCGTGATTTGATGGCATTGGCAGTCCCACAGTAGAAGGTGCCCAGCCGCTTTTACTTCAGCAGGCAAGCTGTCCCTGCCCTGCACAAGCATGTGGAGGGACAAATAAAACACGCGCTACTGAACGCCGTCAGTAGCAAGGTCCACCTCACCACCGATGCGTGGACCAGTCAACATGGACAGGGGCGATACCTTTCCGTCACTGCCCATTGGGTTAATGTTGTTGAGCCGGGTACAGACCGTGCGAGTGGCACAGGACATGTCCTGCCCACTCCAAGGATTGCAGGAATCCAGTCTGTACGCATTGACTCCTCCTCTTACACAAGTTCCTCAGATTCATCGCTGCAGGATCCGTCACAGTCCACCTCCACATTGACCCGTGAACGTTTACCTGTTACGACTGACATGAGCACAGCCATGGCCAAACGTCAGCAGGCCGTCTTGAAATTAGTTTATTTGGGGAATCGAAGCCACACAGCGCAGGAGCTCTGGAATGCCCTAAAGCAGGAGAGCGATGTGTGGTTTGTGCCAGCGAATCTCCAGCCAGGCATGGTAGTGTGTGATAATGGCCGAAATCTGGTGGCAGCTTTAGCCCTTGGCAACCTCACTCACATCCCATGTCTGGCACATGTGCTCAATTTGGTTGTGCAGAGTTTTCTGAGGGACTATCCGGATCTTGATGCACTTCTGCACAAGGCCCGCCTAGAGTGTGCTCACTTGCGGCGTTCCAGCTTGGCAAGATCCCGCATTGCTGCTCTGCAGCGTCGGTTTCGCCTTCCTGAACATCGCATCATATGTGACCTACCTACCAGGTGGAATTCCACGTTACATATGTTGGAGCGGTTGTGTGAGCAGCAGCAAGCAGTAATGGAGTACCAGCTGCATCAGGCGCAAAAAAGTCGCAGTCAGCGCCGATCAGACTTCACAACCACAGAGTGGGCCACTATGAAGGACGTCTGCCAGGTTTTGCGTCCTTTCGAGTATTCCACGCGGATGGCAAGTGCAGATGATGCACTAGTCAGCATGACTGTCCCCCTTATCTGCTTGCTTCAAGAAACCCTGCAAGGGATAAGGGATGATGTGGAAGAGGTGGAGGATGAGGAGTCACCTTTTCCATCAGCTTCTGGACAGTCAGCGCCACGTGGTTCCTCACAAAGGGGTCGGCAGGGGACCCTTTGTGAGGAGGATGAGGAGGAGTCAATGGACGAGGAGGGAGTTACACCATTGTCCAGTGGTCAGTGTGTACAGCGAGGGTGGGGTGATGAAGAGCGGGCAGAGATCATGTCTCAAGCAGGGGACAGCGTTTCTGGGCCAGTTGGCAGTCTGCAGCACATGGTTGATTTCATGTTGCAGTGCCTGAGAGACGACCGCCGCATCGACCACCTTATCAACGTGCCTGATTATTGGGTGTACGCCCTCCTCGATCCTCGCTACTGTGACAATGTCCAAAACCTCATCCTGGCGTTGACACGGGAGCGTAAAATGCGGGAGTACCACGACACACTGGTGAATTCCATCATCTTCTCCAGTCCAACTGAGAGGAGTGCTGCTAGTGCTTTACAAAGCAGCTCAGTGCGGCGAGGCAGTGGAGTAGGAGGCTCTGCACAAAGAGGGAGCAGAAGCAGTGCCTCTGCCCAAGGCAAGCCCAGTATGGCACAACTGGACGCACAGACACTGACAGCCTGACACCAAATTATGTCAGAAGACAGGCAGCGCTAATTGGGCATGGCCAAGGGATAACAGAACAGCGCAGGCTCCGTGACAGCTTAAAACAATGCTGAGGAGGCAGCGCACGGCACCAAGGGGATAGGAATGACAGCTGTGCTGCGTCCCATTACGAAGGAAATTCCCACCTCCGGGACGGTTTTACGGTATAAGGTGACACATTTTTAGCATTTACTTCTGTGTTTGCAAGGAGCATAATTAAAAGAGCAACCTTTTCCTTTTGCATCCTTAGTGCTGCACAAGATGGCTCTTTCAGCTACAAACATCTTGGGGGGGGTTTAAAGGTTCCCTTTCAACTTGCTCCAATCAGGCTTCGGCCTACACTCTGTTCCTCTGCTCCTCCTGCTGTCCCTGGGCTCTAACACCGCCAGTTGGTGCCTGGAAGTGCTGTCTGCACAGTCAACAGTCGCTCTTCTGTTATTGGGGTTCAGTAACGTCAGCTGATCCCCAGCTGTGTGTGCGGCAATACCTCCAATCTGCTCCTCCTGCTGTCCCTGGGCTCTAACACCGCCAGTTGGTGCCTGGAAGTGCTGTCTGCACAGTCAACAGTCGCTCCTCTGTTATTGGGGTTCAGTAACGTCAGCTGATCCCCAGCTGTGTGTGCGGCAATACCTCCAATCTGCTCCTCCTGCTGTCCCTGGGCTCTAACACCGCCAGTTGGTGCCTGGAAGTTCTGTCTGCACAGTCAACAGTCGCTCCTCTGTTATTGGGGTTCAGTAACATCAGCTGATTCCCAGCTGTGTATCCGGCAACGTGTCATGCGACCGCCACGCTGGCAAAACTAAAATGTAAGGGGACCTGTCCCCCCCCCCTAGGCGTTTGTTACTGAAAGAGCCACCTTGTGCAGCACTAATACTGCACAAGGAAAAGGTCGCTCTTGAAATTATGCTCCTTGGAAACGCTGAACTACACACTCATGTAATGTGTCCCCTCCCATCGTCCAACCGTCCCGGAGGTGGGACTTTCCTTTGTAATGTGACGCAGCACAGCCGTCATTCCTACCCCCTTGGCACCGTGCGCTGCCTCCTTAGCGTTGTTTGATTCCGTCATGGACCCTGCGCTGTTATGTTATCCCTTGGCCATGCACAGTTTGCGCTGCCCGTCCTCTGACATCATTTGTTGTCGTCCTGGCTGCGCCTGTGCGTCCACACTGCCCGAAATGACACCTCGCAGTGTCGTCTAATGTGATCCCACAGTGGGCCTGGTATCCATGGCCATGCGCAGTGCATATACTAGCCTCTCACTCCCCTTCTTCACGCTTCTTCAGACTAGGCGGCGTCAGCTGATCCCTAATAGCATGCCACGGCCGTGGCGCCGCACAGTCTGAAGAATCAGGAAGGAGGTGAGTGAGAGGCGATGACATGCACTGCGCATGCCCATGGATCCCTGGCCCGCAGTGGGATTACATTAGATGACACTGCGAGGTTGTATCTCGGGCAGCTTTGACGCACAGGCACTGCCAGCCTGACACCTAAATGATGTCAGAAGACGGGCACCGCTAACTGTGCATGGCCAAGGGATAACATTACAGCGCGGGCTCCGTGACAGAACCAAACAACGTTGAGGAGGTGGCGCACGGCACCAAGGGGGTTGGAATGACGGCTGTGCTGTGTCACATTACAAAGGAAAGTCCCACTTCCGTGACGGTTTGACGGTGTGAGGGGACACATTATATGAGTGTATACTTCAGCGTTTGCAAGGAGCATAATTTTAGGAGCCACCATTTTCCATGTGCAGTATTACTGCTGTACAAGATGGCTCTTTCAGCAACAAATGCCTGGGGGGGGTTAAAGGTTCCCTTTCAACTTGCTCCACTGCAGGCTTCGGCCTACACTCTGCTCCTCTTTGATTCCCTGGGTTTCAACACTGTCAGTTGCCACCTGGAAGTGTTGTCTACACAGAAAAAAACACTAGCTGATGTGTCAGTGGGGTTCAGCACCGCCAGCTGTTCCCCTGCTGTGTAGTCGGCAACGTGTCCAGCACAAGCCACGCTGGCACAACAGAACAAAAGCTGCCACCAGTGCAGGCTTCGGCCTACACTCTGCTCCTCTCCTCCTCCTGCTGACCTCGGACTCTAACACCGCCAGTTTTTGCCCGGAACTGCTAGCTGCACAGAGAAAAACACCAATGTGTTAGTGGGGTTCAGCACCGCCAGCTGTTCCCCTGCTGTGTAGCCGGCAACGTGACCTGCAAACGCCATGCAGGCACATGAACTGAAATTAAAGGGACCCTGCCACCCACCCCAAGGTGTTTCTATGTATAACAGCCACCTTGTACAGCAGTAATGCTGCATTTGTACAAGGTGGATGACTTTTTCTCCTTGCCAACGTGGAACTCAACACGTACAAAATGTGTCTCATTGAGACCATTCCACTGTCCCTGAGGTGTGACTTTCCTTTTTAATGACTTGCAGCACCCACCTTGGTAGCGCTGCCCGTCTTCTGACATCATTGGTTGGCTGCCTGTGCCTGTGCGTCCGCCCTGCCCGACACAACCCCCCTCGTTGTCTCATATATTTTGGCTGCGAGGGTGTGATTGATGGGCATGTGCAGTGCATATGTTTGCCTGTCTTCACTCATCTCCTTCCGCCTTCTTCAGACTGTGCAGCCTCATGGCCATGGTAGGCGATAAGGGATCAGCTGAGGCCGCCCAGTCTGAAGCAGGTGTAAGGACATGTGTGAGCGGTGAACATATTTACTGCGCAAGGACACAAATCCCAGCTCTGCAGTGTGACTTTATTGAAAGACACTGCGGGTCTGGGATTCATGCCCATTGCTACCCGCAGCGGCCAACATGAAATGAGGTGAGAAGACAGGCAGCGCCCACAGCGCATGACCAAGGGATCACAATAGCGCAGACTCCTGTACAGCAAATAACAACGCTCAGGAAGCTGCACCCAGCACCAAGGCGTTATTTGTTGTGAGTTCTGTTTTTGGGCTCCCTCTGGTGGTTACTGATGGTACTGGGTGATTTGTGTTCTGCTGTCTCTGGTGTCCACCTGTTCTATTAGGATTTGGGAGTTTCCTATTTAACCGGGCTTTCTTGTCATTTCCCCGCCGGCTATCAAGGTTATCAGAGTGTTTTGTTACCTCAGCTTCTGGCTTCAATAATCTTCAGGACAAGCTAAGTTTTGATTTTCTTGTTCCACGTTTTGCTTTATTTTTGTCTTGTCCAGCTTGCATATAATTGTCTCTTTGCTGCTGGTTGCTTTAGTGGGCTGTAATTGCTCCTCATGTTCCATGAGTTGGAACATGAGTTCAAGTAATTACAGGATGGTTTTTTGAAGGGTTTTTTGCTGACCGCGCAGTTTACTTTTGTATCCTCTGCTATCTAGTTTTAGCGGGCCTCATTTTGCTGAATCTGTTTTCATACTGTGTATGTGCCTTCCTCTCATTTCACCGTCATTATATGTGGGGGGCTGCTATTTCTGTGGGGTATTTCTCTGGAGGCAAGAGAGGTCTGTGTTTCTTCTAATAAGGGAAGTTAGATCTTCGGCTGGTGCGAGACGTCTAGGATCAACGTAGGCACGTTCCCCGGCTATTGTTATTTGTGTGTTCAGGTTTAGGGTCGCGGTCAGCTCAGGTTCCATCACCCTAGAGCTCGTTGGTGCTTGTCCTTTTGTGATTCCCTGCCATTGGAATCATGACAGTATAGCCGGCCAAAATGTTTGGGCTGAAGTAGGAGGAAAAGTAGTCTGAGGAAGTTTTTTTTTTTTTCTCTCCTCTGAGGTTGCTGCCTAGCTTTAATTGCAGCCAGGCTGATTTTTTTTTTTTCCTCCTCTTAATCCTTGAATGGCTCTGACCTTAGCTGTTTATCATGGACGTCCAGAGTTTAGCTTCCAGCTTGAATAATCTTGCTGCTAAGGTTCAAAATATACAAGATTTTGTTGTACATGCTCCTATGTCTGAACCTAGAATTCCTATTCCAGAGTTCTTTGCTGGAGATAGATCTAGTTTTCTGAATTTTAGGAACAATTGCAAGCTGTTCCTTTCTTTGAAATCTCGCTCTTCTGGAGACCCTGCTCAGCAGGTTAAGATTATTATATCTTTCCTGCGGGGTGACCCTCAAAATTGGGCATTTGCATTGGCACCAGGGGATCCTGCGTTGCTTAATGTGGATGCGTTTTTTCTGGCATTGGGTTTGCTGTATGAGGAACCTAACCAGGAGATTCAGGCTGAAAAAGCTTTATTAGCTCTCTCTCAGGGGCAAGATGAAGCAGAAATATATTGTCAAAAATTTCGGAAATGGTCAGTGCTTACTCAGTGGAATGAGTGCGCCCTGGCTGCAAAGTTCAGAGATGGCCTTTCTGAGGCCATTAAAGATGTTATGGTGGGGTTCCCTGCGCCTACGGGTCTGAATGAGTCTATGACTATGGCTATTCAGATTGATCGGCGCTTACGGGAGCGCAAACCTGTGCACCATTTGGCGGTGTCTTCTGAACAGGCACTTGAGACAATGCAATGTGATAGAGTTCAGTCTAGAAGTGAACGGCAAAACTATAGGCGGAAAAATGGGTTGTGCTTTTATTGTGGTGATTCAGCTCATGTTGTATCAGCATGCTCTAAACGCACAAAAAAGGTTGATAAGTCTGTTGCCATTAGTACGTTACAGTCTAAGTTCATTCTGTCTGTGACTCTGATTTGCTCATTATCATCCATTTCCGTCGATGCCTATGTAGATTCAGGCGCTGCCCTGAGTCTTATGGATTGGTCATTTGCCAAGCGATGTGGGTTTAGTCTTGAGCCTCTGGAAGTCCCTATTCCTTTGAAGGGAATTGACTCTACACCTTTAGCTATGAATAAACCTCAGTACTGGACACAAGTGACCATGCGTATGACTCCCGTTCATCAGGAGGTGATTTGCTTCCTGGTATTGTATAATTTACATGATGTTCTAGTACTTGGTCTGCCATGGTTACAAACTCATAATCCAGTCCTTGACTGGAAAACAATGTCTGTGTTAAGATGGGGATGTCAGGGGGTTCATGATGATGCACCTCCGATTTCTATCGCTTCATCTACTCCTTCTGAGGTTCCTGTATTTTTGTCTGATTATCGGGATGTTTTTGAGGAGCCTAAGCTCAGTTCGCTTCCTCCTCACAGGGATTGCGATTGTGCTATAGATTTAATTCCTGGTAGTAAATTTCCAAAAGGTCGTTTGTTCAATCTGTCAGTGCCAGAGCATACTGCTATGCGGGATTATGTTATGGAGTCCTTGGAAAAGAGACATATCCGTCCATCTTCGTCCCCTTTGGGAGCAGGTTTTTTTTCGTGGCCAAAAAAGATGGGTCCTTGAGGCCTTGTATAGATTATCGTCTTTTGAATAAGATTACCGTAAAATATCAGTATCCTTTGCCTTTGTTGACTGATTTGTTTGCTCGCATTAAGGGGGCTAAATGGTTCACTAAGATTGATCTTCGGGGTGCGTATAATCTTATACGAATAAAGCAAGGTGATGAGTGGAAAACCGCATTTAATACGCCTGAGGGCCATTTTGAGTATTTGGTAATGCCTTTCGGACTTTCTAATGCTCCTTCAGTCTTCCAGTCCTTTATGCACGATATTTTCCGTGAATATCTGGATAAATTTATGATTGTGTATTTGGATGATATTTTGGTTTTTTCTGATGACTGGGAGTCTCATGTTCAGCAGGTCAGGAAGGTGTTTCAGGTCCTGCGGGCTAATTCCTTGTTTGTAAAGGGCTCAAAGTGTCTCTTTGGAGTCCAGAAGATTTCTTTCTTGGGGTATATTTTTTCCCCTTCTACTATTGAGATGGATCCCGTCAAGGTTCGGGCTATTTGTGACTGGACGCAGCCTGCATCTCTTAAGAGTCTGCAGAAGTTCTTAGGCTTTGCTAATTTTTATCGTCATTTCATAACTAATTTTTCTAGTGTTGTTAAGCCTTTGACGGATTTGACTAAGAAGGGTGCTGATGTTGCTGATTGGTCTCCTGCGGCTGTGGAGGCCTTTCGGGAACTTAAACGCCGGTTTTCTTCTGCTCCTGTGTTGCGTCAGCCTGATGTTTCGCTTCCTTTCCAAGTTGAGGTTGATGCTTCCGAGATTGGAGCGGGGGCGGTTTTGTCACAGAGAAGCTCCGATTGCTCGGTGATGAAGCCATGTGCGTTCTTTTCTAGAAAATTTTCGCCCGCTGAGCGGAATTATGATGTGGGTAATCGGGAACTTTTGGCCATGAAGTGGGCATTTGAGGAGTGGCGTCATTGGCTGGAGGGTGCTAGACATCGTGTGGTGGTCTTGACTGATCACAATAATCTGATTTACCTTGAGTCTGCCAGGCGTCTGAATCCTAGACAGGCTCGTTGGTCACTGTTTTTCTCTCGTTTCAATTTTGTGGTTTCATACCTGCCAGGTTCAAAGAATGTGAGGGCGGATGCTCTTTCTAGGAGTTTTGTGCCTGACTCCCCTGGAAATTCTGAGCCCACTGGTATCCTTAGGGATGGGGTGATTTTGTCGGCCGTCTTCCCAGACTTGCGACGTGCTTTGCAGGAGTTTCAGGCGGGTAAACCTGATCGTTGTCCGCCTGAGAGACTGTTCCGGATAGTTGGACCAGTAGAGTCATCTCCGAGGTCCATTCTTCTGCGTTGGCAGGTCATCCTGGAATATTTGGTACTAGAGACTTGGTGGCCAGGTCTTTTTGGTGGCCTTCCTTGTCGAGGGATGTGCGTTCTTTTGTGCAGTCTTGTGAGGTTTGTGCTCGGGCTAAGCCTTGCTGTTCTCAAGCCAGTGGATTGTTGTCACCTTTGCCTATCCCGAAGAGGCCTTGGACGCACATTTCCATGGACTTTATTTCGGATCTCCCTGTCTCTCAAAAAATGTCTGTCATCTGGGTTGTGTGTGACCGCTTTTCTAAAATGGTTCATCTTGTACCCTTGCCTAAGTTGCCTTCCTCCTCTGAGTTGGTCCCTCTGTTTTTCCAGAACGTGGTTCGTTTGCATGGGATTCCGGAGAACATCGTTTCTGACAGGGGATCCCAGTTTGTGTCTAGATATTGGCGGACGTTCTGTGCTAAGATGGGCATTGATTTGTCCTTTTCGTCTGCATTCCATCCTCAGACGAATGGCCAGACGGAGCGAACTAATCAGACCTTGGAAACTTATTTGAGGTGTTTTGTTTCTGCTGATCAGGATGACTGGGTTACCTTTTTGCCGCTGGCCGAGTTTGCCCTTAATAATCGGGCTAGTTCTGCTACCTTGGTTTCTCCTTTCTTTTGTAATTCAGGGTTTCATCCTCGTTTTTCCTCTGGTCAGGTGGAGCCTTCTGATTATCCTGGAGTGGACATGGTGGTGGATGGGTTGCATCGGATTTGGAGTCATGTGGTGGACAATTTGAAGTTGTCCCAGGAGAAGGCTCAGCAGTTTGCTAATCGCCGTCGCCGCGTGGGTCCTCGACTTCGTGTTGGGGACTTGGTGTGGTTGTCTTCTCGTTTTGTTCCTATGAAGGTCTCTTCTCCTAAGTTCAAGCCTCGGTTCATCGGTCCTTATAGGATCTTGGAAATTCTTAACCCTGTGTCGTTTCGTTTGGATCTCCCGGCATCGTTTGCTATTCATAATGTGTTCCATCGGTCGTTGTTGCGGAGGTATGAGGTACCTGTTGTTCCTTTGCTTGAGCCTCCTGCTCCGGTGCTGGTGGAGGGAGAATTGGAGTATGTTGTGGAGAAGATCTTGGATTCTCGTGTTTCCAGATGGAAACTCCAATATTTGGTCAAGTGGAAGGGTTATGGTCAGGAGGATAATTCTTGGGTGGTTGCCTCTGATGTTCATGCTGATGATTTGGTCCGCGCTTTTCATAAGGCTCATCCTGGTCGCCCTGGTGGTTCTCGTGAGGGTTCGGTGACCCCTCCTCAAGGGGGGGGGTACTGTTGTGAGTTCTGTTTTTGGGCTCCCTCTGGTAGTTACTGATGGTACTGGGTGATTTGTGTTCTGCTGTCTCTGGTGTCCACCTGTTCTATTAGGATTTGGGAGTTTCCTATTTAACCGGGCTTTCTTGTCATTTCCCCGCCGGCTATCAAGGTTATCAGAGTGTTTTGTTACCTCAGCTTCTGGCTTCAGTAATCTTCAGGACAAGCTAAGTTTTGATTTTCTTGTTCCACGTTTTGCTTTATTTTTGTCTTGTCCAGCTTGCATATAATTGTCTCTTTGCTGCTGGTTGCTTTAGTGGGCTGTAATTGCTCCTCATGTTCCATGAGTTGGAACATGAGTTCAAGTAATTACAGGATGGTTTTTTGAAGGGTTTTTTGCTGACCGCGCAGTTTACTTTTGTATCCTCTGCTATCTAGTTTTAGCGGGCCTCATTTTGCTGAATCTGTTTTCATACTGTGTATGTGCCTTCCTCTCATTTCACCGTCATTATATGTGGGGGGCTGCTATTTCTGTGGGGTATTTCTCTGGAGGCAAGAGAGGTCTGTGTTTCTTCTAATAGGGGAAGTTAGATCTTCGGCTGGTGCGAGACGTCTAGGATCAACGTAGGCACGTTCCCCGGCTATTGTTATTTGTGTGTTCACGTTTAGGGTCGCGGTCAGCTCAGGTTCCATCACCCTAGAGCTCGTTGGTGCTTGTCCTTTTGTGATTCCCTGCCATTGGAATCATGACAGTTATTTATGTGCACCTGTGCCGCGTCTCCTTAAAAAGACAAGTCACGCCTCCAATACAGTTCTACTGTACAATGGGCAAAATTGTGTACGTCTTTCATTCTGCGTGTGCAATGAGCAAAATTTAAAGAGCAACCTCTCACTTGTGGAGCATTACTGCTGCACAAGGTGTGGCTCTTCTACATTGTAACACCTGAGGGTGGGTTAAAGGTTACCTTTGAAATTGGTTCAATTAGGCTTCGGCCTACACTCTGCTCCTCTCCTCCTCCTGCTGACCCTGGGCTCTAACACTGCCAGTTTCTGCCCGGACGTGCTAGCTGCACAGAGAAGAACACCAGCCAATGTGTTAGTGGGGTTCAGCACCGCCAGCTGTTCCCCTGCTGTGTAGCCGGCATCGTGTCCAGCACAAGCCACGCTGGCACAACTGACCAAAAGCTGCCACCAGTGCAGGCTTCGACCTACACTCTGCTCCTCTCCTCCTCCTGCTGACCCTGGGCTCAAACACCGCCAGTTTTTGCCCGGACGTGCTAGCTGCACAGAGAAGAACACCAGCCAATGTGTTAGTGGGGTTCAGCACCGCCAGCTGTTCCCCTGCTGTGTAGCCGGCATCGTGTCCAGCACAAGCCACGCTGGCACAACTGACCAAAAGCTGCCACCAGTGCAGGCTTCGGCCTACACTCTGCTCCTCTCCTCCTCCTGCTGACCCTGGGCTCAAACACCGCCAGTTTTTGCCCGGAACTGCTAGCTGCACAGAGAAGAACACCAGCCAATGTGTTGGTGGGGTTCAGCACCGCCAGCTGTTCCCCTGCTGTGTAGCCGGCAACGTGACCTGCAAACGCCACGCAGGCACATGAACTGAAATTGAAGGGAGCCTGCCCCCCACCCCCAGGTGTTTCTATGTATAACAGGCACCTTGTACAGCAGTAATGCTGCATTTGTACAAGGTGGCTGACTTTTTCTACTTGCCCACGTGGAACTCAACACATACAAAATGTGTCTCATTGAGACCATTCCACTGTCCCTGAGGTGTGACTTTCCTTTTTAATGACACGCAGCACCCACCTTGGTAGCGCTGCCCGTCTTCTGACATCATTGGTTGGCTGCCTGTGCCTGTGCGTCCGCCCTGCCCGACACAACCCCCCTCGTTGTCTCATATATTTTGGCTGCGAGGGTGTGATTGATGGGCATGTGCAGTGCATATGTTCGCCTGTCTTCACTCATCTCCTTCCGCCTTCTTCAGACTGTGCGGCCTCATGGCCATGGTAGGCGATAAGGGATCAGCTGAGGCCGCCCAGTCTGAAGCATGTGTAAGGACATGTGTGAGCGGCGAACATATTTACTGCGCAAGGACACAAATCCCAGCTCAATTAGGCTTCGGCCTACACTCTGCTCCTCTCCTCCTCCTGCTGACCCTGGGCTCTAACACTGCCAGTTTCTGCCCGGACGTGCTAGCTGCACAGAGAAGAACACCAGCCAATGTGTTAGTGGGGTTCAGCACCGCCAGCTGTTCCCCTGCTGTGTAGCCGGCATCGTGTCCAGCACAAGCCATGCTGGCACAACTGACCAAAAGCTGCCACCAGTGCAGGCTTCGGCCTACACTCTGCTCCTCTCCTCCTCCTGCTGACCCTGGGCTCAAACACCGCCAGTTTTTGCCCGGACGTGCTAGCTGCACAGAGAAGAACACCAGCCAAAGTGTTAGTGGGGTTCAGCACCACCAGCTGTTCCCCTGCTGTGTAGCCGGCAACGGGACCTGCAAACGCCACGCAGGCACATGAACTGAAATTGAAGGGAAGAAATCCTATATAGAAAAGAAATACCAAATAATATTGAAAAATATTCAAAAAAGTAAATATTCCACACTAAGCAAATACCCAAAAGAAAATATTTACTAACCACAAATACCAAGACAATTTTTTAGAAATTCAATAAATTTTTATTATAAAACAGACATAGCACAATCAATAGCATTTTTATTAAAATATATCCATATATTTGGAATATGTATAATCTAAAATAGAAAAACATATATATGCATGTGCAATATAGATCAGCATGTGGGGGGGCCAGGGCGTACAACACCTGATCGGCAGAAATAAACCAATATAAATGATATCACGGCTTAAAGAAAAAAGCAACCATTCACATTGAAATGTATAAGCACTATATATATATAATTAATATTAAATAAGTAACATTTCATGTGATGGTATAAATAAATAATGAATTAAATAATTTGTGTATGAAACAAAATTAAAAAAATAATAAAAAATAAAAAATCAATAAAGATTATCCAATTATAACTATGCGCATATCCATATGTAATGAGTCTGTATCCGATGCATGATTGACGAATTGACAAAAAATACAAATATATAAAAAAATAAATATAAAACAGTGATATTGTAATTAATTAACGTGATTTAAAAAATATATGAATTAAAAAATTAATGTGCAAAAAATATATATAAATAGGTGTCAAAAAATATTTGTCAACTAATTAAAGAAAAAATAATAATAAAAACGTGAGATGTGTGTATTAGTGTTTAATATCTGTATATATATTATATATTGCAGTGATAAATTTGATAAAATGAACAATATGCATATAAGCAGAATTGAAATGTGGGAAAATATATATAGATTATATCACTCATCAACCATGCATCAAACACAAAAAATGTGGCAAACGGTTTTAATTCCACTTTGACATGAGTGTCACAATGGATATGCACATAAGTATCCAAAGGGATAAGTGATGGATAATGCACAGAGAAAAAATAATAAATAAATAAATGAAAATAATACTAAACCGTGAATACCGACCAGGAGTGCGCGCCTCAGCTCCCCCACACACCACTCCAACGCACGTTTCGCAACCGCTTCGTCAGGGAGTGGTGTGTGTAGGGTGCGACCGCATTATATAATGTGCTCACAGCTGCAGACTATTCCATAATCCGGGACACCATAATTACATGGCGCCGAGACAAGGCACACGTCCGCTTCCATCACTAAAGCCGGAGACCGGAAGTGCGTCACCGAGTGCGACCGTAAAGTCACAGTCAGCGACGCACCGAGTCACCAGCCTCAGGACGGAGCGCACGCATGCGCAGTTCGGCGCTCGACGAACCCGCAGCCATGTTAGTATAGGGAACAACTCCGGGCACAATGAAATAATAACATTGACTGCAAAACCTGTTAGTACCCCACCTATCTAAAACATACTTTCATAATAAACATATTGTGCTGTAGAAAATTGCAAAAAATTACAACATAACATGAATAATATATGAAATAATTAATAATGAATAACTTATACAAACACAATTTATATATATATACATACAAAAAACATATTTAAAAATAATATTTAATGCCGCCATTCATATATAATTAATCTACTATCTATAAAATAGAAAATATTAAAAACAAATACAAAAAATAAATAAAAAACAAAAAATAATACAAAATATTTTAGCACTTAATTTTATAGAGTTTTATTATAAAAAATATATGAAATATTGAAAAAAAAAAAAAAAAAAAAATTTTTTAAAATGAAAGTAAAAACATTGGAGACAAAAAAAGATATATGAGAAATAAATCAGAAAAGGAGGGAGCAAAAAAAATAAAATATAAAGAAACATTTTTTTGAGCCAAAAAAATCCTAAATAATACTGTATTTATTGTAAAATAATATCCAGAGATCACAAGAAAAAAATCTGTAAATAAATGTTGTATTAATGCGATAAAAAGCAAAAATTGACCCTACAAACATAGGAAGAACACAGAAAATATTAGCAATTTGTTAAAAATAAAAATTAAAAAAATATAAAAAAATGAAAAAATAAAAAAAGAAAAAAGGGGGAAAGATTTTTATTTGTATTAAGAAAGAAATAAAAAATAAAAAATAAAAAGTAGAAAATACAAATATATATACAAAAATAATAAAATCCAAAAATGAAAAAAATAATATATAATATAATAGAAATTAATAATAATAAATAATAATAAGGGAAATAAGAGAACAAAAAAATAAAAAATAAACAATTAATTAATATTAATACTGAATAAATTAAATGAATAAAAAATAATTAAATAAAAAGCAATCAATAATGTAAATAGATGAGTAGAGAAGGCGGAGGAAAAAATCCCAACCAAGAGATATATAGATGCTGGGAGAAACTCTACTATCCCTAGAAACCCATAAGGGCACTAGTATATATAATAATATACAATATTATCGATATTAAAGGGATCCAAAAGAAGAGATTATTAGAAAATTTATCCAACCAGAAAATGAGTTAAATGATATGGGGGCAGGTCCACAAACCGAAGAGACCCATGAAGATAATATGTGGGAGCACTATATACTAATGATAATAACCGATTACTAATGGATCAAAGCCAGAAAATCCTAAAAAATCATCCATATAAATGGTATGGAAGTAAATCCATGGAGACCAATAAGAGCTATACGGGATCTAAACAAAAAGATGTTAGGAGAGTCATAAGAAGGCTATAAAAAGCTGGAAAAACCCCATTGTTCATTAAGGCCTATGGGATTCATACTCTGTAATAAGGTGATCCATTTACACTCCTTCTGTGCGAGTCTCTTACTGGCATCCCCCCTTCTATTGCCTAAATGTAACCGATCTATCCCCTTAACTTGAAGTAAATGGGATTGGTTGGGGTGATATTTGCGAAAATGTCTTGCTAAAGGTTTTAATTTTGATATAGCATTAATATCACTCATCTCAATCTTTTCTGCTGCTTTGATATCCTTAATATGCTCCAAAACTCGGACACGCAGTTCTCTTGTCGTCATACCCACATATATGCGGTCACAAGGACAAGTGGCTTGATAGATCACCATTGACGTACGACAATTTAAATGATGTAAGATTTTATATTCACGAGATCTCGTTGAATTATGAAAAACGTCTGTTTTTGTTATATATTTACAGGCCTTGCAGGAACCACAACTAAATGAACCCCATTTCGGACCTTTCGAATTGAAGATGAAATTGGATACTGGAGGAACATAATGACTGTGTACCAATGACTCACCCAGAGTCTTGCAACGTCTTGCAACAATAAGAGGTTTTTTAGGTATCAATTTAGATATGGTTGGATCCTGCAAAAGGATAGGCCAAAACTTTGTAAATATACCAGTCATTTCTTTCCATCTTGAATGATAGTCAGTAACAAAGCGTATTTGTCCATCTGTTTCCTTGATTTTCTTCCGGGACGTAACTAAGGTCTGTCGATCTTTTTTTTTTGCTCTAATATAAGCTCTATGTACAACATCATTCTTATATCCCCGTTTCAAAAATCTATTAGTAAGATCTTTGGCTTGTTGTTCAAACATTGTATCTTGATCACAAATACGCCTTGTTCTGAGAAACTGTCCCGTAGGAATTGCTCGGATGACATGCGCAGGATGGGCAGATTGAGCATGAAGTAGTGCATTAACACTGGTTTCTTTTCGATATATAGAAGTATGAAGATGACCAAATTCATCAATTCTGATTCCCAGGTCCAAGAAATTGATGGAATCCTGCTTCACCATCCAGGTAAGTCTTATATTGTTATCATTCCTGTTCAAGTATTGAAGGTACTTGTCCAGTTCATCTCGTGGACCCTGCCAAATAAACAAGATGTCATCTATAAATCTCATCCACAGTATCACTGCACCAGTCATAGTATAATCTTCATTCTGAACATAATCATGTTCCCACGATCCCATAAAGAGATTTGCGTATGACGGCGCAAAAGCTGCCCCCATAGCCACGCCTCTTTTTTGTAGATAGAATCGGTCTTTGAAGACGAAATAGTTATAAAATAATGCGTACTCTAAGAGTTCCATCAAAAATTCAATAAGTGATCTATCAAGATTGCGACTAGACAAATATCGTCTTGCTGCTATTAGGCCAAATTTATGTGGTATTGACGTGTATAATGATTCGACATCACATGTAATAATGTGCATGTCAGGATTCATATGTACACCGTCTAACCTCTGGAGGGCCTCAGTAGTGTCCCTAATATATGATGGTAGCTCTGCCACAATCGGTTTCAAATAGAAGTCCAAAAATTTAGAAATTGGTTCCAACAAGCTCCCATTCCCAGATATTATAGGGCGTCCAGGAGGGTCAACCATACTTTTGTGAACTTTTGGTAATAAATATAGCGTTGGGACTGTTGGTGACTCGGTCCTTAACCCCTCCCAAATTGACTTGGGGATTATACCATCCTCCAATGCGGAATCTAAGATATCAAATAACTTCTTCTGATATAAAGGAGTAGGATCCTGTGGCAAACGTTCGTAGCATAAGGGGTCATTTAATTGTCTGAATGCTTCTTTTTCATATTGTGTACATGGCCATACAACAATATTGCCACCCTTATCGGATGGCTTGAATACAATCTCCTTCATCTTAGTCAGCTCATCAAGTGCCCTCCTCTGTTCATATTGAAGGTTATCATATGGTCTTTTTGCAGATATTTTAGTAACCTCATCGCATACCATCTTAACAAACACTTCAATTGAGGAACTTTGTGACAGTGGAGGAAAAGTTTTTGATTTTTTCTTAATAAAATCAGGAAATTTACCTGGTGTATCCTCCTGTTCTGCAATTAAGGCTTCAAGCGCCTGTAAGGCTTCCAATTCCTCTTCTGTGGAGAAAGTATTGGACATCAATTTATCAGTATGGAATTTTTTTAAAAGAATCTTACGGGCGAATAAGAAGGTATCTTTAATAACCGAGAATTGTTCCAGTTTTGCTGTGGGGCAAAAACTTAATCCCAAAGATAATACAGAGACTTGTGCAGATGTTAGTTGTATTTCTGATAAATTAATTACCTTTAACGTGCCCTCATTAGCAAAATCTTGATCTCGATGGTTCTTCCTTTTAACGCCCATAAATCTAGTATTGTATCCACTAAATGCTTCTGATGAGTCCCCAATTGAAGTGTTCATTGCACTTGACGAGCTAATACTTGCCAATGATGCAGTTGATCCAGACCTTTTAACCCCCGGTTTGACACGCCATTTGTATATTCTCCCATTCTGATAGTCATTTAAATCTCTCTGGAACTTTGTCACCTTGAGTTTTTGGACTTCTGACTCCCATTTTGTAAAAGATGCATTAAGGTCATTATCAAAATTCGTAAGTTGTTCAACAGATAAATTTTTCTGAATCTTCTCTTGAATGGACTTAATGTCCACCTCTAGTCTATCCACAGTTCTCTTATCTATTTCAATCAATATTTCCATAAAAGTACGTGAACAAGTGTTACACGCATCTTCCCATTTTTTCAAAAGTGCTTCATCATCCAATGAGAATGACGGGAATACCTGTATGCGAAGACCGCGTGGTATCAAATTCCGCTGTATATACTGTTCAAGTGAACTTTTGTTCCACCAGGATTTGGTCCTTTTGTATAATAATTCCTTCAGGTGCGTCTTGTCCTCCTGAATATTATCAGGTATCCCATCAGATGTGTTCCTTCCCACTTCCTTAAAAATGGTATTTAATTGTGACAGCCAATTGGTGTCTCGATTCTTATAATCCATATCAGTTGGTCTTTTCAACAAAACAAGCAAAGAAATCCTATATAGAAAAGAAATACCAAATAATATTGAAAAATATTCAAAAAAGTAAATATTCCACACTAAGCAAATACCCAAAAGAAAATATTTACTAACCACAAATACCAAGACAATTTTTTAGAAATTCAATAAATTTTTATTATAAAACAGACATAGCACAATCAATAGCATTTTTATTAAAATATATCCATATATTTGGAATATGTATAATCTAAAATAGAAAAACATATATATGCATGTGCAATATAGATCAGCATGTGGGGGGGCCAGGGCGTACAACACCTGATCGGCAGAAATAAACCAATATAAATAATATCACGGCTTAAAGAAAAAAGCAACCATTCACATTGAAATGTATAAGCACTATATATATATAATTAATATTAAATAAGTAACATTTCATGTGATGGTATAAATAAATAATGAATTAAATAATTTGTGTATGAAACAAAATTAAAAAAATAATAAAAAATAAAAAATCAATAAAGATTATCCAATTATAACTATGCGCATATCCATATGTAATGAGTCTGTATCCGATGCATGATTGACGAATTGACAAAAAATACAAATATATAAAAAAATAAATATAAAACAGTGATATTGTAATTAATTAACGTGATTTAAAAAATATATGAATTAAAAAATTAATGTGCAAAAAATATATATAAATAGGTGTCAAAAAATATTTGTCAACTAATTAAAGAAAAAATAATAATAAAAACGTGAGATGTGTGTATTAGTGTTTAATATCTGTATATATATTATATATTGCAGTGATAAATTTGATAAAATGAACAATATGCATATAAGCAGAATTGAAATGTGGGAAAATATATATAGATTATATCACTCATCAACCATGCATCAAACACAAAAAATGTGGCAAACGGTTTTAATTCCACTTTGACATGAGTGTCACAATGGATATGCACATAAGTATCCAAAGGGATAAGTGATGGATAATGCACAGAGAAAAAATAATAAATAAATAAATGAAAATAATACTAAACCGTGAATACCGACCAGGAGTGCGCGCCTCAGCTCCCCCACACACCACTCCAACGCACGTTTCGCAACCGCTTCGTCAGGGAGTGGTGTGTGTAGGGTGCGACCGCATTATATAATGTGCTCACAGCTGCAGACTATTCCATAATCCGGGACGCCATAATTACATGGCGCCGAGACAAGGCACACGTCCGCTTTTATTTTTTTTCAATATTTCATATATTTTTTATAATAAAACTCTATAAAATTAAGTGCTAAAATATTTTGTATTATTTTTTGTTTTTTATTTATTTTTTGTATTTGTTTTTAATATTTTCTATTTTATAGATAGTAGATTAATTATATATGAATGGCGGCATTAAATATTATTTTTAAATATGTTTTTTGTATGTATATATATATAAATTGTGTTTGTATAAGTTATTCATTATTAATTATTTCATATATTATTCATGTTATGTTGTAATTTTTTGCAATTTTCTACAGCACAATATGTTTATTATGAAAGTATGTTTTAGATAGGTGGGGTACTAACAGGTTTTGCAGTCAATATTATTATTTCATTGTGCCCGGAGTTGTTCCCTATACTAACATGGCTGCGGGTTCGTCGAGCGCCGAACTGCGCATGCGTGCGCTCCGTCCTGAGGCTGGTGACTCGGTGCGTCGCTGACTGTGACTTTACGGTCGCACTCGGTGACGCACTTCCGGTCTCCGGCTTTAGTGATGGAAGCGGACGTGTGCCTTGTCTCGGCGCCATGTAATTATGGCGTCCCGGATTATGGAATAGTCTGCAGCTGTGAGCACATTATATAATGCGGTCGCACCCTACACACACCACTCCCTGACGAAGCGGTTGCGAAACGTGCGTTGGAGTGGTGTGTGGGGGAGCTGAGGCGCGCACTCCTGGTCGGTATTCACGGTTTAGTATTATTTTCATTTATTTATTTATTATTTTTTCTCTGTGCATTATCCATCACTTATCCCTTTGGATACTTATGTGCATATCCATTGTGACACTCATGTCAAAGTGGAATTAAAACCGTTTGCCACATTTTTTGTGTTTGATGCATGGTTGATGAGTGATATAATCTATATATATTTTCCCACATTTCAATTCTGCATATATATGCATATTGTTCATTTTATCAAATTTATCACTGCAATATATAATATATATACAGATATTAAACACTAATACACACATCTCACGTTTTTATTATTATTTTTTCTTTAATTAGTTGACAAATATTTTTTGACACCTATTTATATATATTTTTTGCACATTAATTTTTTAATTCATATATTTTTTAAATCACGTTAATTAATTACAATATCACTGTTTTATATTTATTTTTTTATATATTTGTATTTTTTGTCAATTCGTCAATCATGCATCGGATACAGACTCATTACATATGGATATGCGCATAGTTATAATTGGATAATCTTTATTGATTTTTTATTTTTTATTATTTTTTTAATTTTGTTTCATACACAAATTATTTAATTCATTATTTATTTATACCATCACATGAAATGTTACTTATTTAATATTAATTATATATATATAGTGCTTATACATTTCAATGTGAATGGTTGCTTTTTTCTTTAAGCCGTGATATTATTTATATTGGTTTATTTCTGCCGATCAGGTGTTGTACGCCCTGGCCCCCCCACATGCTGATCTATATTGCACATGCATATATATGTTTTTCTATTTTAGATTATACATATTCCAAATATATGGATATATTTTAATAAAAATGCTATTGATTGTGCTATGTCTGTTTTATAATAAAAATTTATTGAATTTCTAAAAAATTGTCTTGGTATTTGTGGTTAGTAAATATTTTCTTTTGGGTATTTGCTTAGTGTGGAATATTTACTTTTTTGAATATTTTTCAATATTATTTGGTATTTCTTTTCTATATAGGATTTCTTTGCTTGTTTTGTTGAAAAGACCAACTGATATGGATTATAAGAATCGAGACACCAATTGGCTGTCACAATTAAATACCATTTTTAAGGAAGTGGGAAGGAACACATCTGATGGGATACCTGATAATATTCAGGAGGACAAGACGCACCTGAAGGAATTATTATACAAAAGGACCAAATCCTGGTGGAACAAAAGTTCACTTGAACAGTATATACAGCGGAATTTGATACCACGCGGTCTTCGCATACAGGTATTCCCGTCATTCTCATTGGATGATGAAGCACTTTTGAAAAAATGGGAAGATGCGTGTAACACTTGTTCACGTACTTTTATGGAAATATTGATTGAAATAGATAAGAGAACTGTGGATAGACTAGAGGTGGACATTAAGTCCATTCAAGAGAAGATTCAGAAAAATTTATCTGTTGAACAACTTACGAATTTTGATAATGACCTTAATGCATCTTTTACAAAATGGGAGTCAGAAGTCCAAAAACTCAAGGTGACAAAGTTCCAGAGAGATTTAAATGACTATCAGAATGGGAGAATATACAAATGGCGTGTCAAACCGGGGGTTAAAAGGTCTGGATCAACTGCATCATTGGCAAGTATTAGCTCGTCAAGTGCAATGAACACTTCAATTGGGGACTCATCAGAAGCATTTAGTGGATACAATACTAGATTTATGGGCGTTAAAAGGAAGAACCATCGAGATCAAGATTTTGCTAATGAGGGCACGTTAAAGGTAATTAATTTATCAGAAATACAACTAACATCTGCACAAGTCTCTGTATTATCTTTGGGATTAAGTTTTTGCCCCACAGCAAAACTGGAACAATTCTCGGTTATTAAAGATACCTTCTTATTCGCCCGTAAGATTCTTTTAAAAAAATTCCATACTGATAAATTGATGTCCAATACTTTCTCCACAGAAGAGGAATTGGAAGCCTTACAGGCGCTTGAAGCCTTAATTGCAGAACAGGAGGATACACCAGGTAAATTTCCTGATTTTATTAAGAAAAAATCAAAAACTTTTCCTCCACTGTCACAAAGTTCCTCAATTGAAGTGTTTGTTAAGATGGTATGCGATGAGGTTACTAAAATATCTGCAAAAAGACCATATGATAACCTTCAATATGAACAGAGGAGGGCACTTGATGAGCTGACTAAGATGAAGGAGATTGTATTCAAGCCATCCGATAAGGGTGGCAATATTGTTGTATGGCCATGTACACAATATGAAAAAGAAGCATTCAGACAATTAAATGACCCCTTATGCTACGAACGTTTGCCACAGGATCCTACTCCTTTATATCAGAAGAAGTTATTTGATATCTTAGATTCCGCATTGGAGGATGGTATAATCCCCAAGTCAATTTGGGAGGGGTTAAGGACCGAGTCACCAACAGTCCCAACGCTATATTTATTACCAAAAGTTCACAAAAGTATGGTTGACCCTCCTGGACGCCCTATAATATCTGGGAATGGGAGCTTGTTGGAACCAATTTCTAAATTTTTGGACTTCTATTTGAAACCGATTGTGGCAGAGCTACCATCATATATTAGGGACACTACTGAGGCCCTCCAGAGGTTAGACGGTGTACATATGAATCCTGACATGCACATTATTACATGTGATGTCGAATCATTATACACGTCAATACCACATAAATTTGGCCTAATAGCAGCAAGACGATATTTGTCTAGTCGCAATCTTGATAGATCACTTATTGAATTTTTGATGGAACTCTTAGAGTACGCATTATTTTATAACTATTTCGTCTTCAAAGACCGATTCTATCTACAAAAAAGAGGCGTGGCTATGGGGGCAGCTTTTGCGCCGTCATACGCAAATCTCTTTATGGGATCGTGGGAACATGATTATGTTCAGAATGAAGATTATACTATGACTGGTGCAGTGATACTGTGGATGAGATTTATAGATGACATCTTGTTTATTTGGCAGGGTCCACGAGATGAACTGGACAAGTACCTTCAATACTTGAACAGGAATGATAACAATATAAGACTTACCTGGATGGTGAAGCAGGATTCCATCAATTTCTTGGACCTGGGAATCAGAATTGATGAATTTGGTCATCTTCATACTTCTATATATCGAAAAGAAACCAGTGTTAATGCACTACTTCATGCTCAATCTGCCCATCCTGCGCATGTCATCCGAGCAATTCCTACGGGACAGTTTCTCAGAACAAGGCGTATTTGTGATCAAGATACAATGTTTGAACAACAAGCCAAAGATCTTACTAATAGATTTTTGAAACGGGGATATAAGAATGATGTTGTACATAGAGCTTATATTAGAGCAAAAAAAAAAGATCGACAGACCTTAGTTACGTCCCGGAAGAAAATCAAGGAAACAGATGGACAAATACGCTTTGTTACTGACTATCATTCAAGATGGAAAGAAATGACTGGTATATTTACAAAGTTTTGGCCTATCCTTTTGCAGGATCCAACCATATCTAAATTGATACCTAAAAAACCTCTTATTGTTGCAAGACGTTGCAAGACTCTGGGTGAGTCATTGGTACACAGTCATTATGTTCCTCCAGTATCCAATTTCATCTTCAATTCGAAAGGTCCGAAATGGGGTTCATTTAGTTGTGGTTCCTGCAAGGCCTGTAAATATATAACAAAAACAGACGTTTTTCATAATTCAACGAGATCTCGTGAATATAAAATCTTACATCATTTAAATTGTCGTACGTCAATGGTGATCTATCAAGCCACTTGTCCTTGTGACCGCATATATGTGGGTATGACGACAAGAGAACTGCGTGTCCGAGTTTTGGAGCATATTAAGGATATCAAAGCAGCAGAAAAGATTGAGATGAGTGATATTAATGCTATATCAAAATTAAAACCTTTAGCAAGACATTTTCGCAAATATCACCCCAACCAATCCCATTTACTTCAAGTTAAGGGGATAGATCGGTTACATTTAGGCAATAGAAGGGGGGATGCCAGTAAGAGACTCGCACAGAAGGAGTGTAAATGGATCACCTTATTACAGAGTATGAATCCCATAGGCCTTAATGAACAATGGGGTTTTTCCAGCTTTTTATAGCCTTCTTATGACTCTCCTAACATCTTTTTGTTTAGATCCCGTATAGCTCTTATTGGTCTCCATGGATTTACTTCCATACCATTTATATGGATGATTTTTTAGGATTTTCTGGCTTTGATCCATTAGTAATCGGTTATTATCATTAGTATATAGTGCTCCCACATATTATCATCATGGGTCTCTTCGGTTTGTGGACATGCCCCCATATCATTTAACTCATTTTCTGGTTGGATAAATTTTCTAATAATCTCTTCTTTTGGATCCCTTTAATATCGATAATATTGTATATTATTATATATACTAGTGCCCTTATTGGTTTCTAGGGATAGTAGAGTTTCTCCCAGCATCTATATATCTCTTGGTTGGGATTTTTTCCTCCGCCTTCTCTACTCATCTATTTACATTATTGATTGCTTTTTATTTAATTATTTTTTATTCATTTAATTTATTCAGTATTAATATTAATTAATTGTTTATTTTTTATTTTTTTGTTCTCTTATTTCCCTTATTATTATTTATTATTATTAATTTCTATTATATTATATATTATTTTTTTCATTTTTGGATTTTATTATTTTTGTATATATATTTGTATTTTCTACTTTTTATTTTTTATTTTTTATTTCTTTCTTAATACAAATAAAAATCTTTCCCCCTTTTTTCTTTTTTTCTTTTTTCATTTTTTTATATTTTTTTAATTTTTATTTTTAACAAATTGCTAATATTTTCTGTGTTCTTCCTATGTTTGTAGGGTCAATTTTTGCTTTTTATCGCATTAATACAACATTTATTTACAGATTTTTTTCTTGTGATCTCTGGATATTATTTTACAATAAATACAGTATTATTTAGGATTTTTTTGGCTCAAAAAAATGTTTCTTTATATTTTATTTTTTTTGCTCCCTCCTTTTCTGATTTATTTCTCATATATCTTTTTTTGTCTCCAATGTTTTTACTTTCATTTTAAAAAAAAATTTTTTTTATTTTTTTTTCAATATTTCATATATTTTTTATAATAAAACTCTATAAAATTAAGTGCTAAAATATTTTGTATTATTTTTTGTTTTTTATTTATTTTTTGTATTTGTTTTTAATATTTTCTATTTTATAGATAGTAGATTAATTATATATGAATGGCGGCATTAAATATTATTTTTAAATATGTTTTTTGTATGTATATATATATAAATTGTGTTTGTATAAGTTATTCATTATTAATTATTTCATATATTATTCATGTTATGTTGTAATTTTTTGCAATTTTCTACAGCACAATATGTTTATTATGAAAGTATGTTTTAGATAGGTGGGGTACTAACAGGTTTTGCAGTCAATGTTATTATTTCATTGTGCCCGGAGTTGTTCCCTATACTAACATGGCTGCGGGTTCGTCGAGCGCCGAACTGCGCATGCGTGCGCTCCGTCCTGAGGCTGGTGACTCGGTGCGTCGCTGACTGTGACTTTACGGTCGCACTCGGTGACGCACTTCCGGTCTCCGGCTTTAGTGATGGAAGCGGACGTGTGCCTTGTCTCGGCGCCATGTAATTATGGTGTCCCGGATTATGGAATAGTCTGCAGCTGTGAGCACATTATATAATGCGGTCGCACCCTACACACACCACTCCCTGACGAAGCGGTTGCGAAACGTGCGTTGGAGTGGTGTGTGGGGGAGCTGAGGCGCGCACTCCTGGTCGGTATTCACGGTTTAGTATTATTTTCATTTATTTATTTATTATTTTTTCTCTGTGCATTATCCATCACTTATCCCTTTGGATACTTATGTGCATATCCATTGTGACACTCATGTCAAAGTGGAATTAAAACCGTTTGCCACATTTTTTGTGTTTTATGCATGGTTGATGAGTGATATAATCTATATATATTTTCCCACATTTCAATTCTGCTTATATGCATATTGTTCATTTTATCAAATTTATCACTGCAATATATAATATATATACAGATATTAAACACTAATACACACATCTCACGTTTTTATTATTATTTTTTCTTTAATTAGTTGACAAATATTTTTTGACACCTATTTATATATATTTTTTGCACATTAATTTTTTAATTCATATATTTTTTAAATCACGTTAATTAATTACAATATCACTGTTTTATATTTATTTTTTTATATATTTGTATTTTTTGTCAATTCGTCAATCATGCATCGGATACAGACTCATTACATATGGATATGCGCATAGTTATAATTGGATAATCTTTATTGATTTTTTATTTTTTATTATTTTTTTAATTTTGTTTCATACACAAATTATTTAATTCATTATTTATTTATACCATCACATGTTACTTATTTAATATTAATTATATATATATAGTGCTTATACATTTCAATGTGAATGGTTGCTTTTTTCTTTAAGCCGTGATATTATTTATATTGGTTTATTTCTGCTGATCAGGTGTTGTACGCCCTGGCCCCCCCACATGCTGATCTATATTGCACATGCATATATATGTTTTTCTATTTTAGATTATACATATTCCAAATATATGGATATATTTTAATAAAAATGCTATTGATTGTGCTATGTCTGTTTTATAATAAAAATTTATTGAATTTCTAAAAAATTGTCTTGGTATTTGTGGTTAGTAAATATTTTCTTTTGGGTATTTGAAATTGAAGGGAGCCTGCCCCCCACCCCCAGGTGTTTCTATGTATAACAGGCACCTTGTACAGCAGTAATGCTGCATTTGTACAAGGTGGCTGACTTTTTCTACTTGCCCACGTGGAACTCAACACATACAAAATGTGTCTCATTGAGACCATTCCACTGTCCCTGAGGTGTGACTTTCCTTTCTAATGACACGCAGCACCCCCCTTGGTAGCGCTTCCCGTCTTCTGACATCATTAGTTGACTGGCTGCGCCTGTGCGTCCGCCCTGCTCGACACAACGCCCAACGGTGTCTTACTTATTTTGACAGCGAGGGTGTGATTGATGGGCATGTGCAGTGCATATGTTCACCTGTCTTCACTAATCTCCTTCCGCCTTCTTCACACTGGGCATGCGATAAGGGATCAGCTGAGGCCGCCCAGTCTGAAGCAGGTGTAAGGACATGTGTGAGCGGCGAGCATATTTACTGCACAAGGCCACGAATCCCATTCCCACAGTGTGATTTTTTGAAAACACACTGTGTGTCTGGGATTCATGGCCATCGCTAACCGCACCGGCCTACATGAAATGAGGTCATAAGACGGGCAGCGCTTACAGGGCATTGCCAAGGGATAACGCAAGAGCGCAGACTCCTGTACAGCAAATATCAATGCTCAGGAGGATGCGCCCAGCACCTAGGTGTAAATTTTGACACTTGTGCTGCGTCTTCTTAAAAAGACAAGTCACGCCTCCACTACTGTTTGACAGTATAATGGGCTAAATAGTGTACGTGTTTTATTCAGCGTGTGCAAGGAGCAAAATTAATAGAGCAACCTTTTACTTGTGCAGCATTAATGCTGCACAAGGTGTGGCTCTTGTATCTTGCAACACCTGAGGGGGGGTTAAAGGTTACCTTTGAAATTGGTTCTACTAGGCTTCGGCCTACACTCTGCTCCTTTCCCCCTCTCCTGCTGACCCTGGGCTCAAACACCGCCAGTTGGTGCCCGGAAGTGCTGGCTGCACAGAGAAAAACACCCGCCATTGTGTCAGTGGGGTTCAGCACCGCCAGCTGTTCCCCTGCTGTGTAGTCGGCAACGTGTCCAGCACAAGCCACGCTGGCACAACAGAACAAAAGCTGCCACCAGTGCAGGCTTCAGCCTACACTCTGCTCCTCTCCTCCTCCTGCTGACCCTGGGCTCTAACACCGCCAGTTTTTGCCCGGAACTGCTAGCTGCACAGAGATAAAAACACCAGCCAATGTGTCAGTGGGGTTCATCACCGCCAGCTGTTCCCCTGCTGTGTAGCCGGCAAAGTGACCTGCAAACGCCACGCAGGCACATGAACTGAAATTAAAGGGACCCTGCCACCCACTCCAAGGTGTTTCTATGTATAACAGCCACCTTGTACAGCAGTAATGCTGCATTTGTACAAGGTGGCTGACTTTTTCTCCTTGCCCACGTGGAACTCACCACATACAAAATGTGTCTCATTGAGACCATTCCACTGTCCCTGAGTTGTGACTTTCCTTTCTAATGATACGCAGCACCACCTTTGGTAGCGCTGCCCGTCTGTGCGTCCGCCCTGCTAGAAACAACGCCCCTCGGTGTCTTATTTATTTTGTCAGCGAGGGTGTGGTTTATGGGCACGAGCAGTGCATATGTTTGCCTGTCGTCACTCATCTCCTTCCGCCTTCTTCAGACTGTGCGGCCTCATGGCCGCGGCATGCGAGAAGGGATCAGCAGAGGCCGCCCAGTCTGAAGCAGGTGTAAGGACGTGTGTGAGCGGCGAAAATATTTACTGCTCAAGGCCACGAATCCCAGCACCACAGTGTGACTTTATGAAAAGGCACTGTGGGTCTGGGATTTATGGCCATCGTTATCCGCAACGGCCAACATGAAATGAGGTCATAAGACGGGCAGCGCTAACAGGGCATTGCCAAGAGATAACACAAGACCGCAGACTCCTGTACAGCAAATAACAACGCTCAGGAAGCTGCGCCAAGCACCAAGGCGTTATTTGGGACACCTGTGCTGTGTCTCCTTAAAAAGACAAGTCACGCCTCCACTACAGTTTGACTGTAGAATGGGCTAAATTGTGTACGTCTTTCATTCAGCGTGTGCAAGTAGACAAATTAATAGAGCAACCTTTCACTTGTGCAGCATTAATGCTGCACAAGGTGTGGCTCTTGTACTTTGTAACACCTTAGGGGGGGTAAAGGTTTCCTTTGAAATTGGTTCAACTAGGCTTCGGCCTACACTCTGCTCCTCTCCTCCTCCTGCTGACCCTGGCCTCTAACACCGCTAGTTTTTGCCCGGAAGTGCTAGCTGCACAGAGAAAAACACCTGCCATTGTGTCAGTGGGGTTCAGCAACGCCAGCTGTTCCCCCACTGTGTAGCCGGCAAAGTGTCCTGCAAACGCAACGCAGACACAAAGCTGCCTCCAATGCAGGCTTCGGCCTACACTCTGCTCCCCCTGCTTACCCTTTGCTCCAACACCGCTAGTTGGGGCTGTAGGAAGACAATCTTTAATAGGCAACGCATCCTGGTTCCAGCACCGTCAGCTGGTTCCGGGTAGTGTCAAGGTCACTGAGACGCCTATGCTTGCCCCGTCGTGTTGTGGTCGGGTTAGCCAACTCCAGGGTGCCTCCAGTTTAGGAGCTTCTTATGTGGGCTGCGTGAATTGGTAGTCAAGGCTGGTTCTGTAGTGACAGTAGGCCAAGCTCCCCATGTAGGACTGTTGGGGTTCGGTAACTGCGGCTGCCTCGCGGCCTAGCTGTTCTCTCCTCTCCTGTTGACCTTCTGGTCCACCACCTGGTTCCAGGACCATCAGCTGGTTCCGGGCCGAGCCTTTGGCTTAGGTGCCTCCTCCTGGTTATCCGAGTTCCGCCAACGTCAGGCGGTCCTTGGTAGTGCTTTTAAGCGCGGGCACCTACAGCTTAGTAACCGGGTTCCAGCACCGTCAGCTGGTCCTCGGTGCCATTGGCTCTTGCACACTGGGGCAAAGCATCCGGGTTCCAGCACCGCCAGCTGGTTCTCGGCAGTGTTTTTGTCACGGGTACTTCCTCGTGCCCAGCCTGGTTCCAGCACCATCAGCTGTTTCCGGGTAGTGTCAAGCTCACTGAGACGCCTATGCTTGCCCCGTCGTGATGCGGTCGAGTTAGCCAACTCCAGGGTGCCTCCAGTTTAGGAGCTTCCTATATGGGCTGCGTGAATTGGTAGTCAAGGCTGGTTCTGTAGTGCAAGTAGGCCAAGCTCCCCCTGTAGGACTGTTGGGGTTCGGTAACTGCGGTTGCCTCGCGGCCTAGCTGTTCTCTCCTCTCCTGTGGACCTTCTGGTCCACCACCTGGTTCCAGCACCGTCAGCTGGTTCCGGGCCGAGCCTTTGGCTTAGGTGCCTCCTCCTGGGTATCCGAGTTCCGCCAACGTCAGGCGGTCCTTGGTAGTGCTTTTAAGCGCGGGCACCTACAGCTTAGTAACCGGGTTCCAGCACCGTCAGCTGGTCCTCGGTCGTGCCATTGGCTCTTGCACACTGGGGTGACGCATCCGGGTTCCAGCACCGCCAGCTGGTTCTCGGCAGTGTTTTTGTCACGGGTACTCCCTCGTGCCCAGCCTGGTTCCAGCACCGTCAGCTGTTTCCGGGTAGTGTCAAGCTCACTGAGATGCCTATGCTTGCCCCGTCGTGTTGTGGTCGGGTTAGCCAACTCCAGGGTGCCTCCAGTTTAGGAGCTTCCTATGTGGGCTGTGTGAATTGGTAGTCAAGGCTGGTTCTGTAATGCCAGTAGGCCAAGCTCCCCCTGTAAGACTTTTGGGGTTCGGTAACTGCGGCTGCCTCGCGGCCTAGCTGTTCTCTCCTCTCCTGTGGACCTTCTGGTCCACATCCTGGTTCCAGCACCGTCAGCTGGTTCCGGACCGAGCCATTGGCTTAGGTGCCTCCTCCTGGGTATCCGAGTTCCGCCAACGTCAGGCGGTCCTTGGTAGTGCTTTCAGGCACGGGTACCTCCTGCTTAGTAACCGGGTTCCAGTAACGTCAGCTGGTCCTCGGTAGTTCCATTGGCTCTTGGACCTTCGTCTACCCATCCTGGTTCCAGCACCGTCAGCTGGTTCTCGGCAGTGTCTTTTGCTCTTGTACCTTCTGCTCCCCATCCTGGTTCCAGTACCGTCAGCTGGTTCTGGGCAGAGCCTTTGGCTTAGGTGCCTCCTTCTGGGTATCCAAGTTCCACCAACGTCAGGTGGTCCTTGGTAGTGCTTTCAGGCACGGGTACCTCCTGCTTAGTAACCGGGTTCCAGTAACGTCAGCTGGTCCTCGGTAGTTCCATTGGCTCTTGGACCTTCGGCTACCCATCCGGGTTCCAGTACCGTCAGCTGGTTCTCGGCAGTGTCTTTTGCTCTTGTACCTTCTGCTCCCCATCCTGGTTCCAGTAATGTCAGCTGGTTCCGGGCAGAGCCTTTGGCTTAGGTGCCTCCTTCTGGGTATCCGAGTTCCGCCAATGTCAGGCGGTCCTTGGTAGTGCTTTTTAGCACGGGTACCTCCTGCTTAGTAACCGGGTTCCAGTAACGTCAGCTGGTCCTCGGTAGTTCCATAGGCTCTTGAACCTTCGGGTAGCCATCCGAGTTCCAGTTCCATCAGCTGGTTCTTGGCATTTTCTCAGCCTTCTTGTACCTTCTGCTACATTTCCAAGTTGAAGACCCTAAAGTCGACGACCCGGAAGACCACCCCGATGACGACGACGACGGCGGAGACGACGACGACCCTGGAGACGACAACCCTGGAGACGACGACCCTGGAGACGACGACATGGAAGACCGAGAAGCAGAAGAACAAGAGGCTGCAGAACAAAGAGCAGAAGAACATTAAGCATAACACTTAATATCAGAGCAAAAGATATTATCTAAATTATATGCAGAAGAAGACTAAGCAGTGTATGGGGGTGAGTCCGTTCCTCCTCGTGGTGCCCCTGGATAAAGCCTGATGCTGCAGGCCAAACTGAACGCGGACAAATGTAACTTTTGTGACTGGCAGAACGGAAGGTGTAATCTTCAAACTTTTATAGATAACAACTACGGGAATGCCTGTCACAAATGAGAATATGATGAAGAAGTAGAATAGGAAGAATAATAATAGTTGAATAAAATGAATATGAAGAATGTAATAAAAAAAAAAATAGGTAGAAGATGAAGAAGAAGATGAATAAGGTGAAGAAGTTGATGTCAAAGATGCTGATGATGAAGAAGATGAAAGTGTGGGAAAAGTTAAAAAAAAAGAAGGGGAAGGGCGTGGAATAGTGAAACATCAATATCTGACAAAATAAAAAAAAAATTACATAGTCAATATCTTTGTCACTCCGAACGTCTTTTAAAAAAAAAAAAATAATGCTATTCTATTTGATTGGGCTAAACCTCTATGACTTTAATGTCTCCGCCACCTCCCCAAATACATCCTGCATTATTCTTAGTTGTTTTCCTTCATGTAGAATGAACCTACAAGGAAAGAAAGGGTTTATTTTAATTCCGATATTTTGGTCCTATTGACTTGCATTGGGATCGGGTATCGGTATCGGCGATATCCGATATTTTTTGAATATCGGCCGATCCAATTCGATACCGATACTTTCCGATATTGGAAGGTATCGCTCAACACTAGTAATGACTCTGTAAAATATATGAGTTTCACTTTTTGTATTGAAGAACTGAAATAAATTACCTTTTTGATGATATTCTAATTTTGTGAGAAGCACCTGTATATGCTGAAAGCAAAATTAACACAAACTGTACTGCTTACTTAACAATGTGGCATGTTCTGCTTGTGTGACAGACAGGAAAAATGTGTAAATTGCTGAATTCCCAGATAAGGAAAATTAAATAAGTTATTTAGTTAGCCTACTGGTCTTCTATGACATCGCTGGAAAAAAGCGTATGGGATACTGCAAACAAACTAACAGAAGTAGCACTACTTATTTTTCATTCTGCTGTAGTCTGTCAATGTGACAGACAGAAAACTACCTAGAATGCCGAGATCATAAAGTATTGTGTTTATTTTTTTATTTAAAAAATAATGCTCTCAGTATGAAAAGCAAGATAATCTCGTAGTTATCACACCTTTTAATGGCTAACAAAAGGTATCATAACTACAAGATTAGCTTGCTTTTCATACAGAGAGCATTTTATTTTCAACTGACTAACACGATACCAACATAATTTTATTTTTAATTTAGCAGCAACCTCTACCAATGTCATAGTTGAAAGAAAACCTCAGTAACACAGGATATAAAGAAAACTAAAAGTACACTGATAGCATATCTGTAGAGAAGGAAGGCAACATATTACTAAACATAGGCTGGTATTAATTAGGGTCATGCAAGAATAAAATGTGCTAATTTCATTAAGAGATGCACGCCACTTAATGAACTTGATATAAACCATACAAATACAAATCCTACTAACCCAGAACATGAGTCTTGGGGATCAGAACCTAGTGAAAATACAAAACCAAAATTAATAAAAACAATCATTTTATTTAGACATTTCTAAAACAATAAAACAAAATTAAAAAGCAAGAATACCTCAAAAACAGTTACTGGCTTCTCATGCATAGTACACTACTCAAAAAATTAAAGCGAATACTAAAATACCACATCCCAGGTATCACTGAGTTAAATATTCCATTTGCAAATGTCTATTTATTACATAGTGGAATGCGTTGAAACAATAAAACATAAAAATGATCAACGTAAGTCAAAACTAATATCCTATGAAGGTGTGGCTTTGGAATGATACTCAAAATCAAAGTGGAAAATCAAATTACAGGTTGATCCCACTTCAGTGGAAATACCTCAAGACAAGAAAATGATGTTCAATAGTGTGTGTGGCCTCCACATGCATGTATGACCTCCCGACAATGCCTGGGCATGGTCCTGATGAGGCTGAGGATGTTCTCCTAAAGGGATCTCCTCCCATACATGGAATAAAGCATCAGTCAACTCCTGGTCAGTCTGTGGTGCAACGTGGCATTGGTGGATAGAACTAGACATGATATCCCAGATGTGCTCAATTGAATTCAAGTCTGGGAAACAGGCAGGCCAGTCAAAAGCATCAATGCCTTCATAATTCAGCAACTACCGGCACACTTCATCCACATAAGGCCTAGCATTGTCATGCATCAGAAGGAACCCATAGCTCTCTGCACCTTCATAAGGTCTCTCAGTGGGTCTGAGGATCTCATCCCGGTACCTAATGGCAGTCAGGGTACCTTTGTGTAGCAGATGTAGGGCTGTGCGGCCCTGCAAAGAAATGCCTCCTCACACCATTATTGACCCATTGCCAAACTGGTCAGGTTGGAGGATGTTGCAGGCAGCAGAATGTTCTCCACATGTGCTCAGTGTGAACTTGCTCTCTTCTGTGAAGAGTACAGGGTGCCAATGTAGAATCTGCCAATCTTGGTGTCCTATGACAAATATCAATCGCCCTGCACTGCTATTCCATCTGGTTTGCGTTTAGTTGGACCATCATTTATTTTTCAACAGGACAATGACCCCAAACACACCTTCAGGCTGTGTAAGGGCTATTTGACCAAGAAGGAGAGTGATGGAGTACTACGCCAGATGACCTGGCCTCCACAGTCACCAGACCTGAACCCAATCGAGATGTTTGGGGTGAGCTGGACCGCAGAGTGAAGGCAAAAGGGCCAACAAGTGCTAAGCATTAGGGTTGAGCGAAACGGGTCGGCCAGATTCAGAAGTCGCCGACTTTTGGCAAAGTTGGGTTTCATGAAACCCGACCCAACCCCTGTGTGGGGTCGGCCATGAGGTCGGCGATCTTCTGAATCTGGAATCGGAATTCCGATACCGAGTTCCGATATGTTTAAGATATCGGGAATCTGTATCGGAATTCATATTTAAGTGTAAAATAAAGAATAAAAAAAAAAAAATATTGATATACTCACCCTCGGACGCGCCCTGGTTCTCACCGGCAGCCTTCCTTCCTAAGAATAAGCGCCTGAAGGGCCTTCGATGACGTCGCGGCTTGTGATTGGTCACGTGAGCGGTCACAAGGCTGCGGGTTAGAACCAGGGCGCGTCCGAGGGTGAGTATATACCTATTAGGAATATACTCACCCTCGGACGTGCCCTCGGATGCGCCCTCGGACGCTTCCTTCCTAAGAATTAGCGCCTGAAGGACCTTAGATGACGTTGCGGCTTGTGATTGGTCGCGTGACGCCCATGTGACCACTCACGCGACCAATCACAAGCCGCGACGTCATCGAAGGTCCTTCAGGCGCTCATTCTTAGGAAGGAAGTCTGCCAGTGAGAACCAGGGCGCGTCCGAGTGTATATCAATATTTTTTATTTTGATTCTTTATTTTACACTTAAGTATGGATCCCAGGGCCTGAAGGAGAGTTTCCTCTCCTTCAGACCCTGGGAACCATTAGAAACCCAATGCACTGCATTGGGTTTCGTGTTTCGGCCGACCCCGACCCCGACTTTTCTATAGGATCGGCCAATTTCACTCGACCCGACTTTTGAAAAAGTCGGGTTTCGTGAAACCCGACCCGATCCTATAAAAAGAAAAGTCGCTCAACCCTACTAAGCATCTCTGGGAACTCCTTCAAGATTGTTGGAAGACCATTCCCGTGACTACTTCTTGAAGCTCATTAAGAGAATGCCAAGAGTGTGCAAAGCAGTCATCAAAGCAAAAGGTGACTACATTGTAGAACCTAGAATGTAAGACATAATTTCAGTTGTTTCACACTTTTTTGTTAGGTATATAATTCCACATGTGTTAATTCATAGTTTTGATGCCTTCAGTGTGAATGTACAATTTTCATAGTCATGAAAATGCAGAAAAATCTTTAAATGAAAAGGTGTGTCCAAACTTCTGGTCTGTACTGTATATATACATATACACTGCTCAAAAAATAAAGGCAGCACTTAAACAACACAATGTAACTCCAAGTCAATCACACTTCTGTGAAGTCGACCTGTCATGAAACAGACAATGATAGGCAATTAGCAAGACAACCCCTATAAAGGAGTGGTTCTTCAGGGTGTGACCACAAACCATTTCTCTGTTCTCATCCTTTTTGGCTGTTGTTTTGGTCATTTTTGCATTTTGTCATTGATGTATACCTAGGGGTACTGTACAGTATCATGAGGCAATGTCAACAACCCACAGAAGTTGCTCAGGTAGTGCAGATTATCAAGCATGGCACATCAACACGAGCTGTGGCAAGAAGGGTAGCCGTCTGCCAGCACAGTGTCCAAAGCATTGAGCATATACCAATAGACAGGTCAATGCACCAGGAGATGTGAAGGGGCTGTAAGTGGGCCACGACCCAGCAGTAGGACAACTACCTCCTCCTTTGTGCAAGGAGGAACAGGAAGAGAAGTGCCATTGCCCTGCAAAATTACCTCCAGCAGACCACTAACATCTATGTGTCTGCTCAGTCAGAAACAGACTCCACGATGGTGGTATGAGGGCCTGACATCAACAAGTGAATGTTGTGCTTACAGCCCAACACTGTGCAGAATGTGCAGAATGCTGTAGATAAGCCCCTGATGCTGGTGGGCTTTGCTCACCTTCGATTTTGGGGGTGACAGGTTCCCTTTAATGTGATATGGTTCTGTAGTATAATTGTTATTGATAACCAATTCCGTGAACCAAGCTTTAAGGGGGGGGTGAGCATACAGACTATGTACAAGTGGATCAAACTACAGTTCAATACTTAGATAAATAGTGAATATGAGGTGAAGTGAATCACTACATTAGAAACAAGTATTACTTCTTAAAGGGTGTACTGTGATGTTGAGGATGTGAATTGAAAACCGGTGATGAGGGATATGATTAAAATATTTCTTAGCAGTGAAGGATTGAGGGAATACTTTGTGGTTTGTCAGTGAATAAACATACGCTAATGCCAAGCATATAGAAGTAAATAGGTCATTGATATTACGAAAGCTAGAGTAAATCCTATCCAGAACCCATATTGATGACATGTTATCAGAAATCATATATTCTCCAATGACTTCTAGACTGTCCCATTAGAAAAGGCACTGATAACATGAGTAATAGTCTTTCCATAACATAATTATAAGATGCAACACACCATTCAAAATAATACTTATTAAAATCTAAAAATAAGGAGAGGGTAATATAAATACACTAGATGGTGGCCCGATTCTAATGCATTGGGTATTCTAGAATATGCATGTCCACTTAGTATATTGCACAGCCCACGTAGTATATTGCCCAGCGACGTAGTATATTGCCCAGCGACGTAGTATATTGCCCAGCCACGTAGTATATTGCCCAGTCACATAGTATATTGCCCAGCCACGTAGTATATTGCCCAGCTACGTAGTATATTGCCCAGTGACGTAATATATTGGCCAGCCACGTAGTATATTGCCCAGTGATGTAGTATATTGCCCAGCCACGTAGTAGTGTATATTGCCCAGTTGCGTAGTATATTGCCTAGTGACGTAGTATATTGCGCAGCCACGTAGTATATTGCCCAGTTACATAGTATATTGCTGAGCTACATAGTATATTGCACAGCCCATGTAGTATATTGCCCAGTGACGTAATATATTGGCCAGCCACGTAGTATATTGCCCAGTGATGTAGTATATTGCCCAGCCACGTAGTAGTGTATATTGCCCAGTTGCGTAGTATATTGCCTAGTGACGTAGTATATTGCGCAGCCACGTAGTATATTGCCCAGTTACATAGTATATTGCTGAGCTACATAGTATATTGCACAGCCCATGTAGTATATTGCCCAGTGACAATATATATTGGCCAGCCACGTAGTATATTGCCTAGTACCGTAATATATTGCCCAGCCACATAGTATATTGCCCAGTTACGTAGTATATTGCCTAGTGACATAGTACATTGCGCAGCCACGTAGTATATTGCCTAGCCCCATAGTATATTGCCCAGTTACGTAGTATATTGCGCAGCCACATAGTATATTGTCCAGTGACGCAGTATATTGCCCAGTGATGTAGTATACAGCACAGAGCCACGTAGTATATTGCCCAGTGATGTAGTATATTGCCCAGCCACGTAGTATATTGCCCAGCGAAGTAGTATACAGCACAGAGCCACGTAGTATATTGGCCAGTCACGTAGTATATTGCCCAGCCAGGTTTGTCACAGGTGAAAAAATAAAAAATAAACACATACTCACCTTTCCGAGGGAGTCATTGTAGTCCACATCAGGTTCCGATCCCAGGGTTGGTAATAACGCAGGACCTCTGTCTCTGATGATGTCGTGGTCACATGACCGTGACGTCATGGCAGGTCTTTGTAGCGCAGGCGCACAGGGCCTGTGATGACGTCGCAGTCACATGACCGTGACGTCATGGCAGGTCCTTCTGCCACCGGATCCTGCAACGGAAGATGGCGGCCAGTGCGAGCTGCAACAGAGGGTGAGTATATCTGGGTTTTTTTTACTATTATTATTTTTAACATTACATTTTTTACTATTGATGCCGCATAGGCAGCGTCAATAGTAAAAAGTTGGGGACACACAGGGTTAATAGCGGCGGTAACAGAGTGCGTTACACGCGGCATAACGCGGTCCGTTACCGCCGGCATTAACCCTGTGTTAGCCGTGACCGGAGGGGAGTATGAAGGCGACAGGCACTGACTTCGGGGAGTAAGGAGCGGCCATTTTCTTTCCGACTGTGCCCATCGCATGACAGGCAGCTGCTGAGACCAATCAGCGAATGAATAACCGTGACAGAAGGACAGACAGACAGACGGAAGTGACCCTTAGACAATTATATAGTAGATGACTGAAGTTGGAATCCACAATTCCCATAATTAAAGTCAGTACAAAAGTTCATTGGATATAGCACTGAGGTCAAATATTGAGGTGATGGATCCTTGAGGGTTTGGAAGGACAGTTTCTTAACCCTGAATAGAGAATGCCGTCATATATTTGAGTATGATATCCATATTTGCTGATCCTGAATAGTTCTCTTGATGTAATTAGAACGCAAAGTTCTTTGACTTCCACCAACATAGAAGAGGATTCTTTACTGTTAGGGCAGTGAGAATCTGGAATTGCTTGCCTGAGGAGGTGGTGATGGCGAACTCAGTCGAGGGGTTCAAGAGAGGCCTGGATGTCTTCCTGGAGCAGAACAATATTGTATCATACAATTATTAGGTTCTGTAGAAGGACGTAGATCTGGGTATTTATTATGATGGAATATAGGCTGAACTGGATGGACAAATGTCTTTTTTCGGCCTTACTAACTATGTTACTATGTTACTATGTTACTTAGTACTAGGAACAATGAATAGAAGGATGAAACTCCAAAACACCAAATAAAGAAACACCTTAGTGCCACTGGAATAAATTTCTATCACGATTTTGATTCCAATACTGTTAGAGGTAGGAAAAAAATTAATAAGTTCATATACGTTCCTTACCATCATTTTAAGTATATATTTAATCACCATGTGTATACATATAAGGAATTAGCCCAACCACTAACTCTGAATAAATAGACAGACAAAAGGACAAAACAATGAAAACACAAATTTGTAAATTTACATAGTATTACAATACCCAAATAGAGATCAGAGAACAGACCCAAAGCCATAGTGCTTGTTTAGATCTGCAGGTGCCACTGTGACTAACCAGAAAATCCATTTACTTTAAAGTTGTACTAAGGGTACCGTCACACAGTGCAATTTTCATCGCTACAACGGTACGATCCGTGACGCTCCAGCATCGTAACAATATCGCTCCAGCGTCGTAGACTGCTGTCACACTTTGCAATCTACGACGCTGGAGCGATAATTTCATGACGTATGTGCGATGTAGAAGCCGTTGGTTACTATGCACACATCGTATACGATATATGTTACACCATGCGATCATGCCGCCACAGCGGGACACTAGACGACGAAAGAAAGTTTCAAACGATCTGCTACGACGTACGATTCTCAGCGGGGTCCCTGATCGCAGGAGCGTGTCAGACACTGCGATATCGTAACTATATCGCTCGAACGTCACGAATCGTGCCGTCGTAGCGATCAAAATTGCACTGTGTGACGGTACCCTAAGGGTTTACTTACCTCTACGTGAACCCACCTGGATTTGGTTAATAGATTTGATCTTTAGTAATCATGAATTAGAAGTATGGAACATTTTAAAGTGTCTGGATAACATCCTCAGAGGCTCATCATTGGTTGTTGTTCTCGCTTTGCCATTATCCCTAACATGTTTCCTTACCCTAATTTTTATTTCCCGGATAGTGAGACCTATATACAATTTGCCATATGGACATTCGGCTTGATATATCACAGATTTAGAAGCACAGGTGAGGTTTGTTTGAATGACATACTACTTTGATCCTTTTGTACCCTTAACTGTCTTGGCGTTAGTCATGTTTAGACAGGCTTTACTGATTTCACACAGACAGAATCCCCCATTGTGATTATCCAGATGAGAAGTTGTTATGCCTATATGATTGCTATGAATGAGGAGGTTCCCTAAAATTCTTTGAGTGATATGGTATAACTAAGGAGCCTTCTGGAAGGAAGTTATGAAGGTTTGGGGTTACATGTAGAACTTTCCAATGTTTATTTAAAGGGAACCTGTGACCCCCCAGGCATTTGTAACTAAAAGAGCCACCTTGAGCAGCACTAATGCTGCATTCTGCCAAGGTGGCTCTTTTAGTTCAGGTCCCTGCCAACGCTGAAATAATAATTTTTATAATGTGCCCCTGCGCTGTATGTTTTTTTTGAGGCGTGCACAGCTAGCGCTGCCCTTCGATTCCCATCACATGATGGGAACATACAGCGCAAGCACCGGGGACGTGCAGGAAGGAAATGGAGGCGGCGCCTGGCGCACAGAGGCCCCGAGTGACGGCTGGGAGTTGTTTGTGTCAGGGGGGAAAAGACATGGCCCCCTGACAAACTTCAGGTGTGAGGGGCACATTATAAAAACGATTATTTCAGCGTTAGCAGGGACCCGAACTAAAAGAGCCACCTTGGCAGAATGCAGCATTAGTGCTGCACAAGGTGGCTTTTTTAGTTAAAAACGCCTGGGGGGTGACAGGTTCCCTTTAAGATCTCGAGCCATTCCAATGGCTGTTAAAAGTTGTAATTAATATCATGTTCTCTGTAGGTTCCACACATCTGATGTTTTGATTATGGTATAGGAGTGAGTTTCTGCAGGTCCTTCTAGCTGTTTTAATTACCCTATTGATTTTTATATGACTATATCCACTATTGTGGAATCTGTCTGCTAGATCTCTTGCTTGAACTTTTACGGTCTCCTCTGATCAATAGACACTTTTGACTCTAAGGTATTAAGCATTTGGGATTCCTTCAATAGTAAATGGAAGGTGGGAGGATTTGGTATGGAGTGGGGCATTCGTGACTGTTTCCTATTTACATCCATGCAGATTTCCTTCACAGTAGATGTTTTTATTTTATCATCGAGAAACTCCACTTGTCAGGCTGTTATGAAAGGTAATTCAGTATCACAATGGACATAGAGGTCAGCGCACATACAGTGACCTGGCAAAAACGCAAAAAACAAGAACGAGCTCTGAGACGTGGGAACTCTGTTGACCGCAATCCCTAATCCTCTCCAACCACACTAAAGGCAGCCGTGGATTGCGCCTAACGCTCCCTATGCAACTCGGCACGGCCTGAGAAACTAGCTAGCCTGAAGATAGAAAATAAGCTTACCTTGCCTCAGAGAAATACCCCAAAGGAAAAGGCAGCCCCCACATATAATGACTGTGAGTTAAGATGAAAAGACAAACGTAGAGATGAAATAGATTTAGCAAAGTGAGGCCCAACTTTCTGAACAGAGCGAGGATAGGAAAGGTAACTTTGCGGTCAACACAAAACCCTACAAAAACCACGCAAAGGGGGCAAAAAGACCCTCCGTACCGAACTAACGGCACGGAGGTACACCCTCTGCGTCCCAGAGCTTCCAGCAAGCAGTAAAAAACAAATAGACAAGCTGGACAGAAAAAAACAGCAAACAAATAGCAAAGAGTAACTTAGCTATGCAGAGCAGCAGGCCACAGGAACGATCCAGGAGGAAACAGGTCCAATACTAGAACATTGACTGGAGGCCAGGATCAAAGCACTAGGTGGAGTTAAATAGAGCAGCACCTAACGACTTCACCACATCACCTGAGGAAGGAAACTCAGAAGCCGCAGTACCACTTTCCTCCACCAACGGAAGCTCACAGAGAGAACCAGCCGAAGTACCACTTGTGACCACAGGAGTGAGCTCTGCCACAGAATTCACAACAGTACCCCCCCTTGAGGAGGGGTCACCGAACCCTCACCAGAGCTCCCAGGACGACCAGGATGAGCCATATGAAAGGCACGAACAAGATCGGGAGCACGGACATCAGAGGCAAAGACCCAGGAATTATCTTCCTGAGCATAACCCTTCCACTTAACCAGATACTGGAGTTTCCGCCTTGAAATACGAGAATCCAAAATCTTCTCCACAATATACTCCAACTCCCCCTCCACCAAAACCGGGGCAGGAGGATCAACAGATGGAACCATAGGTGCCACGTATCTCCGCAACAATGACCTATGGAATACGTTATGTATGGAAAAAGAATCTGGAAGGGTCAGACGAAAAGATACAGGATTAAGAACCTCAGAAATCCTATACGGACCAATAAAACGAGGTTTAAACTTAGGAGAGGAAACCTTCATAGGAATATGACGAGAAGATAACCAAACCAAGTCCCCAACCCGAAGTCGGGGACCCACACAGCGTCTGCGATTAGCGAAACGTTGAGCCTTCTCCTGGAACAAAGTCAAATTGTCCAATACATGAGTCCAAATCTGCTGCAACCTGTCCACCACAGTATCCACACCAGGACAGTCCGAAGACTCAACCTGCCCTGAAGAGAAACGAGGATGGAACCCAGAGTTGCAGAAAAACGGTGAAACCAAGGTAGCCGAGCTGGCCCGATTATTAAGGGCGAACTCAGCCAAAGGCAAAAAGGACACCCAGTCATCCTGATCAGCAGAAACAAAGCATCTCAGATATGTTTCCAAGGTCTGATTGGTTCGTTCGGTCTGGCCATTAGTCTGAGGATGGAAAGCCGAGGAAAAAGACAAGGCAATGCCCATCCTACCACAAAAGGCTCGCCAAAACCTCGAAACAAACTGGGAACCTCTGTCAGAAACGATATTCTCTGGAATGCCATGTAAACGAACCACATGCTGGAAAAACAATGACACCAAATCAGAGGAGGAAGGCAATTTAGACAAGGGTACCAAATGGACCATCTTAGAGAAGCGATCACAGACCACTCAAATGACTGACATCTTTTGAGAGACGGGAAGATCTGAAATAAAATCCATAAAGATATGTGTCCAAGGCCTCTTCGGGACCGGCAAGGGCAAAAGCAACCCACTGGCACGAGAACAGCAGGGCTTAGCCCGAGCACAAATCCCACAGGACTGCACAAAAGTACGCACATCCAGAGATGGCCACCAAAAGGATCTAGCCACTAACTCTCTGGTACCAAAGATTCCAGGATGACCAGCCAACACCGAACAATGAACCTCAGAGATAACTTTATTCGTCCACCTATCAGGGACAAACAGTTTCTCCGCTGGGCACCGATCAGGTTTATTAGCCTGAAATTTTTGCAGCACCCGCTGCAAATCAGGGGAGATGGCAGACACAATTACTCCCTCTTTGAGGATACCCACTGGCTCAGATACACCCGGAGAGTCGGGCACAAAACTCCTAGACAGAGCATCCGCCTTCACATTTTTAGAGCCCGGAAGGTATGAAATCACAAAGTCAAAACAGGCAAAAAACAACGACCAACGAGCTTGTCTAGGATTCAACCGCTTGGCGGACTCGAGATAAGTCAAGTTCTTATGATCAGTCAAGACCACCACGCGATGCTTAGCTCCTTCAAGCCAATGACGCCACTCCTCGAATGCCCACTTCATGGCCAGCAACTCTCGATTGCCCACATCATAATTTCGCTCAGCAGGTGAAAACTTCCTGGAAAAGAAGGCGCATGGTTTCATCACCGAGCAATCAGAACTTCTCTGCGACAAAACAGCCCCTGCTCCAATCTCAGAAGCATCAACCTCGACCTGGAACGGAAGCGAAACATCTGGTTGACACAACACAGGGGCAGAAGAAAAACGACGCTTCAACTCTTGAAAAGCTTCCACCGCAGCAGAAGACCAATTGACCACATCAGCACCTTTCTTGGTCAAATCGGTCAATGGTTTAGCAATACTAGAAAAATTGCAGATGAAGCGACGATAAAAATTAGCAAAGCCCAGGAACTTTTGCAGACTTTTCAGAGATGTCGGCTGAGTCCAATTATGGATGGCTTGGACCTTAACAGGGTCCATCTCGATAGTAGAAGGGGAAAAGATGAACCCCAAAAATGAAACCTTCTGAACACCAAAGAGACACTTTGATCCCTTCACAAACAAAGAATTAGCACGCAGGACCTGAAACACCGTTCTGACCTGCTTCACATGAGACTCCCAATCATCCGAGAAGATCAAAATGTCATCTAATTACACAATCAGGAATTTATCCAGGTACTCTCGGAAGATGTCATGCATAAAGGACTGAAACACTGATGGAGCATTGGCAAGTCCGAACGGCATTACTAGATACTTAAAATGGCCCTCGGGCGTATTAAATGCAGTTTTCCACTCATCGCCTCGCTTAATACGCACAAGATTATACGCACCACGAAGATCTATCTTGGTGAACCAACTAGCCCCCTTAATCCGAGCAAACAAATCAGATAACAATGGCAAGGGGTACTGAAATTTAACCGTGATCTTATTTAGAAGGCGAAAATCTATACAAGGTCTCAGTGAACCATCCTTCTTGGCTACAAAAAAGAACCCTGCTCCTAATGGTGACGATGACGGGCGAATATGCCCCTTCTCTAAAGACTCCTTCACATAATTCCGCATAGTGGCGTGCTCAGGCACAGATAAATTAAACAGTCGACCTTTTGGGAATTTACTACCAGGAATCAAATCGATAGCACAATCACAATCCCTATGCGGAGGTAGGGTATCGGACTTGGGCTCATCAAATAAATCCCGGTAATCAGACAAGAACTCTGGAACCTCAGAAGGGGTGGATGACGAAATAGTCAGAAATGGGACATCACCATGTACCCCCTGACATCCCCAGCTGGACACAGACAAGGATTTCCAATCTAATACTGGATTATGGACTTGTAGCCATGGCAACCCCAACACGACCACATCATGCAGATTATGCAACACCAGAAAGCGAATAACCTCCTGATGTGCAGGAGCCATGCACATGGTCAGCTGGGTCCAGTACTGAGGCTTATTCTTGGCCAAAGGCGTAGCATCAATTCCTCTCAATGGAATAGGACACTGCCAGGGCTCCAAGAAAAACCCACAATGCCTAGCATACTCCAAGTCCATCAAATTCAAAGCAGCGCCTGAGTCCACAAATGCCATGACAGTATATGATGACAAAGAGCAGATCAAGGTAACAGACAGAAGAAATTTTGACTGTACCGTACCAATGGTGGCAGACCTAGCGAACCGCTTAGTGCACTTAGGACAATCAGAGATAGCATGAGTGGAATCACCACAGTAGAAACACAGCCCATTCAGACGTCTGTGTTCTTGCCGTTCAACTCTGGTCAAAGTCCTATCGCACTGCATAGGCTCAGGTTTAAGCTCAGGTAATACCGCCAAATGGTGCACAGATTTACGCTCGCGCAAGCGTCGACCGATCTGAATGGCCAAAGACATAGACTCATTCAGACCAGCAGGCATAGGAAATCCCACCATGACATCCTTAAGGGCTTCAGAGAGACCTTTTCTGAAAATAGCTGCGAGCGCACCTTCATTCCACTGAGTGAGTATGGACCACTTTCTAAATTTCTGACAATATACCTCTATTTCATCCTGACCCTGACACAGAGCCAGCAAATTCTTCTCTGCCTGATCCACAGAATTAGGCTCATCGTACAGCAATCCGAGCGCCAGAAAAAAATGCATCGATATTACTTAATGCAGGATCTCCTGACGCAAGAGAAAATGCCCAGTCCTGAGGGTCGCCACGCAAAAAAGAAATAACGATCCTAACTTGTTGAACTGGGTCACCAGACGAGCGAGGTTTCAAAGCCAGAAATAGTTTACAATTATTTTTGAAACTAAGAAATTTAGTTCTATCTCCAAAAAACAAATGAGGAATAGGAATTCTCGGTTCTAACATAGAATTCTGAACCACAAAGTCTTGAATACTTTGTACTCTTGCCGTGAGCTGATCCACACATGAAGACAGACCTTTAATGTCCATTGCTACACCTGTGTCCTGAACCACCCAAATGCCTAGGGGAAAACAAAGGCAAAACACAGTGCAAAGAAAAAAAAATGGTCTCAGAACTTCTTTTTTCCCTCTATTGAGAATCATTAGTACTTTGGGCCTCCAGTACTGTTATGAAAGGTAATTCAGTACCACAATGGACATAGAGGTCAGCGCACATACAGTGACCTGGCAAAAACCCAAAAAACAAGAACGAGCTCTGAGACGTGGGAACTCTGTTAACCGCAATGCCTAATCCTCTCCAACCACACTAAAGGCAGCCGTGGATTGCGCCTAACGCTCCCTATGCAACTCGGCACGGCCTGAGAAACTAGCTAGCCTGAAGATAGAAAATAAGCCTACCTTGCCTCAGAGAAATACCCCAAAGGAAAAGGCAGCCCCCACATATAATGACTGTGAGTTAAGATGAAAAGACAAACGTAGAGATGAAATAGATTTAGCAAAGTGAGGCCCAACTTTCTGAACAGAGCGAGGATAGGAAAGGTAACTTTGCGGTCAACACAAAACCCTACAAAAACCACGCAAAGGGGGCAAAAAGACCCTCCGTACCGAACTAACGGCACGGAGGTACACCCTCTGCGTCCCAGAGCTTCCAGCAAGCAGTAAAAAACAAATAGACAAGCTGGACAGAAAAAAACAGCAAACAAATAGCAAAGAGTAACTTAGCTATGCAGAGCAGCAGGCCACAGGAACGATCCAGGAGGAAACAGGTCCAATACTAGAACATTGACTGGAGGCCAGGATCAAAGCACTAGGTGGAGTTAAATAGAGCAGCACCTAACGACTTCACCACATCACCTGAGGAAGGAAACTCAGAAGCCGCAGTACCACTTTCCTCCACCAACGGAAGCTCACAGAGAGAACCAGCCGAAGTACCACTTGTGACCACAGGAGGGAGCTCTGCCACAGAATTCACAACATCAGGCCATATGTATAGGTCATATTGATATTGATATCATTTTGGTTTAATCTAAGAATTAATTGTTCTATTTCGGGGCAGAGCCATCCCATATGAACCAAATGTCGTCAATATATCTCATCCCATTTTCTACTTTATGAAAAAAAAAGGATCTGGATCGGTGAGGAATATTTTCCTTTCTGAGGCATCTAAAAATAAGTTGGCATACGATGGGACACATAAGGCCCCCATTGGCTGATGGTATTAATTAATTTGGTGCATGTTATTCACCTCCATGCACCTCCTCACCAGAAATATTCTAATCAGGGTCTGAAGTAACATTTATGGCGTAAGATACGCCATGTATTTTTTGCAGACAGACATTACCACACCTTGTCCCACCCCGAATCATTCACAGCTCTACTCACTTTGTCTGACTTGGCCAAAAGTGGTGTGAAAATACCCCCCAAAATAACTACCTTTATGGACTACATCACATTATGCAAAAAAAAAAGAATTGCTACTTTTCAAAGTATTTTTATACTAAAATTTCAGCAGTAACACTTTTGATGAATAGGGACCGTAATCTATAATGTTTCAATATAGGCAAGAAAAATAAACAGAATACATTAAGAATTCAAAATAGCTTGCAGATATGAGAAAATTTTAAATTTTAAATTGCCAAATTTTTAAGAAAACTTAAATTTACAGCTAATCAGTTTTCTATGAATCACAAGTACTGCAAAGAATCCAATTGCCAGATGAGATGTATATCACACTGAGGTCATTGAATTTAAGCTCATTAAAGCAAACACAGCCTTAGTAATGTCAAAGTGACCTCAACGTATAACGCCAGGAGTAAACCGGATGGTAACTGTTCTTCACTTCTGTGCTGTTGCACACTATCGGTAGAGCTTGTCCACTTTCTATCTCTATGGCTGAGCTTTGCACTCTGATGATCTCTCATTATCCTGAATTACACAAAAGTGACTGCTGTATTTCCTGCCTTGGCTTTTTTTTATATAATGATGGTACATCATGATTGGCTGTGCTGTGCTATACTATGTGATGGTAGCTGCAAGACATTATGGGAATATCTGCTTGGTGGCACACTTCATGTCAGTACTACTTTGGATGGTACAAAATTCCTTTTTGTGTAAAATGCAAAGAACAGGAAAAAGTATCTGAAAAAAAATAGCACTTCTGTATGGGAATATATCAGGAGGTAGAAATCACTAAAAGATATGTGCAGCATTACTATGTGAAATCCTTAAAAACCACTTACGAATGCAACCAAGCCTTCAGTAAATTCTAATCAGCCTGCAGCTTTCACTCGGACTTCTACCTTGACGTCACAAAGAGAGCACAGTACAAACAGAAAAAAATAATAAGAGCCAAACAACAATTTGTAAAGCGTGGAAGTTATTTCACTATTTATCTAAGTATTGAATGGTAGTTTGATCCACTTGTACATAGTCTGTATGCTCACCCCCCCCCCCTTAAAGCTTGGCTCATGAAATTGGTTATCAATAACAATTATACTACAGAACCATATCATATTAAAGGGAACCAGTCACTCCCAAAATCGAAGGTGAGCAAAGCCCACCAGCATCAGGGGCTTATCTACAGCATTCTGTAATGCTGTAGATAAGCCCCCGATGTATCCTGAAAGATGAGAAAAAGAGGTTAGATTATACTCAGACAGACAAAAAAGACAAGAAGAGGACATCATCTGATGAAGATAGGAGGCGCCGGTCCGGATCGTGACACCCATCGGACTGGACAGGGACGCCCATCGTACCGGGACCGCCCCTGGGTGAGTATAATCTAACCTCTTTTTCTCATCTTTTAGGATACATCGGGGGCTTATCTACAGCATTCCAGAGTGCTGTAGATAATCCCCTGATGCTGGTGGGCTTAGCTCACCTTCCATTTTGGGGGTGACAGGTTCCCATTAATAATAAAGATAAGGAAATTCAAAAGAAGGGGAAGCAGGTAGGTCCCAACCCCAACATAAAACAATTACCAATATTTTTATGTTATGTTGACATTAAATAACTTTTCTCACCATACCCATTGGTATCAGTGGCAGTGATCCATCATTACCAACAGCAGGAGAAGGTAATGGAATCCAGCAGTGTCACAACTGTGCTGACCTGGCGTTGTAATAGTGCATGCAGAGCTGCACACCACATCCAGCAGGGCGGCAGATACCACAGCTGAAGATACAATGGACGGGGTTCCTTTGCTCCAGGATACAGGGGTTGGGCGCTACCTTCCTCCCCCCTGCCATGTGAGTTTCCTTATTTGTATTAATATCTTCCACGCCTTATGAATTGTCGACTGGCGCTTCTTTTTTCCCGTTTGCTCAGTTCTCTTTTTGCGTAAAATAGTAGGAAGCTTTGAAGGGGGGGGGGGGGGCTTTTGGTTAGATTTTCTAAAGTTCAACATGATCTTGATTTGCAACAAATCGATTTGCTCTTCCAATTTATCTCTAATTGCTGGACCTTGCTAAGCTGCACAAAAATGCAAGAATGAACATTACTGAGCGTCACCTTCACGAGGACCACTTGATAATTACAGATTGTGCATTTCAAAATATAATTACATAGGAGATTTGTGCTTATGTTTTTTATGTTTTTTTTCCCTTGGTTGGATGTTTTTTGAACTTACGCAGCTGTCACCCATAAACGTAATGAACAAACAGTGCTTCGCGCACAACAATCAGGACGCAGGTGGCCTTTTTAAACTGCTCATAGAAATAATTGCTTGTTTACCATGTTTCAACAATACTCTAGTATGAAAAAAGAATATTTAGCGAATACAAAAAGAAACTTGTACCATGCAGATTCATTCATGGGAGTTGTTTTTGTGGAAAGCATTGATAGAAGGACCTTCTCAATGCAGTGTCAAGCACCTATCTCCTCTTCTCCTTTGTACATGTAAAATCTGTTAAATATAGAGGCGCAGTTTATATTTTTTATACGTGAAAAGATTAGATTTCCTTATATTTCCATTCCAGTGCACAGTAAATGTTATAAAAATAAGTGAAAAAAACTTTCTATTATTTAAAGTGTACTGACATATTTTATGGTAAGAAATAATGAATTTGACATTTATTTCATGCAGCCAGCTCGTTTGTCAATGTTTTAGGTCATTGTGGTCCAGAAAAAAGCAGTTTGTAATATTATTGATATTGTCATCTGCTGGTATAGAAAAATATCTATATAAGCGTATATTATTACTAAAGAAAATCAGATTGATTATAGAAGTGACACTTGGCTCAGAGTTTGATCTGTGCATCAGCATATTGTGATCCGATTCTCTTTGATGACCACAGATGAGAAGATAGAGAATAAGATTATTTAATCCCTGCCCAGTGCTGCCACCTCCTGCTTGACTGAAATCCTCCATGCTGTGTGACTTTAGAGCTGTCAGGCAAACAGGAAGAGGCGGTGCTGAGCGGGAAATAGAGCTGGAGTGACAGAGGCTTCAGACCTTTTAGTAGCATTTTGGCCTCATTAGCGCGGAATTTCAAATGCTGGTTTCTTAGTAACAGACTGGCCATGTAAAGGTATTGCTGGACTTGTCTTTGAAAAAGTTATATGCATATATCAATAGTTTGAGGGGCTAAATCCTACTGAGTGAGACAAAGGACTCTGATTTGCTTTTTATTGCATGGTTCATCATACATTGCAAAACCCCATGAGCATACCCCATATGAAATCGCTACCGGTCCATATTACAGGCCTCTAGGCTCAAACTGGATTCATTGCAGACTATAGCCATCATAAAAAAAGCTCTTTGTAACATAGATCTGGAATTTAGCCAAGTAGACAGTACACACATTTTATAACTTGATATTCCATGTTCTTATAACTTCTGGACTGGTTTGGTGAGGTTTTCTGTCAAAAAATCTATTTCAAACTTACTTTTGTAACTACACAACATATGAACACATATAAATATCATAGAAAAGAAGATAGATCATGATAAAGGTAGTTTGGAGAACACCAAAAAAAACAATTAGACTCGAAAATAGACCAACTTTTCACTTGTCAATAGATGTTATTTGCTTTTCGTATAAATGCAATCCTCTTAATTCTCACAATTTGTACTTTCCACCTGAAGACTACAATAAGTAGCAGCTCTGACAGCTTGATTTTCTGGCTGACCAGAGAATTTAATGGATGTCATTTAGGAAGAAAAACAAAAAAAGGATACATGGCAAAGCGTATAGTATTTCCATGTTGTATTATACGTGTTATACTAGAGATGTCCAATATTTCTGAACAGAATTGTGTGTCTAGTTCATGCATGGAAAAAATAGTGTGCATAGTAAATTCACAATATACCTTAAGAGACGGAATTTTATAACTTGACATTGTTTTTGAATACTTATCAGCAAAATAGGCAGTAGAGAATGTTCAAAAATAAGGAAATAAAAAATAATTTATTTTAAAAGGCTAGTCTCTCATTGGTAGAAATGAGCAGATCCTTTGAAATTCAAATGCGCCAACTTCAATGAGTCAATGTCAGAGGCTGCAGACCGTTTTTAGTGCATCTGTCTGCAGAAGGTCTCAGCAGTCTGCTTTGCAGGCTTCAGCCTGGTCCTTCTGACTCTAGGACCCAGTGGCCACATTCCCTTGCTCTAATGGTCACACCTGGATCTGGGTGTTTATAACTCCCAACTTGCTGTTGGGAGTTGCTGGTGATATTTGCATTTCCCTGTTGAGGCTTGGAGCTCTAGCAGTCGGCAATCGGCCTCTTTGGGGTTTGGAGGACTTTGGTGTTTCTCTCTGAGTCTTTTCAAGCTAAATATTCCCTTGTTTTGTTTGTCTATCCCAATTGTCTTTCGCCGTGGTGGGGACTGACTAGTGCTCACCCTGTCCTTCAAGGGGCAGGGCTTATCGCCAGGAACAGGCATCTAGATAGGGATGATAGGGCAGACAGGGTGACATTAGATCTGTCTAGGGGTCTCCACTCCCCCTTCTCTAGTTTTAGTTCCATTTCCCTTATCCCTTCGTGTTGCACTTAGCCTTTCCTTTACGTTGCGTGACAATCAATTTGTGTCAAATAAATTCATGCTAATCTTAATACCGCAATTAACACATTTGTCCTAATATACCACAATTACTTACTAAATGTGTATGTAATGAACAGTACAAATATTCCCTGCTATCCACCCCCACAGGGTGTCCGCAGCTGAAGGAATTATGACACACACCGGTCACTGAGATAACAGTTGCTTTTACCTCAGCAAGAATTATAACTTGGAACAGATAAGGAACAGTCTCTCATGGGTAGTCCACAGTAATTACAGTTCATCACTGAAATGCTGAGATGTTATTGGGGTCTGGAGCTTTAGGAGCACTGACAGTGTCTTTTGGTAGTTTACGGAAGGAGGTAGACGCAGCAATTAGAGGTTACAGACCTGTACTCGGGGTTAACTCCACATTGTGTCACAGCACGTGCTCAAGTACTTACAGGTGAATGTAAAACTGTGGTGAATCCAGTCAGAAAGACTTTAGAATGATGTCTGTACAGGTTAGAGAGGGAACCCAGACTCTTACACCTACAGGAGATCTTTTAGTGAAAACAGCCTCTACGTGTGTTCTGCTCTCATTGAAGGCATCCCTCAGATTAAGCAGGAAAACAGCTCATCCTATTGACCATGTGACTAGGAGCTGGCCAATAGGACACCGGATTCAGATCTCAGATCCTTACAGAACAATAATTATGAATCATTGTACACTTTCACCATTGGATGGCACCAGAACACAGCAAATGAGAAATGCATTGCATCTAAAATGGAGGTGACTAGTAATGGAGAATTACAGCTCACAAATGCAGGGGATAATGTAGAGGGGCAGTTAGAGAGTGAGCTTTACTGTACAGAAGCTACTCACAATGCAGGATTACTTAAATAGAAGGACACACTCTGGACTGGGTCAGTATATGTACAATGCCGCATGTAGTATCTAATTGCAGCATCAGATATTAGGAGATCTTCTTTTGTCTCGTACATTGTTTCATAATGGATTTGCTCCATATTTTTGTGTGATAGCTCAGGCTTTCTATTTTTTTATGGTATATGGTTTTGTATACTTTCTAAATAAAATGAAATATTTTAATATATTTTAAGCATATGTCTCTTCTTAACTGTGAGGTCTGATTTTCAGGTTGTGGTGTTGTAAATCAAAACCGCTAAGATTGTAATTTGTTATGACCTGGTGGTCAGGACAATAATGGACCTGGTGGTTAAGAGCACACGGAATGACCTGATAGTTACTGATAATATAGGACGAGCTCTGAGACGTGGGAACTCTGCTGACCGCAATCCCTAAACCTATCACACACACTAGAAATTGCCGTGGAGCGCTCCTGACGCTCCCTAGGCGCCTCGTCAAAGCCTAAGGAACTAGCTAGCCCTAAAGATAGAAAAATAAAGCCTACCTTGCCTCAGAGAAATTCCCCAAAGGAAAAGGCAGCCCCCCACATATAATGACTGTGAGTAAAGATGAAAATTACAAACACAGAGATGAAATAGATTTAGCAAAGTGAGGCCCGACTTACTGAACAGACAGAGGATAGGAAAGGTAGCTTTGCGGTCAGCACAAAAAACTACAAAAAGACCACGCAGAGGGCGCAAAAAGACCCTCCGCACTGACTCACGGTGCGGAGGCGCTCCCTCTGCGTCCCAGAGCTTCCAGCAAGCAAGACAACAATCAAAATAGCAAGCTGGACAGAAAAATAGCAAACCAGAGAAAAATAAGCAGGAACTTAGCTTCTGCTGGGAAGACAGGTCACAAGAACGATCCAGGAGTGAACTAGACCAATACTGGAACACTGACAGGTGGCATGGAGCAATGATCTAGGTGGAGTTAAATAGAGCAGCCAGCTAACGAATTAACCTCGTCACCTGTGGAAGGAACCTCAGAAGCCGCAGCCCCACTCACCACCACCAGAGGAAGCCCATGGACAGAACCAGCCGAAGTACCATTCATGACCACAGGAGGGAGCTTGACAACAGAATTCACAACAGTACCCCCCCCTTGAGGAGGGGTCACCGAACCCTCACCAGAGCCCCCAGGCCGACCAGGACGAGCCAAATGAAAGGCACGAACCAGATCGGCAGCATGAACATCGGAGGCAAAGACCCAGGAATTATCTTCCTGACCATAACCCTTCCATTTGACCAGGTACTGGAGTTTCCGTCTCGAAATACGAGAATCCAAAATCTTCTCCACCACATACTCCAACTTCCCCTCAACCAACACCGGGGCAGGAGGATCAACGGATGGAACCACAGGCGCCACGTATCTCCGCAACAATGACCTATGGAATACATTATGGATGGCAAAAGAAGCTGGAAGGGTCAAACAAAACGACACAGGATTGAGAACCTCAGAAATCTTATATGGACCAATGAAACGAGGCTTAAACTTAGGAGAGGAAACCTTCATAGGAACATAACGAGACGACAACCAAACCAAATCCCCAACACGAAGTCGGGGACCCACACAGCGCCGGCGGTTAGCATAACGTTGAGCCTTCTCCTGGGACAATGTCAAATTGTCCACCACGTGAGTCCTCAACCTATCCACCACAGTATCTACACCAGGACAGTCCGAAGACTCAACATGCCCTGAAGAGAAACGAGGATGGAAACCAGAATTGCAGAAAAAAGGCGAAACCAAAGTAGCCGAGCTGGCCCGATTATTAAGGGCGAACTCAGCCAACAGCAAAAAGGACACCCAATCATCCTGATCAGCAGAAACAAAGCATCTCAGATATGTTTCCAAAGTCTGATCAGTTCGTTTGGTTTAGCCATTAGTCTGAGGATGGAAAGCCGAGGAAAAAGACAAATCAATGCCCATCCTAGCACAAAAGGATCGCCAAAACCTCGAAACAAACTGGGAACCTCTGTCCGAAACGATGTTCTCCGGAATGCCATGTAAACGAACCACATGCTGGAAAAACAATGGCACCAAATCAGAGGAGGAAGGCAATTTAGACAAGGGTACCAAATGGACCATCTTAGAGAAGCGATCACAAACCACCCAAATGACCGACATCTTTTGAGAGACAGGGAGATCCGAAATAAAATCCATAGAGATATGCGTCCAGGGCCTCTTCGGAACCGGCAAGGGCAAAAGCAACCCACTGGCACGAGAACAGCAGGGCTTAGCCCGAGCACAAGTCCCACAGGACTGCACAAAAGAGCGCACATCCCGCGACAAAGACGGCCACCAAAAGGATCTAGCAACCAAATCTCTGGTACCAAAGATTCCCGGATGACCAGCCAACACCGAACAATGAACCTCAAAGATAACTCTACTAGTCCATTTATCAGGGACAAACAGTTTCTCTGCTGGGCAACGGTCAGGTCTATCAGCCTGAAATTTTTGCAGCACCCGCCGCAAATCAGGGGAGATGGCAGACAAAATTACCCCCTCCTTGAGAATACCCGCCGGCTCAGGAACACCCGGAGAGGCGGGCACAAAACTCCTTGACAGGGCATCAGCCTTCACATTCTTAGAGCCTGGAAGGTACGAAACCACAAAATCAAAACGGGAGAAAAATAGCGACCAACGAGCCTGTCTAGGATTCAACTGTTTGGCAGACTCGAGATAAGTCAAATTCTTGTGATCCGTCAAGACCACCACACGATGCTTGGCTCCTTCAAGCCAATGACGCCACTCCTCGAATGCCCACTTCATGGCCAACAACTCTCGATTGCCAACATCATAATTGCGCTCAGCAGGCGAAAACTTTCTAGAAAAGAAGGCACATGGTTTCATCACCGAGCCATCAGAACTTCTTTGCGACAAAACAGCCCCTGCTCCAATCTCAGAAGCATCAACCTCGACCTGAAACGGAAGCGAAACATCTGGCTGGCACAACACAGGGGCAGAAGAAAAACGACGCTTCAACTCCTGAAAAGCTTCCACAGCCGCAGAAGACCAATTGACCACATCAGCACCCTTCTTGGTCAAACCAGTCAACGGTTTAGCAACACTAGAAAAATTACTGATGAAGCGACGATAAAAATTAGCAAAGCCCAGGAACTTTTGCAGACTCTTCGCAGATGTCGGCTGAGTGCAATCATAAATGGCCTGAACTTTAACAGGGTCCATCTCGATAGTAGAAGGGGAAAAAATGAAACCCAAAAATGAAACCTTCTGAACTCCAAAGAGACACTTTGACCCCTTCACAAACAAAGAATTCGCACGCAGGACCTGGAACACCATTCTGACCTGCTTCACGTGAGACTCCCAATCATCCGAGAAGACCAAAATATCATCCAAATATACAATCAGGAATTTCTCCAGGTACTCTCGGAAGATGTCATGCATAAAGGACTGAAATACTGATGGAGCATTGGAAAGCCCGAATGGCATAACCAGGTACTCAAAATGCTGTTTTCCATTCATCGCCCTGTTTAATACGCCCAAGATTATATGCACCACGAAGATCTATCTTGGTGAACCAACTAGCCCCCTTAATCCGAGCAAATAAATCAGACAGCAGCGGCAAAGGGTACTGAAATTTGACTGTGATCTTATTAAGAAGGCGGTAATCAATACAAGGTCTCAAAGAACCATCCTTCTTGGCCACAAAAAAGAACCCTGCTCCCAATGGTGACGACGACGGGCGAATATGACCCTTCTCCAAGGATTCCTTTACATAACTCCGCATAGCGGCGTGCTCTGGCACAGATAAATTGAACAGTCGGCCCTTAGGAAATTTACTACCAGGAATCAAATTGATAGCACAATCGCAATCCCTATGAGGAGGTAGGGCACTGGATTTGGGCTCATCAAATACATCTCGGTAATCCGACAAAAACTCCGGGACTTCAGAAGGGGTGGATGACGAAATAGACAAAAATGGAACATCACCATGTACTCCCTGACAACCCCAGCTGGACACAGACATAGATTTCCAATCCAATACTGGATTATGGACCTGTAGCCATGGCAACCCCAAAACGACCACATCATGCAGATTATGCAACACCAAAAAGCGAATATCCTCCTGATGTGCAGGAGCCATGCACATGGTCAATTGGGTCCAGTACTGAGGCTTATTCTTGGCCAGAGGCTCTTATTGCTCTTAAAATACACATATTGGAATGAAGAGAGAGAGAAGGAACACAGCAAACCATAACAATTTACTCTCTACAGGCAAAAGAGAGAAATAACCCAGTTGACCCTAAGAACTTACACTTAACAGACAAGAGACAGAAAGATAGAGGACCCTGATGACCATAAGAGCTTACACTCTACAGGCGAGAGAATGTCCTAATGACCAAAAGCTTAGACTCTACAGTACAGAGAAAGAAAGGACATTGCTGACCTAAATAGTTTACTCTGTATAGGAGAGAAGGATTTGCCCAGTGACTCTGGAGAGGTAAAGCAGGAACTGACCACTACTTTACAAGGTATGATCCATCAATAAGATGTCATTGATGCAGGATATTATGGGACCTTGATGACTGTAAGAGCGTATACTTTACAGAAGAGGAAGGACCCCGCTGACCACAAGAGCTGAAACTTTACAGGAGACAGAGTACCCCAATAATCAAAAAAGCTTAAAATCTAAAGGAGAGAGAGAAGACCCCACTGATTATAAAAGCTGACATTCTAAGCCCGTGACTCTGGAGATAGAAAAAAACTCAGCTAAATAAACTGTGCTCCACTGGAAACTGCTGATCTGTGATGGCCCAGGTACTGGTCACCACTGTACAAGGTATGGTACTCTGTAAGATGTCATAGCTGCATGCCATTATGAGGAAGCTCGTGCAACTTCAATAGTGTGGGAAATAGAGTCAGACAAGTTTTCATTTGCCATCCACCAGTTGAATCACAAATGTTCAAATTTGTGTGAAACTGCAAATTTCAGGAACTTCAATTCAAACTCGATGCTTAGCAGATTGATACGCTCATCTCTACTCAATAGTAACCATAGCTCAAATACCATCATTTGAAAATTTGCCTTCGCTTATTTCATTGCCAATGGATATGTAATGTAGCTTTTTCATGACAGGTTGGGCATATGCATTAAACACCTGCTATTTGCAACATACCAAATGCAATGTTAATTGCCAATTTCCATTGTTTTTCATTATTTAGGTTAAGTTTCCAAGAGGAGTATTTAGTGTGTTAATGATATTGCAGATTTTTTACACCTATTAGCTAAATTAAATTAGTTGGGTTTTTATTGCATTTTTGAGTGTTATTTTTATATGCGTTTTTATTGCCTTTTTCAAGCTGCAGATTTTGTCTTTTTAGCAGGTCTTGTTTCAAATAAAACTGCCTTATTTTGGATATTTCCTGTTAGTAAGTTTTGATAAAGCGTTATTATTTAAGTCATGTGTGGATTACATGTGTTTTTAATGCACTTTTGCAGAAATGCACTAAAAATATATGTTTTGTGACAAAGTCACTTTAAAAGTATTAAGGGGGAGATATGTAACCCAGAGGTTGCTAGCTTCAGTAATATTAACTTAGGAGTCAAGAAGAAAAATACCCAGCTTTCTATAGCATTTGGGTGTGGGTGGTTCTGGAGGTGCAGTTCTGGAGATGTGCTCTTGTGTTAAAGGGACACTGTCACCTGAATTTGGAGGGAACAATCTTCAGCCATAGGGGCGGGGTTTTCGGGTGTTTGATTCACCCTTTCCTTACCCGCTGGCTGCATGCTGGCTGCAATATTGGATTGAAGTTCATTCTCTGTCCTCCATAGTACACGCCTGGCAAAGGCAAGATTGCCTTGCGCAGGCATGTACTACGGAGGACAGAGAATCAACTTCAATCCAATATTGCAGCCAGCATGCAGCCAGCGGGTAAGGAAAGGGTGAATCAAAAACACAAAAACCCCGCCTCCATGGCTGAAGATTGTTCCCTCCAAATTCAGGTGACAGTGTCCCTTTAAGGAAAGCTGGACACATGGAGATTGCAGATCTCCTTTATTGAATGCCCTATGCTAAAGGACATAGAAGCTGGAATCCAAGCCAAGTGGTCTAACCAGCACTATTGAATGAACTTGTTACTTTATGTTTTACCTTTTGCCGGACAAAGGCTGTCTTTACGTTTTCTGGTGATGTGGTTTTTGAGGACTGCAATAAACCAGTCGTTCTTTAAATAGAAACGATTCCTGTCTACTTCTTTAACCCCTTCCCCCTTCCCCCTTCCCCCCAGGGACAGGGGGAGTAGTACTTGAGCCCAGGGGGGTGGCTTCGCCCCCTATGGCTACGATTGCTCTGATTGGCTGTTGAAAGTGAAACAGTCAATCAGAGCAATCGTAATATTTCATCAAAGAAAATTGGTGAAATATTACAATCCAGCCATGGGCGATGCTGCAATATCATCGGCCATGGCTGGAGACCACGATCTGCCCCGCCACTGCCACCAATCTCCTCCCCTCCGTCCTCTGTCCTGTCCTCTGCTCCCCTCCGTCCTCCTGTCCGCTCCCCCTGTGCTCCAATCCAACCCCCCATACTTACCGACCTCCGGTGTCCCTCCCGGTGTCCGTCCGTCTTCTGCATGGGCACCGCCATATTCCAAAATAGCGGGCGCATGCGTAGTGCTCCCGCCGATTCTGCCAGCCAGCAGATTTGTTCATTCATTTTGATCACTGTGATAGATTATATATCTATATATATAATTGTCTAAGGGTTTTTCTGTCTGTCTGTCTTTCTGTCTGTCTGTCTGTCCTGGAAATCCCACGTCTCTGATTGGTCGAGGCCACCAGGCCTCGACCAATCAGTGACAGGCACAGCATGGCGACGATAATGTCAAAAAGGTTGCCTCGACCAATCAGCGACGGGCACAGTCTGCCGCGAATTCGCCCCGACCAATCAGCGACGGGCACAGTATCGACGTAGATGTCATAATGGTTGCCATGGCGACGATGATGTCATAAAGGTTGCCTCGACCAATCAGCAACGGGCACAGTCTGCCGCGAATTCTGGAATCATCATTGTCCATATACTACGGGGACATGCATATTCTAGAATACCCGATGCGTTAGAATCGGGCCACAATCTAGTATATATATATATATAGTTAGGGTTGCAGTTAGGGTTAGGGTTGCAATTAGGGTTAGGGTTACGGTTAGAATTAGGGTTAGGGTTAGAATTAGGCTAAGTGCACATGGTGCGGATTTAGCTGCGGATCCGCAGCGGATTGACCGCTGTGGATTCGTAGCAGTTTTCCATCACGTTTACAGTACCATGTAATCCTATGGAAAACCAAATCCACTGTGCCCATGGAGCGGAAATACAGCATGTGAATTCTTTGTGCGGATCCCGCAGCGCTTTACACCTGTTCCTGTATAGGGATCCGCTGGTGAAATCTGCACAAAAAACTCTGGAAATCCGTGGTAAATCCACAGGTAAAACGCAACATTTTTTTCAAAAACGGTGCGGAAAAATTGGCACACAAATCCGCAACGTGGGCACATAGCCGTAGGGTTGGAATTAGAGTTAGGGTTGGAATTAGGGTTAGGGTTGGAATAAGGGTTTAAATTAGGGTTAGGGATGTGTTGGGGTTAGGGTTAGGCTTGTGGTTAGGGTTATGGTTGGGATTAGGGGTGTGTTGGGGTTAGGGTTGGAGTTAGAATTGAGGGGTTTCCACTGTTTAAGCACATCAGGGGGTCTCCAAACTCGACATGGCGCCACTATTGATTCCAGCCAATCTTGCGTTCAAAAAATCAACTGGTGCTCCCTCCCTTCTGAACCCCGACGTGTGCCCAAACAGTGGTTTACCCCCACATATGGGGTAGTAGCATACTCAGGACAAACTGGACAACAACTTTTGGGGTCCAATTTCTCCTGTCACCCTTGTGAAAATAAAAAATTGCGGGCTAAAAAAATCATTTTTGAGGAAAGAAAAAATATATTTTTATTTTCACGGTTCTGCGTTATAAACTTCTGTGAAGCACTTGGGGGTTCAAAGTGTTCACCACACATCTTGATAAGTTCCTTGGGGGTCTAGTTTCCAAAATGGGGTCACTTGTGGGGGTTTCTACTGTTTAGGCACATCAGGGGCTCTGCAAACGCAACGTGACGCCCGCAGACCATTCCATCAAAGTCTGCATTTCAAAACGTCACTACTTCCCTTTCGAGCGCCGACGTGTGCCCAAATAGTGGTTTACCCCCACATATGGGGTATCAGCGTACTCAGGACAAACTGGAAAACAACTTTTGGGGTCCAATTTCTCCTGCACTTGGGGTTCATTTTTATGGATCAATTTGTGAAGCACCTGAGGGTTTAAAGTGCTCACTATGCATCTAGATAAGTTCCTTGGGGGGTCTAGTTTCCAAAATGAGGTCACTTTTGGGGGGGAGCTCCAAAGTTTAGGCAGACAGGGGCTCTCCAAACGCGACATGGTGTCCGCTACCAATTGGAGCTAATTTTTCATTCAAAAAGTCAAATGGCGCTCCTTCCCTTCTGAGCCTTGCCGTGTGCCCAAACAGTGGTTTACCCCCACATGTGAGGTATCGGTGTACTCAGGAGAAATTGCTCAACAAATTTTGGGATCCATTTTATCCTGTTGCCCATGTAGCACATAGAGGATCTCCAAACGCGACATGGTATCCGCTGACGATTGGAGCTAATTTTTCATTCAAAAAGTCAAATGGCGCTCCTTCCCTTCCGAGCCCTGTCATGCACCCAAACAGTGGTTCCTGCCACATATGGGGTATCGGAGTACTCAGGGCAAATTGGACCACAACTTTCGGGGCCCAGTTTCTCCCTTTATCCTTGGTAAAATAAAAAAATTGTTGCTAAAATTCATTTTTGTGACTAAAAAGTTAAATGTTCATTTTTTTTCTTTCATGTTGCTTCCGCTGCTGTCAAACACCTGAAGGGTTAATAAACTTCTTGAATGTGGTTTTGCGCACCTTGAGGGGTTCAGTTTTTATAATGGTGGCATTTTTGGGTATTCTCTGCCATACAGACCCCTCAAACTGACTTCAAATGTGAGGTGTTCCCTAAAAAAATGGTTTTGTAAATTTTGCTGTAAAGATGAGAAATCGCTAGTCAAATTTTAACCCTTATAACTTCCTAGCAAAAAAAATGTTGTTTCCAAAATTGTGCTGATGTAAATGTGGGAAATGTTATTTATTAACTATTTTGTGTCACATAACTCTCTGGTTTAGCAGAATAAAAATTCAATATTTGAAAATTTTGAAATTTTCAAAATTTTTGACAAATTTCCATTTTTTCACAAATAAACGCAAAAATTATCAACATAAATTTACCACTAACATGAAGCCCAATATGTCACAAGAATCGCTCTGATCTGTTGAAGCGTTCCTGAGCTATTACCTCATAAAGGGACAGTGGTCAGAATTGCAAAAAATGGCCAGGTCATTAAGATCAAAATAGGCTGGATCATGAAGGGGCTAAGAAGCCGAGTGAGTCGACATACTACAGTGTTTATTATCCGTGGATCTTTCACATTTCTTTTAAGTCTATGGGAAAAATCCACACATAAAAGGCATTATTTATTGCAAGGGAAATTCATATGTTGAGGATTTCAAACGCTCAGTTTACACTATGTAAAAAAAAGCAGAAGAGGCATTAGATTAATATGAATCCCATCCACTCTGCTGGAATTATACTGTGCTGCTTCTGTAAGCAGTGAAAATATGCATTGTTGAAAACTCCCCAAAATGCTTATCATGGAAAAGTAGCTTAAAAGAATAAATAGAGGAAAAAAGGAAGTTCCATGCTCCAAGGTAACCTTCGAAAATACGCGATCCAGCACTTTCGAGAGTAAAATTCCTTATTGAGTATAATAGAACATATTTAAATAGACAGACTACAATGAGATATTTAGTGATGTTGAAACTTGTGCATTTTGAGCAATGCCATGAAGAATTACTACTGTAGATTGTTAGGAACGTTTAACAATACGGAAGCAGGAGTTTTGTGATAAAATCATAATACTTTTGTTTAGTAAAAAACACAAAAAGGTAGAAGGAAGAATAACACATAAGTGAATAAAATAATGAACAAAGATGACACGGAAAAATACACAATTATCCTGGAAGAACACAATTCATAGTTCAATAAATACCATAGTTGTATTTTGGCGCTACCAAAGGCAGACAAGAGCATTTGACAGTCAAATTTATTCATATAATAATGCTGAGTTAAAATTGCCCAAATGGCTGCTGTACCCATAAGCCCACTATATTGCGTAAACAGTGTACAATAAAGTGCTTGTGCATAGCAAAGAGGTAGATCAATTTATTACACTCTTACTCATGTTGGCAAGCCAAAGGTCCCCATGAGCTGAAGAGAAACCCAACACGCATTTCGCGTATGTGATGTATTGCTTCCTCGGGTGGGCTACAGAGAAAGGACCTTCCAAGCGTTTTATCTGTCAGTACTTGTGGTCACATGGTCGAGGTGGACCAATGATGGTCTGGTATGTCTGCGCATGAGCACATTGTCGTACACGCTGCCCTTGACACACAGCCCACGGCAATCATAGAAAGCCGCACATAGCCAGGAGGTAGGAGCACAATCCCGGGTATGTGCTGACGCCTATGCAGATGCCAAGAACAGCAGACAGAGGTGCACGCATGAGCACACCACGGGCACAAAACAGGATAGGAGGCGCAAATGCATCTATAGTGATGGCATATGAAAGACACACATAGTTTCTACAAATCTTCAATGCATATAACTGACAAAAGTATATTGTATTCCAAAGGCCTTAAGTTCAGTGCTGTGTCATCCAATTGCATCTATGTCAAGGATGATCCAAAGTGAGTCCAGCATTCAAAGAATAGGAATAGTAGGCAGGAAGGTACTTGAACTGTATAAAGAGAAACAGAAAACAACATAATAAAGAAAATTAAAATATAAAAACTAAAGCATAAATAACCATAGGACGGTCATTATTTGAAAATATAATGCATTTTAAAGAAATGAGGTGAAACTCAAGGATTCATTTAACTCATTGGGGTCATGGTTCCCAATGTAATGATCCATTTAGTCTCTCTTTGAGCCAGAGTCTTTTTGATGTTGCCCCCACGTATACCCCCATGGATGATGTCAATGCCGTGGACCATAAATGTCTTGGGATTGCTACTATGATGGGCTTTGAAATGCCATGGCATCATTTTAGTGCTGTAGTGTCAACCACTGTCTTCGCTGCTCCAATGTCTGTGACACCCCAGGAGTTTGCCTTCCTCAAGGGGAGGGTGATGCCATGCTTGGAACTGAGGAAGGATCCCTTTAACACACAATGTTCTCACTCCAGGCCAGAAGGGGGAGCTCTGATCCATTTTGTGCATGGCTTCCCTATATATTCAAGCTGGAGGAGGAATTAGTCAGTCTGTAGTCAGTCTGTCAAAGAGGAGTGAGGAGTGGAAAGCTGGGGCCGTGCAGACACGTGGTTCTGCAGCTCCTAGAAAGAGAAAATAGGGACAGAGCAGTCTATGAGAGACTGCGAGGGGAGAAGAGGCAAAGAGAGGAAAGATACTGGGAGTGGAGCTGCGAGAAGGCTCACTCCAGAATCAGCGCAAGTAACTGGAAGCTGGAATTCTGAGGTTGTGGGGATAACTGTATGCCCCACAGTAGAAATTGGAGGGTAGGAGATTTCAAGTCGCCTGTCCACCATTACATCCGAAGGCACAGCAGCATATAGAGCTCAGAGTTGCCGCAACCAGGGAAACCTGTAAAAGGCATGAGTTGCCTGCCATACAAATTAGTGTCCTACTTAAAGGGACAGAGAGAAAGTGAGGACCTTGTGTGAAGCTTTAGGCAGCAAGGGACTTAACCCTCCGTCACATACAATATTCGGACTAACGAGTTCACATACAATGTGCCTGTCAGGCGCCTGCTGGAAAAATACCTATAATATCTAATGTTTGCAATTTCAGTGCTCTAAAAGTGATCAGTGACTTTCATAGGGATGTAATAAAAGAGACTACACATAATCAGTTGCAAAAAAAAACATTTACTTAACATAAAACTAATAACTATGAAATACAAACTTTTCAAAACTCCCGCCAAATAGTCCCCAGTTCGACTCTCTCAAAAAAATGTACAAAGAAAATTTTTGAACACAAACTTAATTTTAAGGTACCTTAAGTACTATTAAAAACATATTCAATCAGAAGTAGATGCTGAGGTTTCCCCAGAAAAGTCACACTTGCAGAGCAAATAGCAAGAATTACACACCATTTTTGCATGTGTCAGGCAAATTGCTTTATGACATTTGAGACATTCATAATTTGAAAGTCTTCTGGTTCCGCTTTCCGTTTGGCAGGTGGTGCATCTCCTTCTTTTGTGAGGTGGTGCAGATGGTGACTTTTCACCATCATCTTCTGGGCGGAACCTTTTGAGCTGAACTTGAAGGCGAGAGGGGATACCGATTGTTTTCACGCTTCTCCTGCGTAGCTCTCTAAGTACTAGTTCATGGGCCAATTTTTTCAGATACAATCGTCTACGGAGTGGTTCAAGCTTGTTTTCAAGATAAATTACTTGTGAATTTATACCACCCAAATTCAACATAGCAAAAAATATGACCATTGGCCAGCGTTTGATGTTTCTGCTGACGTTGAAAGTGGAGCACATCTGATCTGCTGTATCCACACCCCCATTGGTGGCATTGTAAAATGTAATTATCTCCGTGTTTTTTTCTGCCCCAGTCCCAGGATCGATGGCAGCATCATCATGAAGTGTTGATAGAAGAAGTACGTTTTTTCTGGAATGGCTTCTTGTTCCATTTAGTATTTTTATCTTTTCCAATATAATATGATCCAACTTCTTCATCCTCACCACTGTCACCATCTTGCTCTGTTTCAGAATCCAGTACACATTCTTCCACCTCATCATGAGAATCAATCTCACTTTCCTCTCCTAAATCCTCATTCAGTGTGAGGTCTCTATCATCTAACAGCATGTTTGTTACTTCCTCAACATCAAGTTGTTTGGATAAATTGTACATTTTCCTCTCCATTTCAGCAGATAATCTGAAGCAAGAGAAGGAATATGTTAGGGAACTACTGTATATGCCTGAGCAGCACACTTTCTTCTATAAAATCACCCTTATTTCTATGAAATATCCTCACATTTTGTGCTATACATTCATAAAACAAGCTAAATAAACTATTGTGATGAATAAAAACATAAAATACCAACCTTACTGAATGTGACGTATTCACATACAATGAGCCTGAGAGATCTGTGCAGCTATATCCTCTCCCCTGAAGCTCTGAAATCCAACTGTGTTATCAGGTTTCACAGACCTTCAAGAGACAGGAGACTACCTGGAGGGAGGGGGTTTCCTCACAATCTGGTGAGGAAGGAGAAATGAAAGTAAAAGAGAAGCGCCTGTCAGATCAGTTGTATGTGACGAAGGGTTAAACCACAGCGTGGTAAGGAGGGCTTCAAACCCCACCTGACTAGGAGGATTCCAAATTGCTTCCAGCCTTGCCAGATCACACTATCACCTGTGATCCGTACCTTGGAATGTGGGTGTATACCACCAGTATAAGGTAAAGAGACTGCAACCTTATGTCCTCCAATTCTTTCTGGCACTACACCATCTGTCATCTTTGCCTTTTACACTGGGAGCCCTGGGGACTGACTTCTACCTGTGGGGAACTACACCACGTCTCTTGCAATACCATCATCCCCAGAGGACCCCTTTAAGCAGCGTCGGCCATCCCTGGCCAAATACCACAGATGGCGTCACGAACACTACTACAATAGACTTTATTGCCACTGCACCATTCCCCTTTTATTGGATGCCCAGGGCCACAGACCAGGTCACTGCCACCGTGACACATCCCTTTAAGAACTGGCCCGGTTCCGAGAACCTCAAGGTCCTAGCGGGCACTCCACATGCTCTCTGACGCTTACCCATAATGCTCTTGTTGTGAGTCCTATGTAAATCTTCCTGCAACCACATGTTTCATAGTAGACAACATAGGAACTTCCACACAAGATATGGTGGTTGATAATGTATTCACATTCCCCAGAGAAAGAGGCAAAGGTGGTGCTGTAAGAGACATAGGTGCAGGCCAGACAGTGGCCACATGGATAACATCCATTAAAGGACCTTTGGACCCAAAAGAGTTTGACTTCAGAGGGATATAGTGACTTTTCACTAAGATGTCTCTCATGTTTATACACAGTTTGGGAGTCATCAATGGAAATGTTGATAGATATGGGCTCAGGGACAGCTCCGTATGTTAAACAGGCAATGATTTTCTAGTATAGATCTCATGGTACCCCAGTCGTGGTTATATGTAGAAATAAATCTTAGTTGTCATCTCCTGTATCTTGTTTCTTTTTTTGAATTGAGCAGTTAGTTACGCGAAGTTGACTTTGCCTTCTCATATGCCTTTTTAATGCATCTTTCAAAGAATCTATCAGACAGATCCATTACCTGTTTTTTTCAAATTTTGCCTCGAGGTGAGCAAATCCACTTCATCCTGAGAAATTGGCCAACTGGGATGGCACTTACAGTTGTCTGTTCATGAATGAATTCTGCATACAGTAGTGCATTTACAGATGTACTTTTTCTATAGATATTGGTCTGTACGTGAGATTGGTCCACCTCAATACTGATATCAAGAAAGTCTATTGTATTGGTATCATAATTGAAGGTCAGATTGACGTTATATTGGTTCTAATTGAGTTGGTTCATGAATCGCTCCAGTTCCATCAGTGAACCCTGCCAAATAATCAACAAATCATCAATGTATCTCAATCAGCACTGCACATAGTGGGCGGCCTGGGCCCCCATGTCACCGAACAAACCCCGCTTCCAGTACCCTAGAATGTGGTTAGCGTATGCGGGCGCACAGGCTGCACCCATGCCAGTGATGCATTTCTGTAAATAAAAATTATCCTTGAAAATAAAAAAATTGTGTGTAAGGATGAAGCGGAGTACTATTGAGTACTAACTCAATAGTATGATCTTCCTAGTTGGAAGTCCACAGGAAGAAGTGGATAGCATTAAGACCTTATTTCTGGTCGATGCATGTGTGGAGGGATGTAATGTCCACAATAACCAAAAGCATATCAGATTCCACAAAGATCCTGTTGACCCTCCTTAGCACGTCCATAGTGTCTTTGACAACTGATGGTAATGTCTCAACTAGTGGTTTTAAATAGTAGTAGATACATTTGCACACAGGGTCACATAGACAATCTATACCTGACACTATAGGATGGCCAGGAGGGTCCACCGGATCTTTATGGCTCTTGGGGAGTACGTAAAAAGTTAGTATCTTGAGGAACTTAACCATGAGACCTTCAAATATTTGTTTGGTGGTGATGCCCTTTTCCAATAATAATCTTTATTTTTATATAGCGCTAACATATTCCGCAGCGCTTTACATTTTGCACACAAAATGCCCCGTTGGGGCTCACAATCTAAATTCCCTATCAGTTTGTCTTTGGAATGTGCGAGGAAACCAGAGTACCCAGAGGAAACCCACACAAACACGGAGAGAACATACAAACTCTTTGCAGATGTTGTCCTTGGTGGGGTTTGAACCCAGGACTCCAGCGCTGCAAGGCTGCTGTGCTAACCACTGCGCCACCGTGCAGCCCAATGAATCCAGAATGGAGTGCAGCAGAGTGGAGAAAGAGGAAAGGGGAGAAAAAGACAATTTCTGGCATGTATGTTTGGCTTTCAGCAATTTAAGTGCCTCTTTTTCATATTTAGTGACTGGCCAGACGCCGATGTTTCCTCCTTTGTCAGCTGCCTTGTAGACCACAACATCAAAACTTCTTTGATAACCCATCTCTGTTTAAATTTGAGATTATTGTGTCTATGTCATTGTGAAAGTCATAAATGATGTGTCGAAAGTCATAAATGACCAGTCTCCTGAATATCTCAACTGCAGGTCAAAGTGAGAGAAGGGAGAAACCTTGTCAATCTGGGCGAAATGCTTTTAGGGAACATAGCTTGTTGTTCACCAATTTGCTTGTTCAACAGTTCCTCCAGCACTGCCAAGGTTTCCTGCTCAGCTGCACTCTCCAAACCAGAATAGGGCACGTCACGCTTATGCAATTTCTTCAATATTAATTTACGAGAAAACGTATAAAGGTCCCTCATTGCTGTGAAAAAATATAAGGAATTTTTTGTTGAAAAGGTTAATCCTTGCTCAAGACCTTGGTTTAGGCCTGGATCAATCCACAAGATGACAGATTAATTACCTGTAAATTGAGGAAAAAGGAAGTGCCATGCTCCAAGGTAACCTTCGAAAATACGTGATCCAGCACTTTTGAGAGTAAAATTCCTTATTGAGTATATTAAAACATATTTAAATAGACAGGCTACAATGACATAATTGGCACAATTATGTGAACCAAGAATCCAGCAGTAAGCCCATTCAGATGAGAATTTATTACAATGTTTCTGTATTTTACTGATCTCATATGTTATGATTTATAACCTCTTCCCTTTGCTGGTCTACAGAATAGACAGGAATATCTTATTATTACATATTTAACTTATAAGAAAATTCAGTGTCAAATAAAGTAGATTCCTGGTTGAAGTTGAAGGAAAATTTTCTCCTCATTTGAGTTTCCCTAATTCAGTGGTCTTTGGGAAGCATTGGTAAAATGATTCACTATGATTGTAAATCTGTTTAAGCAAATGTATGCTAATAAATAGGTTAATTGATGTTCCTGTCGCTGTTTATGTGAAATTTCGTTGGTTTGAAATAAACATCTAAACTGGCCTGCCACAGGTGTATAAATTTGGCTGCTCAAAAATTGACTATTGTCATATACACTGTAGAACTAGGTTTATGTAAAATTTTGTTGGTTTGAAATAAAAACAAAATTTGGCCTGCTATAGGTGTACAAATTGTTTGTTAAAAATTTGACTATTGTCTTATATACTGTCATGATCCGTTCCAGGGTTTATTAGTGTCTGCCCTTTTTTCTGGACGGATCATGTCAATGGTTAACTTTGTTCTGCCTCATTCTGGGTTCAGGTTTGCTATTTACTGTAGCTCCCATGAATCTTGCTGGCATTGTCAGCTATAGTTCTGCCTTCGGCGTGTTAACCTGACCCTGCTGGTAGCTCTTGATTTGCCCTGCTGTGAACCCTGACTTGTCCTATGTCTGTTAACTCCGTCTGTCTGCCCTTTTCCCAGTATTTCTCTGTCTGTTTGTCTGCTTGATTCTCCGGTTCTGATCTCCTGGCTTGGTTCTTTACTTTGTTGCTGTTTGTCCCTATTGTACTGTATATTGCCTGTTCTGGTTTACTGATCTCTGGCTATGTCCTGACCATCCGTCTGTCTAATCCTATTATACTGTCGTGCTATCTCATGCTTTTGACTTGGCTTGTCTGACCACTCTCTCACCACTTGGCGTCTGTTCTGCTGTCCTGTGTGTGCAGTCTCACTTTCCTCTCAAGCTCCCCCTGGTGGAGGTTGTGCTGTACTGCACTGCAGCAGCCTGACATATACTATAGAACTTATTTGCGTGAAATTTTGTTGGCTTGAAACAAAAAACAAAATTGGCCTGCTACAGGTGTACAAATATGGTTCCTCGGTACTTGGTTCTCAGCCTCCACTATTTCTCCCACTGTAGGGTCCTTGCCTTGGCGCAAGCACAAGTCCAGGAAATCACCACCCTGGCACGGCACATGTGCTGCCAATGTGGTGGATTGTTGGCCCTACTTCTATCTAGGTTTCCTCCACCTCCTACATCAGTTTCTGCACCCCCTCCTTCTACTCCTCATCCTCCATATCCAATGTCCTGTCTCAGAGCATGCCGTCCACATCAGCCAGAAAGCTGAAAGCTCTGCAGCAATGGCTCAGTGAAGTAGCAACAGGCTCTGCTTAAGCTAATTTGTCTAGGAGTCAAACCTCGCACTGTGGCAGACTTATTGAAAGGAATAGCAAACCAGACAAATCCGTGGCTGTCCGCCACTGCACCTACACATAGGCATGGTTGAGTGTGATAATGGCCGTAACCTCATGGGGGCTGTGAAACTTGGCAAGCTCGCACACATACAATGCTTGGTCCTCGTGGTCAACTTGGTAGTTCAGCAATTTCTGAAAAGCTACCCATCTTTGCCAGAATGTCTGAACAAGGTACACCGCATCAGCACCAATTTCCACAAATCAGCTAGAACTGCTGCAGCTCTGGAAATGCTACACCAGCGCATACAAGTGCCAGCTCACAGTCTGGTGTGCGACGTCACTATACACTGCAAATCCATATTGCACATGCTGGTAAGGCTTTGTGGGCAGCAGAGGCCAGTTGTGGAATACCAGCTCTAACACGCCCATCGTTATTCTGGTCAGCATCTGGAGCGCCCGCTAGTGCCGTGGGTGCTTGGGCCAGGTCCGAAGCTGGCCGACGCTGCTTATGGGGACTGCTGGGGCCGATGGTGATGCAGCTGGGATGGTTCTGCTCCCCACAGGTAAAGCGGGGCCCCAGGGCTATTGGTATAGTTGGTAAGGGATCGTAGATGATGGGATGCAGGACTGAGGGTGAGGGAAATGAATGGAGGACACAAGGATTGCAGTTTCTTTTACCTTTACTTGTTGGTGCAGGTGCAGTCTGGGGCATGGATAACAGATGATGATGGGGTCCGGGCAGCCTGCAGACAACTTAAGAGCCACCTAGCCAGATGGGTTTGGAGGCCTTCCTTCTGTGCTATTCTCTAGGTCCTTGCAGCTTTAAGCTCTGCTCAAGTGCCTCTCCTGCATGTTGCTTTCTAAGGCTGGGTTCACATTGTGTTAACAGAAGCCCATTCAACACATGCGTTAACGGGCTGCTGTTAACGCAAATGCCAGTATGTCAGTGCGCTGGCGCAGATAGAGCTAGCAGATGCTCTATCTGCGCTAGCAGTGATGGATCCGGAAATGTTGCAGCCCGCGTCCCAGGGTCTGTCACTCAGTGATGGCACATTGCTAGCGCATGCCTATTGTTGGCATGCGCTAGCGATGCATCCGACATAGGAATTAATAGCGGCATTAACGGACTGCATTACACCATGTTATGAAGCGGTGTAACGTAGTCCGTCTAACGGATGCCTGCAACGCAGTGTGAATCTGGCCTTTTCACTGGCAGCCCTGGCTCTTGGTCTGCTGTGGTTCCTACAGGCATTTAATGTGGCCAGGGAGCTTACAGTTCCCTACCCTCCAGATTCGGCTGTCGGGGCATACAGCACCCACACAGCCAAGGACTCTGGCATCATCTTTGTCAGCGCTCTGTTCTGGGGTGAGCCTGGCTACAGCTCCACTCCCCAGGTTCTCCTTGACTTTCTCCTCTCACTCTCCAACTCCTGACTATACTGACTAACCCTGCCTCCAGGCCATAACTTATAGGGAAGCTCCCCTGAAATCAGGCATTAGAGCTGCCCCTTCTGGTCCGGAGTCAGGAAGGTGTTGAATGCTGGTATTACCTAGAAAGGGGACCCCTCCTTGCTTCCAGGCATGATATCACCCCCTGTGGCAGACACAATGCCACTGTGGCAACTGGACTCCTGGGGTGCCACACATCCACAAATAGCAACTGAAGAGTGGGCATGGATGCTTGACATTTGTGCGATTCTTCTAGACATTGCATTTTTATAGATGGTCAAGCAATACCTGGCCAACAAAACCTAATTCGTCTGTGACCTTCAGCTATTGGGTCTCAAACCTATGACTTATAGGTGTTTTGCTGCCCTCCCACTAGCATCTTGTCTAAGTGGGTTTTCTGGTGCCACCGAGGGGGTCATAACAGACAGGCGCTTTCACCTGGCAGCAGAAAGATGACCAGCAGATGACAGCACCTGCTGTCTATGGATGACTGGATGAACATCTTTATAACTTTTTCCTTGCTTTGCACTGTTTGCAAAGCCTTTATGAGTTTATAAGTGCCACAACTACACTTTCTTAATTTTTTTTTTAGGCACTCCAGTTGGTGCCTTGAAGGATGTATGGATGACCCTGCTTGTACTTTTTGGCAGGCCTTGCACTATGTGCAGAGCCTTTATAAGTGTAAAAGTGCCACAGCTACATTTTCTTAATATCTGAATGAGGTACTACTGTTGGTGCCTTGAAGGGTGTATGGATGAGCCTGTTTTTAATTTTTGGCAGGATTTTCACTTAGTGCATGACAGTCATGAGTGTAGGAGTACCACTACATGACGATTTGATCAGAATGTGTATGAGGCATTCCTTAATAATAATAATAACAATAATAATAATAATAATTTTATTTCTATAGTGCCAACATATTCCTCAACACTTTGCAATTTATAGGGAACTTGTACAGACAATAAAATACATAAAAAAATATCAATAATCACATAAATGAGGCCCTGCTCACAAGCATACAATCTATGATGAGAAAAGGGAGACACAAAAGGATGGTAACAATTGCTTGTATTGTACATTCCAGCCATCAATATAATAAATAGGGTGTTCAGTTAATGCTGCATGAAGCGGTCACCAACCAGTATGACTACAGACATAGAGGGCTATTAAGTGTATATAGGATGTGTGAACAAATGATATGAGGATCCTAGTTTTAAAGAATTAACTATGTTGATGCTATAGGCCAGTCTTTACGTCTAATATCAGCTGTATCTGTGTCCCTCTGATTCTAACATTTTTGGGACTTCTTCATTACTTCATAAATTACACAGAAATTTTCAATTTTTTTTATAAACAATTACATTTTGATATAGTTAAAAAAAGAATGGTAAGGCTGATGCTTTATCCAATAATTTTGTTCCGGTGGATAATTCCTTGGTTGATGCGGAAGATTTACATGACAAGGAGTTTGAGATGGAACCAGTGTTTTAGTTTTTGCGTGGCATTTCCTGAAGAAGGGGTCAATGAGACCCTGAAACATGTTGAATAAACCACCATTACTACCTTATCAAGTCTTGAAATTCAATTGTTGTGGCAGCGTAGAAAATATCCACACACCTCTTATACATTCCATTATATGGCCGGTTACCGTCCCATGGATCTGCAGCAGCCGACAATTTGGGCTTATGTTTCTCATCAGCAGGTGAGCAGTTTTTTTTAAATATTTTACTCTTAATCTGTGGGATAAGACCGTATTGTGCTTTTTTCCTTCTTGAAACACTAGGTTCCTGACGTGTCAGACATAGAACGGCAACATCTCGTTAAATAGAAAGGTTTTGATCTGGTTGATGGGAAAGATTTGCATGTAGGTCACCTAGTGAGGGAGATCTGTCAGCAGCGTCAGTGGTTGGGGATCTCTGCGGGTCCAGTGGCAGTTCATAGAAGAGGGTACTGTCATCCTCCTGTGTTCAAACACTTGAGCCTATGATTGTTTGTTGGCTTCACTGTCCGCTGCCGGCATTTCCTGCTGGTGATAGTTTCATTTGGATGCTCAGACATTCTGTTGTTCTTTACAAACAGGGAGGACAAGGACTACAAAGGCCCATTTTTTTAAATAAAATTTACGAAAATCTGTTATTAAATAGTATCATAACATCATAATTAAGTAACTAAGAAAAGTAAATGTGGTGCCCCTGAAGGCCCAGTCGCCACAGAGGTACTGCATCTCATCCAGAGATGTGGTACCCCAACTCTCTGGTAAGGAGGGGACACTGTACAGAACCCTAACACTTGCACCCAACGCCAGACCTCCCCAGGCCAGGGAGGGATTAGGTAGAAGGTGTGGGTGGAGAGTGAGGAGCTGTCAGGGGAGAAAGGAGGGAGAAGTTAGCAAGTTAATGAGGAGAAGTGGAGCTGAGCAGACGTGTGTTTCTGCAGCTCCTGTGAGTGAGTGAGAAAGAAAGAAAGAAAGAAAGAAAGGAAGGAAGCTCCCAGGATGGAGAAGAAAGGGTCTCAGGGGCACGGGAAGTGCAGAAGCCACCCATGGGGCCCACATCCAGGCTGACCAGCATCAGGTGGAGGGACCAGGTTGTGGATAGGGGAATTGGCCCCTGATCTGTAAGAGCCAGGGCCACATCCACCAATAACTGGCTAAAAAGGCAGCTGAATAGAATCCAGGGGACTGAGAGGACATCGCCCGACCAGGTTCGTGGTTGCTGGCTTAGGACTGTGTGGGTGAGACGCTGGGCAGAAAAAGTGGAAGCCAGCATAGAGAGACAGCCAGGGAAGGCTTACAAAAGGGGCCCCAAGTTGCTGTAGAGTCTGCTGGACCACTCAGCTGGTTGACACAGCACCCCAGCTGGGGAGTAACACCTAAACTGTGAGTAAACGTGGAAACTGCATCTTGCTGTGTCCTTCCAATTCTATCATGTGATGCCTGTCTTGCACCACCACCACTAACAGAACTTTACAACCTTCCCTGTTTGGCTGCCCTGGGGCCACGCTCTACCTGTGGGGACCGGAACCATCTCAGCTGCATTACCATCGGCTCCAGCGGTCCCTTTAAGCAGCGTCTGCTACGCTTGGCCAAATACCACAGGTGGCGTCACAAACAATTTCCCCTTATCCCCTGCAAACTTTATTTTCCATTTTTCATTATCTACATTTCATCCCTTTAATTGCTCACCCAGGGCCATGGACCGGGTCACTGCTGCCGTGACCACCCCTTCAAGAACTGTGTCGGGCCCGGCACCGAGTATACCATGCCCTTGCGGGTGTTGCATAGATGCACAAAGGAATTCAACATGAAGGATTCGAACAATGAAAGGTCTGAGGCAAACAGAATTGTATATGGACAGGGAGGTTACATTCCTACAAACACTATGTCATAAATGTGTATTATTGTAATCGCACAACAATATACACAGTACAGTATATAAACTGCTATAAGTAATTCAGCATAATGTCTGCCCTTGACACGTGTGGCTCAGGGCATTGCTCCCGGCATCCTTGGTGTGACGCATGAGGATCACGGTTGCCATAGAGGCGGTTTGTTTACCCTGTGCGTCGCATTGGAAGCCAGAGAGTGATGCAACTTCTGGCACTTGCGTCATGTGCTCATGCACCACTTATGATGCCCAAATCAAGGAACAGTTGAGGGGTACATATAAAATGGTAAACACACACATACCACCACGGCTCCTTGAGGAAGCCCACGCGAAATGCGCATTGGAGCTGTGTGATCTGACTGCTCACAGGGCCTTTTATGGGTAAGGATATTTTCTATGGCACTCTGATGCTTTTTTATTGATCTAATGTGTTCCATTTCAAATGCATTGAAGTATTAATGGCATTGCGCCTTTATACTAAATTATGTATAGCAGTTCATATACTGCACTGTGTGTATTGTTGTGGGATTACTATAATGCACATTTATGACATAAACTCCGATTCTTTAGGAGGAATGGGAAGCAACTTGATGGCAGTTTAGATCCAAGTTGCCATCTTTTAGTCTGTGATTAGGGTTATCTCTGCTCACACAGAAACCACTAGGGACTGCGGGATCAGAATCTCTAATCTGCACAGGAATCAGCATTGTCAGTTGCAGTTTTTAGCTTTGAAAATTATCCCGAGAGGGTTGCTACACTAGCATAACAACATCTGCAAGGAGTTTGAATGTTCTCCCCGTTTACATGGGTTTCCTCTGGGTTCTCCAGTTTCCTCCTACGCTCCAAAGACATAGTGATAGGGAATTTAGATTGTGAATACCATTGGGGACTATAATAATGTTTGTAAAGTGCTGTGGAATATGATAGCGCTATGCATACAAAGCATAATAATAATTATAATTACAATAGGCATGTAGAAAGTAGTGATGGGTTCCTTTTAAACAAACTTGGGTCTAATATATAAAAATAGAAAACTGGTTGAAGACTCTTGTAAAACTTCTCTTCCACTGGGAATCCCAAGAAAGCCCACCTTCCCTGAATGGAGGAGGGATGGTTAGTGTGAAGGATTTGCTCCCAGTTTTTGTTCCTCTTATTGGGCCCTTATATAATTGTGGCTGAATATAGAGTGTAGAGTTTGGACAGAGATGTTTCTCGACAGTCTAGCATTAGAGAAAGGATTCATTTATCTCACTTTATTTTTTCCTGACAGTTCAGCCAGCTCCCATCATGAATGACATTATAGAACAAGAGTGAAACTTCCAGGAAAAATATCTTGCAATAGTCACCATAATGTACCCAGGCAACTGTGAGACGAGTTAAAGGTAAATTATTTTTTTTTCTCCTGAAAACACTGTATCACTATTTCAAGAAGAGTGATGATCCTAAAATTGAAATTGTAACTTCATTTTGTAATCCTGAGAACATTGAATGGAAGCTTTAAATTAGGTTTCATATATCAAGTATTTAAAGAAAATGTTAGCAATTTGTTTTAAATATCTGATGTCACCTCGCTGACTGTAGCAAGTAAAGCATATTGGCATATTTCTCCCAAATCCTGCTTAGTCAGCTACCTGGAAGCCAGCTTTCTTCATCATTAGTTTCTATCAAAAGTTCTGTGCAATAGACATAGACTGTAAGACAAGATGCAGCCCGGCAAAAACTTCAACAAAAATAAATCTTATTGACATGTATTTCATAAGTAGGCTGAGGAAGACATATGCATATTTATGCCTATACAATTGCAGATGACTGCTGCTGATTGGGGATGAGCAAACTTGTTCAGAAAACATTTGCCAATCTCAAATTCGGCACAAACGTAACACATTCGGATTCGTGTTCGGTTTCCCGAGCATTTTTACTTTACAAGTCGTCAAAAATCGGTCACAGTTCGCATTTCCACTAATGCTTTTGTTATGACTTTAGCTAAGATAGTGGTGCTGTATGATGAGCTGGGGGATGGGGGGTCATGTTTGATGAGGGGAGGGAGCATGCCTAGGTCAAACGAGCGGCAAAGTATTATTTTTTCTTTATTTTTTTTCTTTAATAACTTTATGTGTGTACATTCCGGCAGCAGAAAAGGGCTCCAAAACCATCCACAACGTAATGACACAAGGTCTTCTGTTATTGGCTGCCTAAGTCACATGTCTCTGCTCATATAAAAAGCGGACATCGTGTTTTGCTGGTGCCATTTTCTCAGTGTTACAGTGCAGAGGAGTTCCTGCTAGTGTTGCTGCTGCTGCTGAAAGTGACTTAGCTAGATAGGATTGTGTCCTGTGTGAAATCGATCTTCCAGCATCTAACTAGATGGTGCTAAAACTGTGTTGCAGTCTCAGGAGGCCCCATTTGCTAAGCCAAATCATTTCGGCAAAAACTGTGTTGCAGTGACGAATCCGAAGGCCAGATTTCCTAATCAAAATCATTTGGGCTAATGCTCTGGTGCAGTCACCAGGCATCATTTAATTATCCATATCGTTGGGGATAATAATCTGGTGCATGCATCATACCTCATTCCAAAATCCAAATCGTTTGGGATAATAGCCTAGTGCAGGCATTTCATAAGCAAAATCATCCCTAGAGTTGTTGAATGCTCATGAGTGTTGCAGCTGTCTAGTGTCATCCAGCACCAGGCACAAAATATACTGCTTCTATCCTGCAGTGACCGCCGCTGCAGTACTGTACGCACTCTGTGCGTCTTTAGCATCTCCTGATAATCCGTCAGTGTAGGGTAGGAACTCCCTTTTGATCCCAGGATCTGACTCAGGGCGTCCTCAGGCGCGGGCTCAAAAGCCAATGGTCAGAGCGGGATCAACCAACAGCATAGTGGGGGTGAGTTGTAGGGATCCCACTAGTATCCACTTGCTGTGCCCTGTGAATGCTAACAGAGCACAGTGTTATCTTTAATCCCGGCACATTTAAAGGGCACTTTAAGCCAAACATAATCATTTTCAATTGACTGGAGATAAGTGTTTGATAACCATTAAATAGCTGTTGGATGACCTCCCCCAACTCACCCATACACGGGAATGCTTGGCTCAGCCAAGGATTCCTCTGTTCTCAATGGAAGAGGCTTCCATAATCTTTTGGTGGTGGCTTATCTCCTAGTCAACAAATCCAACTTGCCAGATCCTAATAATTAGTCTGTTCTCAAAATAAAATGGAGGTGCTGGAGGAGTGGGTTGTTGTCCAGGTATATAGAAAGGAATTTCCACCACACTCACAAAGTAAATATATTCAAGATACTGAATTGATTGGTACACATCAAAAAACATGTACCAGTTGGAAACAGATTAGCGACAAAACAAAGAAGACGTTTCGTCCCATCCTAGGTCTTTATCACAAGGTCACAGAATATCTGAATTGCTGAAATACAGAATACGAAGGCTTAGCTTTGTACAGTGGGGCAAAAAAGTATTTAGTCAGTCAGCAATAGTGCAAGTTCCACCACTTAAAAAGATGAGAGGCGTCTGTAATTTACATCATAGGTAGACCTCAACTATGGGAGACAAACTGAGAAAAAAAAATCCAGAAAATCACATTGTCTGTTTTTTAACATTTTATTTTCATATTATGGTGGAAAATAAGTATTTGGTCAGAAACAAAATTTCATCTCAATACTTTGTAATATATCCTTTGTTGGCAATGACAGAGGTCAAACGTTTTCTGTAAGTCTTCACAAGGTTGCCACACACTGTTGTTGGTATGTTGGCCCATTCCTCCATGCAGATCTCCTCTAGAGCAGTGATGTTTTTGGCTTTTCGCTTGGCAACACGGACTTTCAACTCCCTCCAAAGGTTTTCTATAGGGTTGAGATCTGGAGACTGGCTAGGCCACTCCAGGACCTTGAAATGCTTCTTACGAAGCCACTCCTTCGTTGCCCTGGCGGTGTGCTTTGGATCATTGTCATGTTGAAAGACCCAGCCACGTTTAATCTTCAATGCCCTTGCTGATGGAAGGAGGTTTGCACTCAAAATCTCACGATACATGGCCCCATTCATTCTTTCATGTACCCGGATCAGTCGTCCTGGCCCCTTTGCAGAGAAACAGTCCCAAAGCATGATGTTTCCACCACCATGCTTTACAGTAGGTATGGTGTTTGATGGATGCAACTCAGTATTCTTTTTCCTCCAAACACGACAAGTTGTGTTTCTACCAAACAGTTCCAGTTTGGTTTCATCAGACCATAGGACATTCTCCCAAAACTCCTCTGGATCATCCAAATGCTCTCTAGCAAACTTCAGACGGGCCCGGACATGTACTGGCTTAAGCAGTGGGACACGTCTGGCACTGCAGGATCTGAGTCCATGGTGGCGTAGTGTGTTACTTATGGTAGGCCTTGTTACATTGGTCCCAGCTCTCTGCAGTTCATTCACTAGGTCCCCCCGCGTGGTTCTGGGATTTTTGCTCACCATTCTTGTGATCATTCTGACCCCACGGGGTGGGATTTTGCGTGGAGCCCCAGATCGAGGGAGATTATCAGTGGTCTTGTATGTCTTCCATTTTCTAATTATTGCTCCCACTGTTGATTTCTTCACTCCAAGCTGGTTGGCTATTGCAGATTCAGTCTTCCCAGCCTGGTGCAGGGCTACAATTTTGTTTCTGGTGTCCTTTGACAGCTCTTTGGTCTTCACCATAGTGGCGTTTGGAGTCAGACTGTTTGAGGGTGTGCACAGGTGTCTTTTTATACTGATAACAAGTTTAAACAGGTGCCATTTCTACAGGTAATGAGTGGAGGAAAGAGGAGACTCTTAAAGAAGAAGTTACATGTCTGTGAGAGCCAGAAATCTTGATTGTTTGTTTCTGACCAAATACTTATTTTCCACCATAATATGCAAATAAATTGTTAAAAAAACAGGCAATGTGATTTTCTGGATTTTTTTTCTCAGTTTGTCTCCCATAGTTGAGGTCTACCTATGATGTAAATTACAGACGCCTCTCATCTTTTTAAGTGGTGGAACTTGCACTATTGCTGACTGACTAAATACTTTTTTGCCCCACTGTATATAGGAATAATTTAGAAGCGTCTATCCATCTATGGGATGTGCCTACTTTACCCTCTACAATTCCCCAGACGGATGGACTCTTCTAAGTTATCCCTATATAACAAGCTCATACCTTCATATTCTGTATTTCAGTGATTCAGATATTTTGCGATCTTGTGCTAAAGTCTTACTTATTTTTCCACTAATCTGTTTTCAACTGTTTCATACTTCTTTAATGTGTACCAATGAATATTGTATCTTGAATATATCTACTTTGATAGAGCAGTGGACAATCCCTTCTAACTAATCAGAAGTGGCACTAGGCTCGCAACAGGCTGGAGGAGGTTGGCAGGGCTCTGGCTCAGTGATCACGCACTACTGACTTGGCTGCTGTATCAGGGTGATGTGAATGTTTTCCTTAGCCATAGGGATAACCTTCATATTTAACCATTCCATGACATGTCCAAACTGAAATATTGAGACCTCATCTGAAAGTTTCTCGTCATGTTAACCCCTTCATTACCTTGGGATTTTCTGTTTTTATTTTTTGCTCCTTTTCTGCCAGAGCCATGCCTTTTTTTCCTTTTTTTATCTTTCCGCCAATATGGCTGTGTGAGAGCCTTTTTTTGCGGGACAGGTTGTACTTTTGAGAAACACCATTGATTTTACCGTATAATGTACCGGAAAATGCGAAAAAAAAAAATCCACATGTGACGAAATTGTAAAACAAGTTTTATTCCACAATCTTTTTTTTTAATTTTTTTATCTTGTTTATTAAATGCTAAAACTGATCTGCCAATAAGATTCTCCGGGTCATTAGGAGTTTGTAGATACTAAATATGTCTAGCTTCTTTTTCATTTAAGTGTTCAAAAAAAATACAAAGTTTGTAAAAGAAAAAAGTCTCCTTCTTTTGTGATCTGGAGTTGGGTGTGGGCTTACTTTTTGTACGCTAAGTTGACATTTTCATTAATACTATTTTAGGGTAAATACAATGTTTTGATACTCTGTTATTGCATTTTACTGCAATGTTGCGGCAACCCAAAAAAAACCCGTAATTCTGGGGTTTTGATTTTTTTTTTGTTTACCGATCGGATTAATTATTTGTATATTTCGATAGCTAGGGTGATTCTGAATGCAGCAATACCAAATAAGTGCATTTTTATTTGTTTTATTTTGAATGGGGTGAATGGAGGGTGATTAGAGCTTTTATATGTTTTAATTTTTTTTATATATTTTATTAACTTTTGTTATCCCCTTAGTGACAGAGCCAATTTGGTACTTAATGACCAGGCCAATTTTTGCAATTCTGACCACTGTCACTTTATGAGGTTATAACTCTGGAACGCTTCAACGGATCCCGCTGATTCTGAGATTGTTTTTTCGTGACATATTGTACTTCATGTTAGTGGTAACATTTCTTCAATATTACTTGCGATTATTTATGAAAAAAACAGAAATATGGCGAAAATTTTTAAAATTTTGCAATTTTCAAACTTTGTATTTTTATGCCCTTAAATCAGAGAGATATGTCATGAGAAATAGTTAATAAATAACATTTCCCACATGTCTACTTTACATCAGCACAATTTTGGAAACAAAATTTTTTTTTGTTAGGGAGTTATAAGGGTTAAAAGTTGACCAGCAATTTCTCATTTTTACAACACCATTTTTTTTTAGGGACCACATCACATTTGAAGTCATTTTGAGGGGTCTATATGATAGAAAATAATGAAGTGTGACACCATTCTAAAAACTACACCCCTCAAGGTTCTCAAAACCACATTCAAGAAGTTTATTAACCCTTTACTTGCTTCACAGGAACTGAAACAATGTGGAAGGAAAAAATGAACATTTAACTTTTTTTTGCAAACATCTTAATTCAGAACCATTTTTTTTATTTTCACAAGTGTAAAAACAGAAATGTAACCATAAATTTTGTTATGCAATTTCTCCTGAATACGCCAATACCCCATATGTGGGGGTAAACCACTGTTAGGGCGCACCGCAGAACTTAGAAGTGAAGGAGCGCCGTTTGACTTTTTCAATGCAGAATTGGCTGGAATTGAGTTCGGACACCATGTCACATTTAGAGAGCCCCTGATGTACCTAAACAGTGGAAACTCCCCACAAGTGACACCATTTTGGAAAATAGACCCCTTAAGGAACTTATCTAGATGTGTGGTGAGCACTTTGAACCCCCAAGTGCTTCACAGAAGTTTATAACGTAGAGCCGTGAAAATAAAAAATCGCTTTTGTTTACACAAAAATGATCTTTTCGCCCACAAATTCTTATTTTCACAAGGGTAACAGGAGAAATTAGACCACAAAAGTTGTTGTGCGATTTCTCCTGAATACGTCGATACCCCATATGTGAGGGTAAACCACTGTTTGGGCGCACCGCAGAGCTTGGAAGTGAAGGAGCGCCGTTTTACTTTTTCAATGTTGAATTGGCTGGAATTGAGATTGGACGCCATGTCGCGTTTGGAGAGCCCCTGATGTGCCTAAACAGTGGAAACCCCCCACAAGTGACACCATTTTGGAAACTAGACCCCTTAAGGAACTTATCTAGATGTGTGGCGAGCACTTTGAACCCCCATGTGCTTCACAGAAGTTTATAACGTAGAGCCGTGAAAAAAAATTGCATTTTTTCTACAAAAATGATCTTTTTGCCCACAAATTTTTATTTTCACAAGGGTAACAGGAGAAATTAGACCACGAAAGTTGTTGTGCAATTTCTCCTGAGTACGCTGATACCCAATATGTGGGGGTAAACCACTGTTTGGGCGCACCGCAGAGCTTGGAAGAGAAAGAGTGCCGTTTTACTTTTTCAATGTAGAATTGGCTGGAATTGAGATCGGACGCCATGTCGCGTTTGGAGAGCCCCTGATGTGCCTAAACAGTAGAAATCCCCCACAAGTGACCCCATTTTGGAAACTAGACCCCCCATGGAACTTATCTAGATGTGTGGTGAGAACCTTGAATGCCCAAGTGCTTCACAGAAGTTTATAATGCAGAGCCGTGAAAATAAAAAATATTTTTTTTTTCCACAAAAAAGATTTTTTAGCCACCAAATTGTTATTTTCACAAGGGTAACAAGAGAAATTGGACCCCAAAAGTTGTTGTCCAATTTGTCCTGAGTATGCTGGTACCCCATATGTGGGGGTAAACCACTGTTTGGGCGCACGGCAGAGCTCGGAAGGAAGGAGCGCCGTTTTGGAATGCAGACTTTGATAGAATGGTCTGCGGGTATTATGTTTGCGTTTGCAGAGCCCCTGATGTACCTAACCAGTAGAAACCCTCCACAAGTGACCCCATTTTGGAAACTAGACCCCCCATGGAACTTATCTAGATGTGTGGTGAGAACTTTGAATGCCCAAGTGCTTCACAGAAGTTTAGAATGCAGAGTCGTGAAAATAAAAAATATTTTTTTTTTCCACAAAAAAGATATTGTAGCCCCCAAGTTTTTATTTTCACAAGGGTAACAGGAGAAATTGGACTGCAATAGTTGTTGTCCAATTTATCGCGAGTACGCTGATGTGCCATATGTGGGGGTAAACCACTGTTTGGGCGCACGGCAGAGCTCGGAAGGGAAGGAGCGCCTTTTTGGAATGCAGACTTTGATAGAATGGTCTGTGGGCATTATGTTGCGATTGCAGAGCCCCTGATGTACCTAAACTGTAGTAACCCCCCACAAGTGACCCCATTTTGGAAACTAGACCCCCCAAGGAACTTATCTAGATGTGTGGTGAGAACTTTGAATGCCCAAGTGCTTCACAGAAGTTTAGAATGCAGAGTCGTGAAAATAAAAAATATTTTTTTTTTCACAAAAAAGATTTTGTAGCCCCCAAGTTTTTATTTTCACAAGGGTAACAAGAGAAATTGGACCCCAGAAGTTGATGTCCAATTTATCCCGAGTACGCTGATGCCCCATATGTGGGGGTAACCCACTGTTTGGGCGCACGGCAGAGCTCAGAAGGGAGGGAGCACCATTTGACTTTTTGAGCGCAAAATTGGCTGTCGTGTTTGGAGACCCCCTGATGTACCTAAACAGTGGAAACCCCCCAATTCTAGCTCCAACCCTAACCCCAACACACCCCTAACCCTAATCCCAACCTCATCCATAATCCTAATCACTAACCCTAACCATAATCACAACCCTTACCCCAAAACAACCCTAATGTCAACCCTAACCATAACCCTAATCAAAACCCTAAATCCAACACACCCCTAATCCTAATCTCAACCCTAACCTCAAACCTAACCCTAATCCCAATACACCCCTAATCACAACCCTAACCTTAACCCTAATCCCAAACCTAACCCTAATCCCAAGCGTAACCCTAATGCCAACCCTAACCCTAATACCAACCCTAATCCAAACCCTAACCCTAATCCCAGCTCTAACCCTAACTTTAGCCCCAACCCTAGCCCTAACTTTAGCCCCAACCCTAACCCTAGCCCTAGGGCTACTTTCACACTTGCGTCGTTTGGCATTCCGTCGCAATCCGTCGTTTTGGACATGAAACGGATCCTGCAAATGTGCCCGCAGGATGCGTTTTTTGCCCATAGACTTGTATTGCCGACGGATCGTGACGGATGGCCACACGTCGCGTCCGTCGTGCACTGGATCAGTTGTGTTTTGGCGGAGCGTCGGCACAAAAAAAGTTCAATGAAACGTTTTTTTGTACGTCGCATCCGCCATTTCTGACTGCGCATGCGTGGCCGTAACTCCGCCCCCTCCTCCCCACGACATAGATTGGGCAGCGGATGTGTTGAAAAACTACAGCTGCTGCCCACGTTGTGCACAATTTTCACAACGTGCGTCGGTATGTCGGGCCGACGCATTGCGACGGCCCCATACCGACGTAAGTGTGAAAGAAGCCTAACCCTAAATTTAGCCCCAACCCTAACCCTAAATTTAGCCCCAACCCTAACCCTAAATTTAGCCCCAACCCTAGCCCTAACCCTAGCCCTAGCCCTACCCCTACCCCTAACCCTACCCCTACCCCTAACCCTACCCCTAACCCTAACCCTACCCCTAACCCAATCCCTAACCCTACCCCTAACCCTACCCCTAACCCTATCCCTAACCCTATCCCTAACCCTACCCCTACCCCTACCCCTAACCCTACCCCTAACCCTACCCCTAACCTTACCCCTAACCCTACCCCTACCCCTACCCCTAACCCTAACCCTAACCCTACCCCTAACCCTACCCCTAACCCTAACCCTACCCCTAACCCTAATTTTAGCCCCAACTGCTGTTCTCCTGCCGGCCGGCAGATGGAGACAGATGGCGGGCGCACTGCGCATGCGTCCGCCATGTTCTGCTGCCGGCGGCCAGGAGGAGCAGCAAGAGGATCCAGGGACCTAGGTGAGTATGCTAGGGTCCCCGAATCCCCCTATTTCTCTGTCCTCTGATGTGCGATCACATCAGAGGACAGAGAATTACACTTTACTTTTTTTTTTTTTTTTTTTTGCGGTCGCCGGTAAACAGTTAATTACCGGCGATTGCAAAACAGGGGTCGGTAATACCGACCCCGATCATGCTCTTTGGGGTCTCGGCTACCCCCGGCAGCCGAGACCCCAAAGATTCTCCCGGTGCCGGCCGGCGGGCGCACTGCACATGCGCCCGCCATTTTGAAGATGGCGGCGCCCACCGGGAGACACGAGGAGCATCGGGGGAGCTAGGTGAGTATTGGGGGGCCACCTGGGACCCCTTTTCTCTGTCCTCCGATGTGCGATCACATCGGAGGACAGAGAAATTAAAAAGAGATCGCTTTTTTTTTTTTTTTTGTGACCGCCGGTAAACGGTTAATTACCGGCGATCGCAAATGCGGGGTGGGTTAAAAAAACCCCGAATCATGTTCTCTGGGGTCTCGGCTACCCTCGGCAGCCGAGACCCCGGAGAAAATCGGCCTCTGGGGGGCGCTATGGACTTTTTCCACAGCGCCGTTAATTAACGGCGCTGTGGTTTAAGTACCCTTAGCGGCCGCCGTTAAAAGGCGTATCGGCGGTCGCTAAGGGGTTAAACTATTTACTGATGTCAATAGTCTCCTTAGGAGACTTGAAGCTGTGATCTTCTGATTACTGTGCTGCATACAGCAGGGCTTCAGGAATAATTATCTGTATTGAACAGCGGCCACAGAGCTGCGCTCATAGCAGGTCTGCAATGGCAAGCATGGGGATCTTCTGCAGACCCCCGGTTTTCATGCTTACCAATTGACATCCTGCGATCATGTGATAGGGGAACTGATGGGTGGGGTTTGTGACGCGCTTCCAGCCCACGCATGTTAAATGCCGCTGTCAGAGATTGTTAGCTGCATTTAACATGTTAACAGCCATGGGTGGATTGCACTTCCAACCGTGGCTGTCAGGGGCACATGACAGATGATTAAATCAGCTGACATGTAGCAGGAAAGATGCAGCTCAGCGCCAGCGGGGACACGGCTTATGAAGTATATATACAAATAGATTGTGAAGGGGTTGAACTTTTCGATAATATTTTTGCTAAAACAATAGAGACATATGGTCGATAATTTGACAGAATAATCACTGCAGTGTAGGATAGAGGATCAAAAATACTTTATTATCAACTCAACCTGTGAATTTACATATAAATAGCTTAAATCTCATTCTATTTTTAACATGGGAAAGTTTGCTTAGATGAAGTTTAATTCAGCTACTGGACTCCAATTTGGACAACTCCTGTTTGTTAGAATGGTCCCACTAGGGAATCTTTTCCCATCGCAACATCAGTAGGAAAATTAACTATTGTACAGTGCCCATTAAAACCAATTGACTTCTTGACATATAGTGCCCATCAAACAAACAGGTTTTTTTTAGCTGCTTTCCACTCAGGTTTATAGATGAGTTTTCTGAAACATGAACCTCTCTCTACTATTCCATAACAGGATATTTGTGCATCCAATATATTTCTAGCATTTGTTTTGACCAACACATTATGATAATATGGATACACGTCACTCTCAAACAATCAGGATACTCAAGTATGTTACCAATCCATAGTCCAATGTAAAAAGAACGTGACTCCAAATAATGATGAAAATCATTTTAATGTAGCAGTCCAAAATAATATATGTGATGTTTTGGACTTATAACGTAGACTTTCATCAGAGATACGGTTTGCTTGGGAATAAAAAAGAACCGAGCAGAATGTACATACTGGGGGAGTTAATTACAACACTCAGTGTGGATGGTGTGACACTTCTCTGCTGGCAAACGGCCAAAAAGTCCCCTTAAAAGTTTTGTCCTGGTAATGGATGGTAGAATTTCTGGGCATCTTCTAATGGAGGAGAACTCCATGGCCATGTCTATGTTCTTCTTTTCATCTCTTTGTAACCTCTCTTTTAATAATAAAACTTCAGAATAATAAACTTCCTTGTTGCTTCTCTATAGGAGACAGACTTTTTACATGCTTTTCATATGAGAATGGATTAGAAAAGTTCAAAGCAATGGAGTAAAAATGAAAAGCAAAATACAATATAAGAAGATGGTAGACCAGAAGAGAGAACTAAATGATGTTCACACTAAAACACCATCCCAATCATCGGTTAACCTAAAAAGACAGGAAGAAACTAATTTTAAATTTCATTCATTTGCTTTCCTAGAATTCCCCTTTGCTTACAAAACAAATTAGTTGTATCACAGATGGAGGAATATAACCATATCTGTTGTACCATCCTTCACTTCATATGATCTACACTTTTAATATCAAAATCAATGGGTGATCAAAATGATATGAAATGATATATGTGTCATTAATTTTTCCTAACTGCTGTTTTATTGATTTCCATCTAAAAAAAAAAATTCCATTAACTTCTATGATGGAAAAATATAAGTATTTCCATCCATGAAAAGTCTGGCTCAATTTTCACAGCAGTTGCTTAAGTTTCTATATTTGTCATTTGTCATCGATTTCCCTTGAAAATAAATAGGAAAATTTGTTTGAAAATGTTTTTTTAGGCCTATTGTGTTAAGTTTACAAATCTAAATTAACATGTTGGGGTGACCAATATACGATCCTCATTTTCCCACGGTGCTTGTGCTGACGACAGAAAGGTGAAGTAAGTTCATTGGCTGTGAACTCGCAGGACCTTGTCTGACGGCACCGAGTGCAGGAGAACTTTCTCATGCTCGCGATACCATCAGATAGGTAAAAGGAGTTCACAGAGAGACACTGAGCACACAGTGCTCTCCCATAATGATAGTTCTGCTTCATGTCACTTGTCTTATCTATTGCATTACTTCTGTGCTGTGAATAAATATGTGATTTTTCAGATTTTGCAACTTCAACTCGTCTCGCAAAAAACAAGACCTCACATGACTCTGTGAACTAAAATATAGAAAAATTATAGCTCCCAAAATGTGATAACGCCCAAAAATATTTTTGCAATAAAAAGCGTCTTTTAGTGTGTGACGGCTGCCAATCACAAAAATCCGCTAAAAAACCCGCTATAAAAGTAAATCAACCCCCCTTCATCACCCCTAGCTAGGGCTAGGTTTAGGGTTAGGGTTAGGGCGCGGGTTAGGACTAGGGTTAGGGTTAGGGCTAGGGTTAGGGTTAGGGCTAGGGCTAGGATCAGGGCTAGGGTTAGGGTTAGGGTTAGGGGTAGGGTTAGAGTTAGGGTTAGGGCTAGGGTTAGGGGTAGGGTTAGGATTACATTTACGATTGGGATTAGGGTTAGTGGTGTGTCAGGGTTAGGGGTGAGGTTAGGGTTATGGTTGGGATTAGGGTTAGGGATATGTTGGAGTTGGGGTTTGGAGTGTGGTTGGGATTAGGGTTAGGGGTGTGTTTGGGTTAGGGTTTCAATTAGAATTGGCGGTTTCCACTGTTTAGGCACATCAGGGGCTCTTCAAATGCGACATGGTGTCCGATCTCAATTCCATCCAATTCTGCGTTGAAAAAGTAAAACAGTGCTCCTTCCCTTCCGAGCTCTCCCGTGTGCCCAAACAGGGGTTTACCCCAATACATGGGGTATCAGCATACTCAGGAGAAATTGGACAACAAGGTACATCAGGGGCTTTGCAAATGCAACGTGACACCTGCAGACCAATCGATCTAAGTCTGCATTCCAAATGGCGCTCCTTCCCTTCCGAGCTCTGCCATGTGGGGGGAACCCAAACGATGGTTCCCCCCACATATGGGGTATCAGCGTACTCAGGACAAATTGGACAACAACTTTTGGGGTCCAATTTCTCTTGTCACCCTTAGGAAAATAAAAATTTGGGGGGCTAATAAAACATTTTTGTAGGAAAAAAAATGATTTTTTATTTTCATGGCTCTGCGTTATAAACTGTAGTGAAATACTTGGGGGTTCAAAGTTCTCACAACACATCTAGATAAGTTCCTTGGGTATCTAGGTTCCAATATAGGGTCACTTGTGGGGGGGTTCTACTGTTTAGGTACATCAGGGGCTCTGCAAAGGCAATGTGATGCCTGCAGACCAATCCATCTAAATCTGCATTCCAAATGGCGCTCCTTCCCTTCCGAGCTCTGCCATGTCCCCAAACGGTGGTTCCCCAATATATGGAGTATCAGCTTACTCAGGACAAAGTGGACAACAACTTTTGGGGTCCAATTTCTCTTGTTACCCTTGGGAAAATAAAAATTTGGGGGGCTAAAAAACATTTTTGTAGGAAAAAAATGATTCTTTATTTTCATGGCTCTGCGTTATAATCTGTAGTGAAATACTTGGGGGTTCAAAGTTCTCACAACACATCTAGATAAGTTCCTTGGGGTTTAGGTTCCAATATGGGGTCACTTGTGGGGGGTTGTTACTGTTTAGGTACATCAGGGGCTCTGCAAATGCAACGTGACGCCTGCAGACCAATCTAAGTCTGCATTCCAAAAGGCGCTCATTCCCTTCTGAGCTCTGCAATGCGCCAAACGGTGGTTCCCCCCCACATATGGGGTATCAGTGTACTCAGGACAAATTGTATAACAACTTTTGGGGTCCAATTTCTCCTGTTACCCTTGGGAAAATACAAAACTGGGGGCTAAAAAATAATTTTTGTGGAAAAAAAAAAGAATTTTTATTTTCACGGCTCTGCGTCATAAACTGTAGTGAAACACTTGGGGGTTCAAAGCTCTCACAACACATCTAGATAATATCCATAGGGGGTCTACTTTCCAAAATGGTGTCACTTGTGGGACGTTTCAATGATTAGGCACATTAGTGTCTCTCCAAAAGCAACATGGCGTCCGATCTCAATTCCAGCCAATTTTGCATTGAAAAGTCAAATGGAGCTCCTTCCTTTCCGAGCTCTGCCATGCGCCCAAACAGTGGTTTACCCCCACATATGGGGTATCGGTGTACTCAGGACAAATTGTACAACAACTTTTGGGGTCCAATTTCTTCTCTTACCTTTGGGAAAATAAAACAAATTGGAGCTGAAGTAAATTTTTTGTGAAAAAAAGTTAAATGTTCATTTTTATTTAAACATTCCAAAAATTCCTGTGAAACACCTGAAGGGTTAATAAACTTCTTGAATGTGGTTTTGAGCACCTTGAGGGGTGCAGTTTTTAGAATGGTGTCACACTTGGTTATTTTCTATCATATAGACCCCTCAAAATTATTTCAAATGTGATGTGGTCTATCTCTAAACAGCAAAAGCACAAAAAGAGGATTCAGAGATCCTCCAAAAATTAGAAAAAACAGCAAAACACGGCAGAGGTTCTTACCTGCCTAGACCTCCAAACAAATGCAGTAACAGGATGCAGTGGACCCATGTGGTGAAATAGAAACACAGGTGCAGCATAACCGATGACGCAGCCACTCACCAGCTACCAAGCTAATGGAGGGGGTGGCTGCTTGGCACATAGCTGCACATAAAAACTTGTATGTGGCGTTGTTCACACAAAGGAGATGCACAGCATCCAGGCAGGCCTAGTAGTGACACCCTTGTCACTAAATGTGATGTGGTCCCTAAAAAAAATGGTGTTGTAAAAATGATAAATTGCTGGTCAACTTTTAATCCTTATAACTCCCTAACAAAAAAAAATTGTTTCCAAAATTGTGCTGATGTAAAGTAAACATGTGAGAAATGTTACTTATTAAGTATTTTGTGTGACATATCTCTGTGATTTAAGGGCATGAAAATTCAAAGTTGGAAAGTTGCAAAATTTTCGCCAAATTTCCATTTTTTTCACAAATAAACACAGGTAATATCAAATAAATTTTACCAATATCATGAAGTACAATATGTCTCGAGAAAACATTGTCAGAATCACTGGGATCCGTTGAAGCGTTCCAGAGTTATAACCTGATAAAGGGACAGTGGTCAGAAATTTAAAAATTGGCCCGGTCCATAACGTGCAAACCACCCTCGTGATTTAAGGGGTTAATGAGAAAAAAATTAATTTTTTTTAATTCACCAAATGGTAGCAAAGAAACAAAGAGTGAAAAATTGAAAAGGGTCTGAATTCTTTGCGTACCCACTGTACATCTGACTTTGACACACTCATTGTCAGGATTAATACCAAAGATCTGCGCCTATTCCTCTCTACCCAATTTTTTCTCTCACCTTTCCCGTTTTTGTCACCTGCTTTTATTGATATGTTTTGTTCTTATCTATTTTTTAATTCTAACAATTACAAGTCATGTTTTAATATTACATACTATGGCGGATGCTGGAATATTTTCTTCTATTTTGCTCTTTGCCCAGTTGCCGGTCTGGAGTCCGTGCACTGCAGTTTGTTGATGAAGAGATACAAAAAAGAGCGGAGTACAGGAAAACCACCAGAAGTAAAAAATATAGAAAATTTTATTAGATCAACATTACATACAGATATAAAATGCAATAAACATCATAGTACAGAAATGAAGATAATGAAGGAGACATTCTGGTACAGCAGGAACAAATGGGTCACATATACCCAAGGGTGAACAGGATCAGATATGTAAACAAATGCAGACAATAATAGTGACGTGCGTAATGAACAGAGAAGGGTGAGCAATCAAAAAGATGTCAGTAAACAATTAGCACCAGGCTCCTATACCACTGTATATATGGCAAGTAGGAAACGGAAAGAACCAATGAAACACATGTTGCAAATAAGCACAGGCTTTCAGTTAATTACATACAAAAATGGCATAGGTTTTGGCAAAATATAGCAACGCTTGAATGTTTTTCTTTCTAGAGTAAGGCTTCCATTTTGCCACTTTACCCCCAGGCCAGACATACAAAGAATATGCGAGATTGGTGTCACATGCAGTACACAACCAGTTCTGGCCCAAAATTCCTCTAGCTCCTTTAATATTGCTATAGGCCTTTTGGTAGCCTCTGGTACCAGTTTTTGACTTGTCTTTTCAACAAAATTTGAGGGTTGTCCAGTTCTAGGTAATGTCACTGCTGGGCCAAATTTAAGCAACTTCTCTTTACCATCTTCACAGTATCCATGGTATATCTAAAACTTGAAATTTTTCTGTACCCTTCTCCTGACTAATACCTTTTAACAATGAGATCCCTTTGCTGTGTTGTAAGCTGTTTACAGACCATCGATTTTGTTGTAAAATGCAACTAAGAAAATGCCAAGCAAATCTGACTAGAACAGCTAAACTTTATGTGGGGTTATTCGGAATCGAAGGAAATGATGGCAGCTGTACACGGATTACTATAAAACATGAGGGTAAATGTGATTGGCTACATCCCCAATTGCAGCCACAATATCTTAGTTTTATTTTTATTTCCCTCCTCAAATTTATCTCAGTTTTTTTCTTTATCGATTTGTACAGGTTGTGGCTGACTTTAGAGGTAGAAAAAGTTCTGAAATGCTTCTTTTTGTATGATTTTGGGAAAGACGGCATTTTATATGGTGTGTACACTTGTTTATATCAACTGTTGATGGATAGCTCAGTTTTACAGCAAAATCTGTTCTAACAGATCAGCTCTCCACTTTTACTTATTAAGGGGGTCAACACAGATGACCCCACTCTATGACTTTCATGTTGGATGAGTGACCCGTTCAGGTCTGGTAAATGGGATCTTTTTTATAGTATTTCACAGAGTAATGTACTATAAAGACAAAATAGTAGCGTTCAACAATTCAGTTTCTAGTCAGTCTATAAAAAAACACAGTAAGTCAGATTGAAACTATAGATGAGACTGCAAAAATTTAAAAAAAAGCCAATGGAGTCAAATTTTAAATGATAGAAAATGTTAAACATGTGGATGACTGTAGAAAAATAACTATGGATTTTGGAAGCATAATGGTAACTTAATTCTAGGAAAGTTTATGCATTGCAATACCTGGAGTATTCTTTGCCTTCTACTGAGATCAATAAACTAATAAGAATTGAAGTTCGCTGCTTACTGGGATTTTGTAAAAGTTAGTTGCAAAGTAGTTTTAACATTTTTTTCTTTTGTTTAATACAAGGATTAGTAAACACATGACATGTGGATAAAAAATGAAAAAAAAAAATCAATCCATAAATAACTCTTAATAACATAGGATCATTCAGTAGCTGACCATCTTACAAAAATAAGTAGCCCTCCAATAATTAAATGAAATGTTCAATGTAATTTTGGCTTCCGTAATTAGATGTAATTATGCATACAGATGATATGTTTGTGTGTATGCTGAGAAAATTCACTGGGATCTAAAACACTCGCACGTGGTGCCCATATTCGACTATTGAAATATGTGTATACGTGTATAACTAACCATAGGCTGTGCTCTGCTATATAGTTATAGAAATGCTATACCTATGTTCTCTAATCATCTATTTTCCTTTGATCCTATTTTGCTTCCTATATTACAATTAAAATAAAATATATAATGAAAATTTACATATGTCCAAATAGTTAAGCTATTTTCACTCTCCTTTTTCTTGTTTCTGTCTGTAGACCATAATCCTGTGATGGGCTGTAGGACATCTAGGTATAGCAGAAGCTTTCCACCTCCACACTTTCAGCAGTAGGACATAGATCTACCAAAATTCTAATTCTACAGTTCTCTCAAATTTAGCCAAGATATTACATTTACATTGAACTTATTAGTTGCACATCAAATCTCCTCACAACCCATAATACACATGAGTAAAAAACAATTACTCATCACTCACCTTTCCTGCCGCCAAATCCCACTGTCAAGTGCTCCTCTTTAGTGATTTTAGACTGCTCTTCCATGGCCTTGGGTCTTCTTCAGAGATCTTCACTCGATGCTGGGGCTTAGTAAGACCCTAAAGTGACATCACGTACTGGCTAGGCCTTGGGCGATGAGTGTTGTGACGCAATGTCACAACGTGCATCTTGATATCGTGACGCACATTAGTCTAGGTGCTGATTAGGCCTTGGGCAACACGTTTTGTGATCTCTGAAGTCTACTTGGCAATTTATTTGGGGCAGTATGGTGGCTCAGTTGTCAGCACTGTTTCTTTACAGCACAGAAGTCCTAAGGCTAGGTTCACATTGCGTTAGGGCAGTCCGTTTAGCGCATAGCGCTACGGACTGCGCTAACGCAATGTCCCAAAAGGGATCGCATTTGCCGATCCCGCTAGCGCAGATACATGATCTGCGCTAGCGAGGAACGGACCTCGGACGCTGCAAGCAGCGTCCGCGGTCCATCCGAAACTAACGGGACATTGCTGGCGCGAAAATGGTATGTGCTACCGATGCGCTAGAGATCCGTAAGCACATTGCCGTCAATGGGTGCGCTAACGGATCCGTTGCATGGCATTAATTGCGACAATTTCGCCATATAATGGAGTCCGCTAGCGTTAACCCATTAACGCAATGTGAACCTAGCCTAAGTTCCAATCCCAGCAACGACGACATCTGCAAGGAGTTAATACGGTGTGTTCTCCCCATGTTTGCATGAATTTACTCCCGGTACTGCGGTTTCGCCCCACACTAATAGGGCATTTAGATGGTGAGCCACAATGGGGACAGCAATGATAAATTCTGTAAAGCACTATGGAACATAACAAATAAATGGAAACCCTGGCGGTCTACAATTCAGTAAAATAGTGGCCAACTGGCTACAGTTTTGGTGAAAAAAATATTAGATTTAGAAAAATCCAAATTTAGGGGTCAATTTTGAAGTGAACTGAATTCGCCTAGAACAGATTGCTAATTGCTGTTGCTAATCCATGCCTATTTCTTAATCTTTGACTATATTAATTACTTAAGGAAATCCAAAAAGCTAAGGAAATATTGTAGTAGCAAAACTGAGGTCTGTATAATTTTATCGAGCTGTGAATTTTATCTACTTTGCGCTGAGCGGGCCTGAGTTACTGACCGTAAAAGGAAGCTCAATGACTCATTACTGTGATCTGCTCGCAAAGAAGCTCTAATAATGTTGCTGACATTACCTTCAAATTAAAAGGAAGGCCATCTTTGCACCATTTCTGGGGATTTAGAGTAATTTTCCTATGAAATCATTGGGTAATTGACATTTTAAAAGAATAGTAAACCATTAAATGGTCTAAGAAATATTGACTGTATAAGAAATGTTATTGAAAAACAGAGAATTAATTATATCACTGTTAATAAACATTTTATGAGTTATGGTAGCTGTGCCAAAGACAAAATAGCAGAATCTGCAGATCTATGAATCCTCCTGACAGTCTGTATTTATTAATTAACCTTTACATTGTTTGCACAGAGGATTTAACAAAGCAGGATTGTATATCACCGTTGGGCACTGTGCATTGCTCATATCATGGCCATGACTAAAAATACACAACTTCAGACCGAAATTAGTTAATGCCTCTTGATCTCCTAATGTTTTTAATGTTAGGTGGTGTGGATTATAACTGTCCAGGACAGTTCATAAAAATTGGACACTTTTTTCCCGCTCCGTAAAAAAATTTAAGGCGTTCATGATTTTTTTTTGAAGCTGAAGAAACTTATGCAGATTATTTTAATTGTAATTCTCATCATTTTACAGTTTACAATGAATGCAGATAATGTCTTATCAGAATCAGGGGCTGTAGACACGCATCACTTATAATCGTAATGATTTATTATGGTTTTTGAATGTGTCCATAAAAAAATATTGTCTCTCTGTGATTTTTTGATACATTTTTCAGAAAAAAATTAAAGTTAAGCTGGAACCCTGGTCCCGAAATATAGTTTGGGATTGCAAATACTTCACAGGCGCTCCATGTGGCTTCAGCCACACACTGACTGCACTTTCTCATGGAACCTCTCTTTTACAACACTCTGATATCACCTAAAAATGCAACATCTAGTGGCAAAAGTTTAAAGTTATTAGCTCGATACATTAATTACATGTATTACAAGGTGAAACACATTGCAATAGAGCAGAGAAAAGAGAAGAATTAGCTGGGTAGAAAAGCAAAATGAGCAACTGTAAATACAGAGTGCTTAATAATATAATAACTGATATACAGCTCTGGCAAAAAAATAAGAGGCCACTGCAAAATGTTTAGTTTGTCTTGATATTTTTGAGTTGAAATGTAAATTATTCATTTATTCTATAAACTTCTGACAACATGTCTCCGAATCTCCAAGCAATAAATTTAGTATTTTTTTTCTGACAAAGAAAAATGGTCAAAATAAAAAAAAAACTGTGCTTTCAGACCTCAAATAATGCAAAGAAATCATGTTCATAATCATTTACAAACAACAATACTCATTTTTTAACTCAGGAAAAGTTCAGAAATCAATATTTTGTGGAATAACCATGATTTTTAATCACAGATTTCATACGTCTTGGCATGCTTTCCACCAGTCTATCACACTGCTTCTGGTGCAAAAATGTAAGCAGTTCTTCTTTGTTTGATGGCCTCTGACTATCCATCATCCTCTTGATTACATTCCAGAGGTTTTCAATGGGGTTCAGGTCTAGAGATTGGGCGGCCCATGACAGAGTTTTGATGTGATGGTCTCTTAATTTTTGCCAGAGCTGTATATTAAGAGGATAAAAACTTTGATGAGAGTGCTTCTTTTACCTGGTTCAGGTGCCGGGAAGCTGCCTGAGTATTCAGGCATTTGTCATCCCTTATGCTACACTAGTACTATTATCCAGCTCCACCAGTATAATGACACTGCCATATTTAGTCATCACAACTTCATTGTTTAAGTTTGTCTTCATGTAGTGTCCTATACCTACAACTCTGCTTACCATGCTCTGCTTGATCTGTGTTTTTTTTTTTTTCAACTCTGCTATTCATCTCCAGGACTGCCATCAGGGCCTCATACTGACAACATTTTGTGGCCCACTTGAGACTCGGCACAGGCTCCACCCCAGCTTTGCCTCTCCCCTCGATCCTTCCACAGTCCCACCACCAAATCTTGGAAAAACTCCACTTATACACCACGTAATCACCAATCCCACACTAGCATTTCCATTGAACACCATATCACACACATAGTACAGAGATCACCAAAGATATTATACACCAGAGCTTTGTGCATAGTATTACTGTACTGGAAATACAGGGATCACCAGTGACAGTATACACAAGAGCCCTGTATATAGTATATAGTGTATATGTACAGGTAACATACTGACTCATCAGTGACATCTTTAATTGAATTCCTTCATCTTTGCTTTTCTTCATCCAGCGTATACTGTCATCACTTTTTTCAGCCAAGACTCATTTCTGCAGAAAATAACACACAGTTATCTAAATCACCACTTCCAGAGCACATTCTCCACTTTGTGCCCAACTTCTACACTATGTCAGATGAAGAAAAAGTGGTATAGTACCACCCTACACAGTATCAATTCATCATTTGCACCCCCCAGTCTCAATTCATTATCATTTGCACTCTCCCACACCCCACCCTCATTCATCACCATTTGTTGTTCTCTACCCCGTAGTGTCAATTTACCATCATTTGCTGTACCCCACCCTTAGTCTCAATTCATAATCATTTGCTGATCCTTACCCCACCAGTCTCAATTCATAATCATTTGCTGATCCTTACCCCACCAGTCTCAATTCATAATCATTTGCTGTTCCCCACCACCTAATCTCAATTCATAATCATTTGCTTAACTCCACCTCCAAATCTTAATTTACAGTGAAGAGCAAAAGGGTAACAATCTTTTGAACTTTTGACTTCCAGGATCAATATCTCACCATCCACAACTGCTTTGAATGTGTGACTAACTACCATCATTTTATCTTGGCTACCTCATACATGAATTTGACTTGCAACTATTCAGCATGTAATTAGTTTTGCAGATTTTTGTCACTTCACTGCATTGTTACTTTTTTGCTCCTAAAAATGAAAATTTAGATTTTTTTAGTATTTTGTTGGCTTTCAACACTGCTTGAATCCTTCTAGGCATGCTCCTGATCAAATTTAAAGACATCTAGACTGAAATTTAATTCCAGGTCTCTTCAATACATTCCCAAAGTTGTGGCATGCTGGTTGACTCACTTGGGTATGTATACAGCTTTTTCATAAATTCTCCCAACACAAGTTCAATTGGATTGAAGTCCAGGGACTGTGGTGGCCAATACAGCACCTCTACCTCATTGTCATTAAACCATTTATTTGGCATTATTGACGCATACTTTGGGTTGTTGTCCTGTTGGAACACTAAGTCGTCATTTTTATACCCATAGTACTCGAGTGCACAAAGTAACTCATCTTGTAGAATACTCACATATAGCTCAGCATTGAGACCACAATCATTCCTGATCAAGTATCTAACACCTTGGGCTGTGAAACAACCACCTATCATCAAGCTTTCTTCACTGAACTTAAGAGTTCCTTCAATTTTTCGATCCGTTAGACAATTTTTCCCTTGTTTCTTCCAAACCCATTTGTATCTATTAGAGCCTAACCTATTGGAGCTTGTTCCATCGCTCCAAATCACCAGTTTCCAATCTTGCACTGTCCAATTTTTGCACTTTTTTGCAAAGTCGAGCTGATGCTTCTTATGACAGTATTGAATTCGAGACTTTTTCACCTTTTTCAGGCCACCTTTCCAGGCTTATGTAATATGCATCCCTTAGTGCTTGCATGGACATCTGTGTTCTCACTATTAAGAAGCATACGAGCCACCTCAACTGTCATGTTTGTCACACCAGAACTAATAGACATTGTGATGAGCCGACTTGCTGACTCTGATACTGTGCCTGGACATCCACCTTTTGGTTTTTGAATGGATGGATGGACTTAATTTTGAATTTTCCAAACTGTCATAGCACTCACATAGTGCAGTTTGACAATTTTTTGGGCTGAGAACTCTATCAATGAGCTGGATGATGCTGTTTGTCTTTTCTTGGGAAATCTTCACGGTTGCTCCTCGATTCGATCCAATGACCTTTCGCTTGGGACTCTACTTAACAACATACTGAGCTATTAAGGAATGTGAGAACAAGTTGTATTTTGCAGTATACAGGAAAAAATAATATTTCCATCACCAGGAGCAAAACAGTAACAATGCAGTGACATGACAAGAATCGGCATAACTAATCATATGCTAAATAGTTGCAAATTAAATTTATGTATGAGATACCCAAGATGATTGTCTATAAAATCATGGCAGTCTCATGTTAGAACCTATAGTGGATGGTAAGATATGGAGCCAGAAATTCAAAAGATCAGAACTTTGTCCCCCTTTTGCTCTTCACTAGGGTTGAGCGAAACGGGTCGTTCATTTTCAAAAGTCGCCGACTTTTGGCAAAGTCGGGTTTCATGAAACCCGATCCGACCCCTGTGCGGGGTCGGCCATGCGGTACGCGACTTTCGTGCCAAAGTCGCGTTTCAATGACGTGAAAAGCGCCATTTCTCAGCCAATGAAGGTAAACGCAGAGTGTGGGCAGCGTGATGACATAGGTCCTGGTCCCCACCATCTTAGAGAAGGGCATTGCAGTGATTGGCTTGCTGTCTGCGGCGTCACAGGGGCTATAAAGGGGCGTTCCCGCCGACCGCCATGTTACTGCTGCTGATCTGAGCTTAGGGAGAGGTTGCTGCCGCTTCGTCAGAAGCAGGGATAGCGTTAGGCAGGGTCCATTAACCACCAAACCGCTTGTGCTGTAGCGATTTCCACTGCCCAACACCACCTTCGGTGTGCAGGGACAGTGGAAGCTACATTTTTTTTTTTCCCCTCAGCGCTGTAGCTCATTGGGCTGCCCTAGAAGGCTCCCTGATAGCTGCATTGCTGTGTGTACGCCGCTGTGCAAACCAACTGCTTTTTTCAAAGCACAAATCCTCTTGTTCCTTCCTTTCTGCACAGCTATCTTTTTTGTTTGTACACACTTTTTATTTAATTTGTGCATCAGTCCACTCCTTATTGCTGCCTGCCATACCTGCCTGAGATTACTGCAGGGAGATAGTAATTGAAGGACACTCCCTGTTTTTTTTTTTTTTTTTTTGTGGGAGATTAAGATTGACATTTCTGCTAGAGTGCCATCCCTGTCTGTGTCATCTCTCACTCAGTGGGCCATAGAAAGCCTATTTATTTTTTTGCTTGATTTTGGTTCTAAAATCTACCTAAAAAAATAACTACATCAATCAGTGGGAGAAAAATATTGGCCTCAGGGCTTGTGTGCCACTCCTGACTCCTGTGTGCATCATCACTCACTCAGTGGGCCATAGAAAGCCCATTTTTTTTTTTTTTGCTTTATTTGGGTTCTAAATTCTACCTGAAAAAATCAATAAATCAATCAGTGGGAGATTAATATTGGCCTTTGGGCTTGTGTGCCAGTCGTAAGCGTGCCATCTCTCTCTCTCAGATAGTGGGCCATAGAAAGCCTATTTATTTTTTTTTTTATTGGGTTTATAAATTTTCCCTGGAACCAAAAAAAAAAAGTGGGAGATTAATATTGGCCTCTGGGCTTGTGTGCCAGACCTGAGCGTGCCATCTCTCTCACAAATAGTGGGCCATAGAAAGCCTATTTATTTTTTTGCTTGATTTGGGTTCTAAAATGTACCTGAAAAAATCACTACATCAATCAGTGGGAGAAAAATATTGGCCTCAGGGCTTGTGTGCCACTCCTGACTCCTGTGTGCATCATCACTCACTCAGTGGGCCATAGAAAGCCCATTTTTTTTTTTTTTGCTTTATTTGGGTTCTAAATTCTACCTGAAAAAATCAATAAATCAATCAGTGGGAGATTAATATTGGCCTTTGGGCTTGTGTGCCAGTCCTAAGAGTGCCATCTCTCTCTCTCAGATAGTGGGCCATAGAAAGCCTATTTATTTATTTTTTTTTTATTGGGTTTATAAACTTTCCCTGGAAAAAAAAAAAAAGTGGGAGATTAATATTGGCCTCTGGGCTTGTGTGCCAGTCCTGAGCGTGCCATCTCTCTCACAAATAGTGGGCCATAGAAAGCCTATTTATTTATTTTTTTTTTGGTTTTATAAATTCTCCCTTAAAAAAAAAAGGGAGATTAATATTGGCCTTTGGGCTTGTGTGCCAGTCCTAAGCGTGCCATCTCTCTCTGTCTCTCAGATAGTGGGCCATAGAAAGCCTATTTATTATTTTTTTTATTGGGTTTATAAATTTTCCCTGGAACAAAAAAAAAAAAGTGGGATAAATATTGGCCTCTGGGCTTGTGTGCCACTCCTGACTCCTGTGTGCGTCATCTCTCACTCAGTGGGCCATAGAAAGCCTTTTTTTGTTTTATTTGTTTTCTAAATTCTCCCTGAAAAAATCATTTTATTTTATTTGGTTTCTAAATTCTTCCTGAAAAAATCATTTTATTCTATGATTTTTTTTTCCTAAAGTCTCCCTGAAAAAAAAAAAAAAAAAAAAATCAGTGGGAGATTAATATTGCCCTTTCTGCTTGTGTGCCAGTCTTGACTCCTGGGTGTGCCATCTCTCTCTCTCTCTCTCCAATTGTGGGCCATAGAAAGCCTATTATTTTTTTAGCTTGTTTTGGGTTCCAAAATCTACCTGAAAAAATCACTACATCAATCAGTGGGAGATAAATATTGGCCTCTGGGCTTGTGTGCCACTCCTGACTCCTGTGTGCGTCATCTCTCACTCAGTGGGCCATAGAAAGCCTTTTTTTGTTTTATTTGTTTTCTAAATTCTCCCTGAAAAAATCATTTTATTTTATTTGGTTTCTAAATTCTTCCTGAAAAAATCATTTTATTCTATTATTTTTTTTCCTAAAGTCTCCCTGAAAAAAAAAAAAAAAAAAAAATCAGTGGGAGATTAATATTGCCCTTTCTGCTTGTGTGCCAGTCTTGACTCCTGGGTGTGCCATCTCTCTCTCTCTCTCCAATTGTGGGCCATAGAAAGCCTATTATTTTTTTAGCTTGATTTGGGTTCCAAAATCTACCTGAAAAAATCACTACATCAATCAGTGGGAGATACATATTGGCCTCTGGGCTTGTGTGCCACTCCTGACTCCTGTGTGCGTCATCTCTCACTCAGTGGGCCATAGAAAGCCTTTTTTTGTTTTATTTGTTTTCTAAATTCTCCCTGAAAAAATCATTTTATTTTATTTGGTTTCTAAATTCTTCCTGAAAAAATCATTTTATTCTATTATTTTTTTTTCCTAAAGTCTCCCTGAAAAAAAAAAAAAAAAAAAAATCAGTGGGAGATTAATATTGCCCTTTCTGCTTGTGTGCCAGTCTTGACTCCTGGGTGTGCCATCTCTCTCTCTCTCTCCAATTGTGGGCCATAGAAAGCCTATTATTTTTTTAGCTTGTTTTGGGTTTCAAAATCTACCTGAAAAAATCACTACATCAATCAGTGGGAGATAAATATTGGCCTCTGGGCTTGTGTGCCACTCCTGACTCCTGTGTGCATCATCTCTCACTCAGTGGGCCATAGAAAGCCTTTTTTTGTTTTATTTGTTTTCTAAATTCTCCCTGAAAAAATCATTTTATTTTATTTGGTTTCTAAATTCTTCCTGAAAAAATCATTTTATTCTATTATTTTTTTTCCTAAAGTCTCCCTGAAAAAAAAAAAAAAAAAAAAAATCAGTGGGAGATTAATATTGCCCTTTCTGCTTGTGTGCCAGTCTTGACTCCTGGGTGTGCCATCTCTCTCTCTCTCTCCAATTGTGGGCCATAGAAAGCCTATTATTTTTTTAGCTTGATTTGGGTTCCAAAATCTACCTGAAAAAATCACTACATCAATCAGTGGGAGATACATATTGGCCTCTGGGCTTGTGTGCCACTCCTGACTCCTGTGTGCGTCATCTCTCACTCAGTGGGCCATAGAAAGCCTTTTTTTGTTTTATTTGTTTTCTAAATTCTCCCTGAAAAAATCATTTTATTTTATTTGGTTTCTAAATTCTTCCAGAAAAAATCATTTTATTCTATTATTTTTTTTTCCTAAAGTCTCCCTGAAAAAAAAAAAAAAAAAAACAAATCAGTGGGAGATTAATATTGCCCTTTCTGCTTGTGTGCCAGTCTTGACTCCTGGGTGTGCCATCTCTCTCTCTCTCTCTCCAATTGTGGGCCATAGAAAGCCTATTATTTTTTTTAGCTTGATTTGGGTTCCAAAATCTACCTGAAAAAATCACTACATCAATCAGTGGGAGATTAATATTGCCCTTTCTGCTTGTGTGCCAGTCTTGACTCCTGGGTGTGCCATCTCTCTCTCTCTCTCTCCAATTGTGGGCCATAGAAAGCCTATTATTTTTTTAGCTTGATTTGGGTTCCAAAATCTACCTGAAAAAATCACTACATCAATCAGTGGGAGATAAATATTGGCCTCTGGGCTTGTGTGCCACTCCTGACTCCTGTGTGCGTCATCTCTCACTCAGTGGGTCATAGAAAGCCTTTTTTTGTTTTATTTGTTTTCTAAATTCTCCCTGAAAAAATCATTTTATTTTATTTGGTTTCTAAATTCTTCCTGAAAAAATCATTTTATTCTATTATTTTTTTTTCCTAAAGTCTCCCTGAAAAAAAAAAAAAAAATCAAATCAGTGGGAGATTAATATTTACATTTGTGCTTCAGTGACAGTCCTGCGTGTGTGGCATCTCTCTCATTTGTTGCCACCAACAACAGAGTGTGTAACATTGTGCCTGATTTTCGTTGTGGTCTCACTCACCTGTAAAGGGGTAGCTAAATCATACTGAAGTTATAGCTCACCGTGTAATTTGTGTGACAGCAACAAATACCGTTAGTTTGTTTACGTTTTTAAAACAATGAGGAAGTATGGTGGAAGAGGTCGTGGCCGGGGGCGTTCATTGTCAGCTGGTAATGAGGGTAGTGGTAGTGGTGGAGCATCAGCTGGTCGTGGGAAAAAAAATATTGCACCTAAGTCTGGAGCTGTGGAGCCAGGTTCGTCGTCAGGCTACACAAGGCCTCGAACGCTCCCTTTTCTGGGAGTAGGAAAACCGCTTTTAAAGCCGGAGCAGCAAGAGCAAGTTTTGGCTTATCTTGCTGACTCAGCCTCTAGCTCTTTTGCCTCCTCTCGTGAAACTGGTAAATGTCAAAGCAGCGCGTCGTTAGTGGATGTTCACGGTCAGGGACAAGTCGCTTCCTTGTCCTCTTCAGCAAAAACAACAACAGAGAAGAATGCAGCAGGCGACACAACGGGTTACTCCATGGAGCTCTTTACACATACCGTCCCTGGCTTAGAAAGTGAAGCAGTTAACAGTCCATGCCCATTACAAGTTGAATCTGACATGGAGTGCACTGATGCACAGCCACAGCCAGACTACTATGCTGGTCCTTTGACTCAGACCACAACATTGCCCTCGCAGGGTAATGATCAAGAATCAGACCCTGATGAGACTATGTTGCCCCATCACGAACGCTATACCACCGACCGACACGGTGACACAGACGAAGTTGCACACGAGCTACAAGAAGAGGTAATAGATGACCCAGTTCTTGACCCCGATTGGCAGCCATTGGGGGAACAGGGTGCAGGCGGCAGCAGTTCTGAAGCGGAGGAGGAGGGGCCGCAGCAGGCATCAACATCGCAACAGGTTCCATCTGCCGGGCCCGTATCTTGCCCAAAACGCGTGGCAAAGCCAAAACCTGTTGGAGGACAGCGTGGCCATCCGGTTAAAGCTCAGTCTGCAATGCCTGAAAAGGTATCCGATGCTAGAAAGAGTGCAGTCTGGCATTTTTTTAAACAACATCCAATTGATCAGCGCAAAGTCATCTGTCAAAAATGTTCAACTACCTTAAGCAGAGGACAGAATCAGAAAAGTCTCAATACAAGTTGCATGCATAGACATTTAACCACCATGCATTTGCAAGCCTGGACTAACTACCAAACGTCCCTTAAGGTTGTAGCACCCTCGGCCAATGAAGCTAGTCAGCAACGCAACATCCCTTCCGGCAGTGTAGGGCCACCATTTTCCGCACCACCTGCAGTATCTGTGCAGGTTTCTTTGCCAGGCCAAAGCAGTCAGGGTCAGGGAATCACCAGTTTCGTAGTAGGAAACACTGCATCTAGGGCACCGGCGGCAACAATACCATCTCCCACCGTCTCTCAGTCTGCCATGTCCACCGGCACCCCCGCTAGTTCCACGATCTCCAGCTCTCCAGTCCAGCTCACCCTACATGAGACTATGGTTAGAAAAAGGAAGTACTTAGCCTCGCATCCGCGTACACAGGGTTTGAACGCACACATAGCTAGACTAATCTCGTTAGAAATGATGCCCTACCGGTTAGTTGAAAGCGAAGCTTTCAAAGCCCTGATGGACTACGCTGTACCACGCTACGAGCTACCCAGTCGACACTTTTTTCCAGAAAAGCCATCCCAGCCCTCCACCAGCATGTTAAAGAGCGCATCGTCCATGCACTCAGGCAATCTGTGAGCACAAAGGTGCACCTGACAACAGATGCATGGACCAGTAGGCATGGCCAGGGATGTTACGTGTCCATCACGGCACACTGGGTAAATGTGGTGGATGCAGGGTCCACAGGGGACAGCAAGTTTGGGACAGTTCTGCCTAGCCCACGGTCTAGGAAACAATTGGCTGTAGCCGTTCGCACCCCCTCCTCCTCCTCTTCGTCCTCCTGCAGAAGCGAGAGCTCGTCCACAGACCGCAGTCGCACAACCACTCCATCCGCAGCTGCCACTGTTGCACACCAGGTCTCCCATTATGGGGCAGCTACTGGCAAACGTCAGCAGGCGGTATTGGCTATGAAGTGTTTGGGCGACAACAGACACACCGCGGAAGTTCTGTCCGAGTTCTTGCAGAAAGAAACGCAGTCGTGTCTGGGCACTGTAGATCTTGAGGCAGGCAAGGTAGTGAGTGATAACGGAAGGAATTTCATGGCTGCCATCTCCCTTTCCCAACTGAAACACATTCCTTGCCTGGCTCACACCTTAAACCTGGTGGTGCAGTGCTTCCTGAAAAGTTATCCGGGGTTATCCGACCTGCTCCTCAAAGTGCGTGGACTTTGCTCACATATCCGCCGTTCGCCCGTACACTCCAGCCGTATGCAGACCTATCAGCGTTCTTTGAACCTTCCCCAGCATCGCCTAATCATAGACGTTGCAACAAGGTGGAACTCAACACTGCACATGCTTCAGAGACTGTGCGAACAGAGGCGGGCTGTTATGTTTTTGTGGGAGGATACACATACACGGGCAGGCAGTAGGATGGCAGACATGGAGTTGTCAGGTGTGCAGTGGTCGAAGATTCAAGACATGTGTCAAGTCCTTCAGTGTTTTGAGCAATGCACACGGCTGGTTAGTGCAGACAACGCCATAATAAGCATGAGCATCCCCCTAATGCGTCTGCTGATGCAAAGTTTGACGCACATAAAGGATCAGGCGTCTGCAGCTGAGGAAGAGGAAAGCCTTGATGACAGTCAGCCATTGTCTGGCCAGGGCAGTGTACAGGACGAGTTAGCGGGCGAAGAGGAGGAGGAGGACGAGGAGGATGATGGGGATGATTATATTTTTAATGAGGAAGCTTTTCCGGGGCCACTGGAAATTGGTGGCGCGGCAAGGCCGGGTTCTGGTTTTTTGAGGGACACAAGTGACGTGGATTTGCCTGAAACTGCCCCTCAACCAAGCACAACCGCAGATTTGAGAACTGGAACTTTGGCCCACATGGCGGATTATGCCTTACGTATCCTCAAAAGGGACACACGCATAACTAAAATGATGAATGATGACGATTACTGGTTGGCCTGCCTCCTTGATCCTCGCTATAAAGGCAAATTGCAAAATATAATGCCACATGAGAACTTGGAACTAATATTAGCAACCAAACAATCAACTCTTGTTGACCGTTTGCTTCTGGCATTCCCTGCACACAGCGCCCGTGATCGTTCTCACACGAGCTGCAGGGGCCAGCAGACCAGAGGAGTTAGAGGGGCAGAAATCAGAAGTGGCGTTGGCCAGAGGGGTTTTCTGACCAGGTTGTGGAGTGGTTTTGCTATGACCGCAGACAGGACAGGTACTGCAGCATCAATTCAAAGTGACAGGAGACAACATTTGTCCAATATGGTTACAAACTATTTTTCATCCCTTATCGATGTTCTCCCTCAACCGTCATTCCCATTTGATTACTGGTCATCAAAATTAGACACCTGGCCAGAATTGGCAGAATATGCATTGCAGGAGCTTGCTTGCCCGGCAGCTAGTGTCCTATCAGAAAGAGTATTCAGTGCTGCAGGTTCAATACTAACAGAAAAAAGGACTCGTCTGGCTACCCAAAATGTAGATGATCTAACCTTCATTAAAATGAACCACAACTGGATTTCGAAATCTTTTGCCCCACCTTGCCCGGCTGACACCTAGCTTTCCTATGAAAAGGTCTTGCCTGTGGACTATTCTGAATGCCTTTTCCAATCTCGTAATTTTCTGCACCTGATTGTCCAGCATACGACATGTTTACACCTCACTAAATGGCCAAACTCCCCACACGGGGCCGTGGTATCGACACTTGGCGACAGCACCCGTGAGAGTGCAGTTTGTCTGAAGAGGTGGGTGTGCCCGCTTTTGGTCGACGGCACTGCCACTGGGTCCCTCATAGTACAATAAAGTGTCTCTGGCGGTGGTGGTGCGCACCCAACGTCAGACACACCGTTGTAATATGAGGGCCCCTGGGCCTGTACCGCCGGCCACAAGACAGTTCCCCCCCCCAGCTCAAACAGTGCTCTACCACTTGCAAAATTATCTCACAGCTCCACCAATGTTTAGTCTATGCGCTGACATCCTTCAATGCCTGCCACTGACAATACCATTGTATTGACATTTTTGTTATGTTAGGCCTTCGATGCCTGTCTGTGGTCACTCCTTCCACTAGGCCTCCACTGACCACACCACTGCTGCCCGTGTACCCCTGGAACCAATTTAAAATTGCCTACAGCCATGTGTTATTATTTTAGGCCTTCGATGCCTGTCTGCGGTCACTCCTTCCACTAGGCCTCCACTGACCACACCACTGCTGCCCGTGTACCCCTGGAACCAATTTAAAATTGCCTACAGCCATGTGTTATTATTTTAGGCCTTCGATGCCTGTCTGCGGTCACTCCTTCCACTAGGCCTCCACTGACCACACCACTGCTGCCCGTGTACCCCTGGAACCAATTTAAAATTGCCTACAGCCATGTGTTATTATTTTAGGCCTTCGATGCCTGTCTGCGGTCACTCCTTCCACTAGGCCTCCACTGACCACACCACTGCTGCCCGTGTACCCCTGTAACCAATTTAAAATTGCCTACAGCCATGTGTTATTATTTTAGGCCTTCGATGCCTGTCTGCGGTCACTCCTTCCACTAGGCCTCCACTGACCACACCACTGCTGCCCGTGTACCCCTGGAACCAATTTAAAATTGCCTACAGCCATGTGTTATTATTTTAGGCCTTCGATGCCTGTCTGCGGTCACTCCTTCCACTAGGCCTCCACTGACCACACCACTGCTGCCCGTGTACCCCTGGAACCAATTTAAAATTGCCTACAGCCATGTGTTATTATTTTAGGCCTTCGATGCCTGTCTGCGGTCACTCCTTCCACTAGGCCTCCACTGACCACACCACTGCTGCCCGTGTACCCCTGGAACCAATTTAAAATTGCCTACAGCCATGTGTTATTATTTTAGGCCTTCGATGCCTGTCTGCGGTCACTCCTTCCACTAGGCCTCCACTGACCACACCACTGCTGCCCGTGTACCCCTGGAACCAATTTAAAATTGCCTACAGCCATGTGTTATTATTTTAGGCATTCGATGCCTGTCTGCGGTCACTCCTTCCACTAGGCCTCCACTGACCACACCACTGCTGCCTGTGTACCCCTGGAACCAATTTAAAATTGCCTACAGCCATGTGTTATTATTTTAGGCCTTCGATGCCTGTCTGCGGTCACTCCTTCCACTAGGCCTCCACTGACCACACCACTGCTGCCCGTGTACCCCTGGAACCAATTTAAAATTGCCTACAGCCATGTGTTATTATTTTAGGCCTTCGATGCCTGTCTGCGGTCACTCCTTCCACTAGGCCTCCACTGACCACACCACTGCTGCCCGTGTACCCCTGTAACCAATTTAAAATTGCCTACAGCCATGTGTTATTATTTTAGGCCTTCGATGCCTGTCTGCGGTCACTCCTTCCACTAAGCCTCCACTGACCACACCACTGCTGCCCGTGTACCCCTGGAACCAATTTAAAATTGCCTACAGCCATGTGTTATTATTTTAGGCCTTCGATGCCTGTCTGCGGTCACTCCTTCCACTAGGCCTCCACTGACCACACCACTGCTGCCCGTGTACCCCTGGAACCAATTTAAAATTGCCTACAGCCATGTGTTATTATTTTAGGCCTTCGATGCCTGTCTGCGGTCACTCCTTCCACTAGGCCTCCACTGACCACACCACTGCTGCCTGTGTACCCCTGGAACCAATTTAAAATTGCCTACAGCCATGTGTTATTATTTTAGGCCTTCGATGCCTGTCTGCGGTCACTCCTTCCACTAGGCCTCCACTGACCACACCACTGCTGCCCGTGTACCCCTGGAACCAATTTAAAATTGCCTACAGCCATGTGTTATTATTTTAGGCCTTCGATGCCTGTCTGCAGTCACTCCTTCCACTAGGCCTCCACTGACCACACCACTGCTGCCCGTGTACCCCTGGAACCAATTTAAAATTGCCTACAGCCATGTGTTATTATTTTAGGCCTTCGATGCCTGTCTGCGGTCACTCCTTCCACTAGGCCTCCACTGACCACACCACTGCTGCCCGTGTACCCCTGGAACCAATTTAAAATTGCCTACAGCCATGTGTTATTATTTTAGGCCTTCGATGCCTGTCTGCGGTCACTCCTTCCACTAGGCCTCCACTGACCACACCACTGCTGCCGGTGTACCCCTGGAACCAATTTAAAATTGCCTACAGCCATGTGTTATTATTTTAGGCCTTCGATGCCTGTCTGCGGTCACTCCTTCCACTAGGCCTCCACTGACCACACCACTGCTGCCCGTGTACCCCTGGAACCAATTTAAAATTGCCTACAGCCATGTGTTATTATTTTAGGCCTTCGATGCCTGTCTGCGGTCACTCCTTCCACTAGGCCTCCACTGACCACACCACTGCTGCCCGTGTACCCCTGGAACCAATTTAAAATTGCCTACAGCCATGTGTTATTATTTTAGGCCTTCGATGCCTGTCTGCGGTCACTCCTTCCACTAGGCCTCCACTGACCACACCACTGCTGCCCGTGTACCCCTGGAACCAATTTAAAATTGCCTACAGCCATGTGTTATTATTTTAGGCCTTCGATGCCTGTCTGCGGTCACTCCTTCCACTAGGCCTCCACTGACCACACCACTGCTGCCCGTGTACCCCTAGAACCAATTTAAAATTGCCTACAGCCATGTGTTATTATTTTAGGCCTTCGATGCCTGTCTGCGGTCACTCCTTCCACTAGGCCTCCACTGACCACACCACTGCTGCCCGTGTACCCCTGGAACCAATTTAAAATTGCCTACAGCCATGTGTTATTATTTTAGGCCTTCGATGCCTGTCTGCGGTCACTCCTTCCACTAGGCCTCCACTGACCACACCACTGCTGCCCGTGTACCCCTGGAACCAATTTAAAATTGCCTACAGCCATGTGTTATTATTTTAGGCCTTCGATGCCTGTCTGCGGTCACTCCTTCCACTAGGCCTCCACTGACCACACCACTGCTGCCCGTGTACCCCTGGAACCAATTTAAAATTGCCTACAGCCATGTGTTATTATTTTAGGCCTTCGATGCCTGTCTGCGGTCACTCCTTCCACTAGGCCTCCACTGACCACACCACTGCTGCCCGTGTACCCCTGGAACCAATTTAAAATTGCCTACAGCCATGTGTTATTATTTTAGGCCTTCGATGCCTGTCTGCGGTCACTCCTTCCACTAGGCCTCCACTGACCACACCACTGCTGCCCGTGTACCCCTGTAACCAATTTAAAATTGCCTACAGCCATGTGTTATTATTTTAGGCCTTCGATGCCTGTCTGCGGTCACTCCTTCCACTAGGCCTCCACTGACCACACCACTGCTGCCCATGTACCCCTGGAACCAACATCAGAAAATATAAAAATAAGTGTTTTGCTTATAAAAAAGAAAATACTGGAGAGATATCAAATGCAGACATTTTAACATTAAAAACAAACACATACAACAAAAATCTGGTACAGTACTAAAAATGGCCACCAGCTACAATAACTTTCTCCTGCAAGTAGTTAACTGAAAGGTTTTTTCAATTTTAAACACAGATATGGCATCCACCGAGTGTTGTCCTGTCGCGTCTTCTTTATATTATTGCCAAGAAGATGCAAAACAATGAAAATAATAAAATCATTATTTACCAAAAAAATAGAGTAAGTCAAAACCACATTGCAAATAAACATTCATTACAAATAAAGAAGCAGGGCGCGTCCGAGGGTGAGTATATACCTAATAAGAATATAATCACCCTCGGACGCGCCCTGCTTCTTTCCGACAGCCTTCTTTCCTAAGAATCAGCCCTTCCGTGGTGTAGAGAGAGGGTTTGTTACACTCCAAGGTGTTCCCCAGGTTGCCTTTCCTGAGCTTCGATCTTCTGGCTCTCGTTTAGTAGTTGTTCGAAACTACGCTGCATTAGGCCTACAAATTGGGTATGGGGTGTAGAGAGATGGTGTGTTCCACTCCAAGGTGTTCTCCAGGTTGCCTTTCCTGAGCTTCGATCTTCCGGCTCTCGTTTAGTAGTTGTTGGAAACTACGCTGCATTAGGCCTACAAATTGGGTATGGGGTGTAGAGAGATGGTGTGTTCCACTGTAGAGAGATGGTGTGTTCCACTCCAAGGTGTTCCCCAGGTTTCCTCGCCAATGCTTCGATCATCATGCTCTCGTTTAGTAGTTGTTGGAAACTACGCTGCATTGGGCCTACAAATTGGGTATGGGGTGTAGAGAGATGGTGTGTTCCACTCCAAGGTGTTCCCCAGGTTGCCTTTCCTGAGCTTCGATCTTCCGGCTCTCGTTTAGTAGTTGTTGGAAACTACGCTGCATTAGGCCTACAAATTGGGTATGGGGTGTAGAGAGATGGTGTGTTCCACTCCAAGGTGTTCCCCAGGTTTCCTCGCCAATGCTTCGATCATCATGCTCTCGTTTAGTAGTTGTTGGAAACTACGCTGCATTGGGCCTACAAATTGGGTATGGGGTGTAGAGAGATGGTGTGTTCCACTCCAAGGTGTTCTCCAGGTTGCCTTTCCTGAGCTTCGATCTTCCGGCTCTCGTTTAGTAGTTGTTGGAAACTACGCTGCATTAGGCCTACAAATTGGGTATGGGGTGTAGAGAGATGGTGTGTTCCACTCCAAGGTGTTCTCCAGGTTGCCTTTCCTGAGCTTCGATCTTCCGGCTCTCGTTTAGTAGTTGTTGGAAACTACACTGCATTAGGCCTACAAATTGGGTATGGGGTGTAGAGAGATGGTGTGTTCCACTGTAGAGAGATGGTGTGTTCCACTCCAAGGTGTTCCCCAGGTTTCCTCGCCAATGCTTCGATCATCATGCTCTCGTTTAGTAGTTGTTGGAAACTACGCTGCATTAGGCCTACAAATTGGGTATGGGGTGTAGAGAGATGGTGTGTTCCACTCCAAGGTGTTCTCCAGGTTGCCTTTCCTGAGCTTCGATCTTCCGGCTCTCGTTTAGTAGTTGTTGGAAACTACGCTGCATTAGGCCTACAAATTGGGTATGGGGTATAGAGAGATGGTGTGTTCCACTCCAAGGTGTTCTCCAGGTTGCCTTTCCTGAGCTTCGATCTTCCGGCTCTCGTTTAGTAGTTGTTGGAAACTATGCTGCATTAGGCCTACAAATTGGGTATGGGGTGTAGAGAGATGGTGTGTTCCACTCCAAGGTGTTCCCCAGGTTTCCTCGCCAATGCTTCGATCATCATGCTCTCGTTTAGTAGTTGTTGGAAACTACGCTGCATTGGGCCTACAAATTGGGTATGGGGTGTAGAGAGATGGTGTGTTCCACTCCAAGGTGTTCCCCAGGTTGCCTTTCCTGAGCTTCGATCTTCCGGCTCTCGTTTAGTAGTTGTTGGAAACTACGCTGCATTAGGCCTACAAATTGGGTATGGGGTGTAGAGAGATGGTGTGTTCCACTCCAAGGTGTTCTCCAGGTTGCCTTTCCTGAGCTTCGATCTTCCGGCTCTCGTTTAGTAGTTGTTGGAAACTACGCTGCATTAGGCCTACAAATTGGGTATGGGGTGTAGAGAGATGGTGTGTTCCACTGTAGAGAGATGGTGTGTTCCACTCCAAGGTGTTCCCCAGGTTTCCTCGCCAATGCTTCGATCATCATGCTCTCGTTTAGTAGTTGTTGGAAACTACGCTGCATTAGGCCTACAAATTGGGTATGGGGTGTAGAGAGATGGTGTGTTCCACTCCAAGGTGTTCTCCAGGTTGCCTTTCCTGAGCTTCGATCTTCCGGCTCTCGTTTAGTAGTTCTTGGAAACTACACTGCATTAGGCCTACAAATTGGGTATGGGGTGTAGAGAGATGGTGTGTTCCACTCCAAGGTGTTCTCCAGGTTGCCTTTCCTGAGCTTCGATCTTCCGGCTCTCGTTTAGTAGTTGTTGGAAACTACGCTGCATTAGGCCTACAAATTGGGTATGGGGTATAGAGAGATGGTGTGTTCCACTCCAAGGTGTTCTCCAGGTTGCCTTTCCTGAGCTTCGATCTTCCGGCTCTCGTTTAGTAGTTGTTGGAAACTACGCTGCATTAGGCCTACAAATTGGGTATGGGGTATAGAGAGATGGTGTGTTCCACTCCAAGGTGTTCTCCAGGTTGCCTTTCCTGAGCTTCGATCTTCCGGCTCTCGTTTAGTAGTTGTTGGAAACTATGCTGCATTAGGCCTACAAATTGGGTATGGGGTGTAGAGAGATGGTGTGTTCCACTCCAAGGTGTTCCCCAGGTTTCCTCGCCAATGCTTCGATCATCATGCTCTCGTTTAGTAGTTGTTGGAAACTACGCTGCATTGGGCCTACAAATTTGGTATGGGGTGTAGAGAGATGGTGTGTTCCACTCCAAGGTGTTCCCCAGGTTGCCTTTCCTGAGCTTCGATCTTCCGGCTCTCGTTTAGTAGTTGTTGGAAACTACGCTGCATTAGGCCTACAAATTGGGTATGGGGTGTAGAGAGATGGTGTGTTCCACTCCAAGGTGTTCTCCAGGTTGCCTTTCCTGAGCTTCGATCTTCCGGCTCTCGTTTAGTAGTTGTTGGAAACTACGCTGCATTAGGCCTACAAATTGGGTATGGGGTGTAGAGAGATGGTGTGTTCCACTGTAGAGAGATGGTGTGTTCCACTCCAAGGTGTTCCCCAGGTTTCCTCGCCAATGCTTCGATCATCATGCTCTCGTTTAGTAGTTGTTGGAAACTACGCTGCATTAGGCCTACAAATTGGGTATGGGGTGTAGAGAGATGGTGTGTTCCACTCCAAGGTGTTCTCCAGGTTGCCTTTCCTGAGCTTCGATCTTCCGGCTCTCGTTTAGTAGTTCTTGGAAACTACACTGCATTAGGCCTACAAATTGGGTATGGGGTGTAGAGAGATGGTGTGTTCCACTCCAAGGTGTTCTCCAGGTTGCCTTTCCTGAGCTTCGATCTTCCGGCTCTCGTGTAGTAGTTCTTGGAAACTACACTGCATTAGGCCTACAAATTGGGTATGGGGTGTAGAAAGATGGTGTGTTCCGCTCCAAGGTGTTCCCCAGGTTGCCTTTCCTGAGCTTCGAATTCCGGCTCTCGTTTAGTAGTTGTTGGAAACTACGCTGCATTAGGCCTACAAATTGGGTATGGGGTGTAGAGAGATGGTGTGTTCCACTCCAAGGTGTTCTCCAGGTTGCCTTTCCTGAACTTCTATCTTCAGGCTCTCATTAAATTGTGGTTAAACGGAACAACTGCATTTGGCGTACTAGTTGGTTTGGGGCCTACTATCGGTGTCTGCCACTCCTTGCTGTTCTCCTGGTTTCCTGTCGTGAAATTCCGTTTTCAGGCGCTCGTTAAGTAGTTGTTAATGTTAGACTGCATTTGGCCTACTAGTTGGGTTGGGGCCTACTATCGGTGTCTGCCACTCCTTGCTGTTCTCCTCCACTGAACAAAGCTGTGCCGCCTGTTTACTACGGTTGCCAATTTTGAACTGCATTTCGACTACTTACTGATTTGGGCCTACTCTCTGTGTCAGCCTCTCATTCCAGTTGTCCTCCACTGCAATGCCCCCTGGTTATTCCTGTGTTACCAATTTTGAACTGCATTTAGCCAACTTTATTCTTTGGGCCTATATCTGTGTTTCCTCCTCATCCTGCCCATTGCCCAGCCAGTGATAGATGAGTCTGCTTTTACATTGACCCATAACGCAACATTCCCCGTGCACGCTACACAACAACATTGTGACCCTGCTGAAAGTCAGGTTGCTCTTCCCGCATACCATACCACCTTACACGGGGACAAAGAGGAAGGTGCAGATGAAAGTGCAGGTTCCTTCATCAGGTGGGGGGAGGAATACTAGTTGGCGATGTCACTGGCACAGGGCCTCTCATAGTACGCAAAAGTGTTGCTGCCGGTGGGAGGCGCCCCCGCCGTGCAAACACACCGCTGTACTTTGAGGGGCCCTGTGCCAGTGCCAATGCCAACGAGTGGGCCCCCCCTGCTTGCTCAGGTTCACAGCACTTGCAAAGTTGAAATACTTACCTCTCCCTGCTCCACTGCCGTGACGTGGTCCAGATTTCCTGGGCCCACTAATTACTTGAACCAGCCCTACCCACCACAACTTTAGCCAAATGAACCCCAATTTCAAATGCCTTCCAATTATTATAAGGTAAATTACGCTTGACAAGCTTCATTAAGAAGAATGGATGGTTTTGACATTAAAATGGGCACTCTAGGTGTTTTCCTGGCCCCCACTCACTGCCGACTATGCTGCCCCATTGACTTGCATTGGGTTTCGTGTTTCGGTCGATCCCGACTTTACGTCATAATCGGCCGATTTCACTCGACCCGACTTTTGAGATAGTCGGGTTTCGCGAAACCCGGCTCGACTCTAAAAAGGTCAAGGTCGCTCAACTCTACTCTTCACTGTATAATAATTTGCTGTACCAATCCCAGTCTCAATTCATAATTATTTGCTGTTCCCTACCCCAAGTTTGAATTTATAATCATTTTCTGTACCCCATCCCTCAATCTCAATTTGTCATTATTTGCTGTTCCACAGTCGAAATTCATAATAATTTGCTGTATCCTTTCCCCAGTCTCAATTCATAATCATTTGCTGTACCCCATCCCCAGTCTCAATTTATAATCATTTGCTGTAACCAATCCCCAGTCTCAATTCATAATCATTTGCTGTACCCCATCCCCAGTCTCAATTTATAATCATTTGCTGTAACCCATCCCCAGACTCAATTCCTCTTCTTTTTCCGTACCCCATCTCCAGTTTCAATTCATAATCATTTTCTGTACCCTAGCCCTAGTCTCAATTCATAATTATTTGCTGTACCCCATACCCCTGTCTCAATTCATAATAATTTGCTGTACCCCATCCCACAGTCTCAGTTCATAATAATTTGCTGTACCCCATACCCCAGTCTTAATTCATCCTCATTTGCTGCACCCCATCCACACAGTCATTATCATTTACTGCACCCCACTCCCCCAGGCTCAATTCATCCTCATTTGCTCCCCCCTCCCCACACTAGTTTAATTTACTTAAAAAAAAGTTTTTCATATCTTTTCTATGATCTCCTGCAGTTCCACTTTGGCTGTACAGCGCTAGTATGTGTCAGCGAGATGACATTATCCCATAAGGCATCATCATAAAAGAGACGGAGGGATCTCTGAGTTGCTCAGGCTGCTGTTCTCTTGACAGCTGTGGAGCTCCTGAAAAGCTTGCTTCGCCGACGAGGTGTGTATGGCAACCCACTCCTGCCCCTGGAGCTTGGTGAGCAGAAGCATAAAAGGAGGGTCCCAGACCCAGACCTCTTTGCTTCTGCTCACCGGGTCCCATACACCAGTAAGGGTAGTAATGGCCGGATGGTGGCCCTGTTGAGCTCTATTACACTGGTCTCAACTAAAACAACTTTAACATTTCAGCTCTGCTTTATCAGGTCTCTACTACAACTCCTCTGCTTTTGCAGCTCTGCTACATATGTTCACCATTTCAATACATTTTTTGTTACAGTTCTATCAAATTAGTTCATCTTTACTGCTACAATCCACTACATGTTTGAAACCACAGGGGGCCAATTCATTTACTCTACCACACCAGCATCACGTTCCATCTTGCTTAAGATCTGTTTATTTGGACCAGGAGCTTTAGCGATACACTTAACCGTGTAACAGATATACGCCACAATATTGATATTATGACACCAAGAATACAAAAGGTGTGGAATTATGGAAATCATAGGATCGAAATATATAATCAAAAGATGTATTAATGATCAAATTATGAAAAATGTAAACACTTTCAATCCGATGTTGGCAGCTCCATTTGCCATTGCAGACCAATGTTTTCCCAAATGTGCTAGATGAAAGACAAGTCCGGAAACGCTACAGGCCAAGATAGCAGGTATCACCCCACAGGCTACTGACAGTTTGAAGACTAACATGTGGTCTGGAATTCTTGTGTTGAAAGATGGTTCTCAGGCCACATTGGAGAAATGTCCGTACCCGGAGTTCTATGACCAAATAAATGAATAAATGTTATGCCGAGCTATTAGTGTACCTGGATTGACGACTCTGATTTGGCTACCATACATTATGCCACCCCACACAGTAATCCCAGGAGTAGGACTTGTGTAACAATCCCTCATTATGTGGGGCGCCAGAGGTGTGTCTGGATATGAAAGTGCAGTGTCCACATAGTACACAGAATATTTCAATTGTACTAGTTACTTTAAGTGATTCCTTTATTGAAGTTAGCTGTTTAGCTCAACCCAGTTTTCGTCTCCGGACGAAATCAGAATCGTCATTCTGATGGTAAAATTAAAAATTCAAGACATCATAGCCGTGAGATCACCACATGGTGGTGCCTTCGATTCTTATACTGTATGTGTTAAACTGCTCTTAAAGGAATTGCTTAAAGAATCCAGCACAATGGAATCATTCTGTGCAATACATGGCCAGCACATTGTCATATCCAGACACACCACCAATCCCTCACTTATGAGAACTCAATCAGTGGTCTCTTCCGGAAGGATAGGTGCAGCAGTCTACATTAAGGTGAGTGTATAGTAACACTGTGGAGTTTCTATCGCCGCTGCTAAAATCCACTCTCATTATCACCACTACAATCTTCTCAATCCCTCATTATCGCCTCTTCATGACTTCACGCCACGTCGTAATGACTATCATAGATTAAAGCAAGATGGTAATGGAGATTGGTCTATTCTCTTCAACAATAAGTCCTACTTTTGTTTTGGATACAAAGAAAGCTAGAAATTGGTCAGAAGACCACATGGACAACACCATGAAGATTTCTACAAAGTGTCCTCGGAGCCATTTTTTAACACAACAATCCAAACTGTACATTGCTCAGACTACTGTGAGCAGCATCTGCAGTGTCTCTGAACTCGTCTCTCATTGAGCACATATGGGATTCATTGGTCAGCAATTGCAAATGAAGCTGCCAGCAGCAGATCTTGATAATTTACCCAAGAGCATTTAGTGCAGCAGAACATTCCTCAAACAACCTTTAATAACATAATTTATAGCAGCCAAAGTGCATAAGTGGGGGATTTATACACATGGCTCATCTTCTAGGTACTGAATGAATCAATATGTTTTGATAATTTTATTTCCATTGTTTCAGCATTTGCAGATCATTAACACGTCTTTGGATCTTGAGATTTCAGTAATTACTTTTCCTTCCTGAGAGGTTCTGTGAATATTTGCAGGCATTGGTATTGTCCACTACTATCTGACCAATAGAAAGTGACCTATTTTAGGTGCAAGAGATACAACCGCATATTTTTTTCCAGAACAAAAAACATGATCACCATAAATGTACAACAATACAAACCGTTATATGCACAGAATGTTCCAGTGAATTATGACTATTTTAGCAATCAGCCACTGTAGAGTAATTGTGGCTTAAAGCTATCTGTGAGTGCAACAATATTTGGTTGATTGCTGAAATAGAGGTGAATTACTCCTACATGTTTGTCATATAGTGATTTGTGTGTATGTGCGTGCAGCTTCTAAAGCTTTCTGTACTTTATTTTTCAGCAGGAAGACTTTTTACTTTGTACAGGAATAGCCAAGCATAAAGCCATTATGAAGCCATTATATTGACCTTTAATATTATCGGCTTTACCTGAAATACTCAGTGCCCTGATCCTCCGTTGTTACATCGTGCTGATCAACACTATAGATGGAAAGCTATTACATTAGTTCATATCGGTAGAACATTTTTTAAACTCATTAGTATCTTTTATCCTTGAAATGTAATGACCGACCCACCAGGTACAGAGTTTCAGAAGAATACAAAGTGCCCGATTCATTAAGAGACTGGAGCAATATTTATGGAGTTAAAAAAAAGCCGCCACTATTGATAAATTTTGCCTTGTACACCCCTACCGCTCCCCAGCTTTGCCCGTTAAAAAATTATGCATCTTTTTAAAGTGTTATTATTATTATTATTTATGTAGCACCATTAATTCCATGGTGCTGTACATTGGACTGGGTTACATCAAAATACAAATATCACATACAGTAAACAAAACTAACAATGACAGACTGATACAGAGGGAAGAGGACCCTGCCCTTACGAGTTTATATTCTACAGGATTATGGGGAAGGAGAGAGTTGGTCAGGGATTGCAGTAGCTCTGATGGTGTTGAGGTGGCCGTGTGGTCATTACAGGTTGTAAGCTTTTTTGAAGAGATGGGTTTTCAGGTTCCGTTTGAAGGAACCAAATGTGGTGGATAACTGGACGTGTTGGGGCACTGAATTCCAGATGAGGGGGGATATTTGGGAGAAGTTTGGAGGCAAATAAGCGTGGAGGAGAGAAGGAGGTCTTGGGAGGACCGGAGATTACGAGAGGGAAGATATTGAGAGATTAGTTTGGAAATATATGGAAGAGAAAGGTTATGGATGGCTTTGTAGGTCAGTGTTAGTAGTTTAAACTGGATACGCTGGGAAATTGGGAGCCAGTGAAGAGATTTGCAAAGAGGGGAAGCAGGAGTGTAGTGAGGAGAGAGATTAATTAGTTGGGCAGCAGAATTAAGGATGGACTGGATGGTTAAGAGAGTATTAGAAGGTAGGCCACAGGAGGAGAATGTTGCAATAGTTGAGGCGGCACATGATTAGTAACATAGTAACATAGTAACATAGTTAGTAAGGCCGAAAAAAGACATTTGTCCATCCAGATCTACGTCCTTCTACAGACCCTAATTGTATGATACAATATTGTTCTGCTCCAGGAAGACATCCAGGCCTCTCTTGAACCCCTCGATTGAGTTCACCATCACCACCTCCTCAGGCAAGCAATTCCAGATTCTCACTGCCCTAACAGTAAAGAATCCTCTTCTATGTTGGTGGAAAAACCTTCTCTCCTCCAGACGCAAAGAATGCCCCCTTGTGCCCGTCACCTTCCTTGGTATAAACAGATCCTCAGCGAGATATTTGTATTGTCCCCTTATATACTTATACATGGTTATTAGATCGCCCCTCAGTCGTCTTTTTTCTAGACTAAATAATCTATCTGGGTATTGTAGTTCTCCCATCCCCTTTATTAATTTTGTTGCCCTCCTTTGTACTCTCTCTAGTTCCATTATATCCTTCCTGAGCACCGGTGCCCAAAACTGGACACAGTACTCCATGTGCGGTCTAACTAGGGATTTGTACAGAGGCAGTATAATGCTCTCATCATGTGTATTCAGACCTCTTTTAATGCACCCCATGATCCTGTTTGCCTTGGCAGCTGCTGCCTGGCACTGGCTGCTCCAGGTAAGTTTATCATTAACTAGGATCCCCAAGTCCTTCTCCCTGTCAGATTTACCCAGTGGTTTCCCATTCAGTGTGTAATGGTGATATTGATTCCTTCTTCCCATGTGTATAACCTTACATTTATCATTGTTAAACCTCATCTGCCACCTTTCAGCCCAAGTTTCCAAGTTATCCAGATCCATTTGTAGCAGAATACTATCTTCTCTTGTATTAACTGCTTTACATAGTTTTGTATCATCTGCAAATATCGATATTTTACTGTGTAAACCTTCTACCAGATCATTAATGAATATGTTGAAGAGAACAGGTCCCAATACTGACCCCTGCGGTACCCCACTGGTCACAGCGACCCAGTTAGAGACTATACCATTTATAACCACCCTCTGCTTTCTATCACTAAGCCAGTTACTAACCCATTTACACACATTTTCCCCCAGACCAAGCATTCTCATTTTGTGTACCAACCCCTTGTGCAGCACGGTATCAAACGCTTTGGAAAAATCGAGATATACCACATCCAATGACTCACCGTGGTCCAGCCTATAGCTTACCTCTTCATAAAAACTGATTAGATTGGTTTGACAGGAGCGATTTCTCATAAACCCATGCTGATATGGAGTTAAACATTTATTCTCATTGAGATAATCCAGAATAACATCCCTCAGAAACCCTTCAAATATTTTACCAACAATAGAGGTTAGACTTTCAGGTTCACTTTTAGAGCCCTTTTTGAATATTGGCACCACATTTGCTATGCGCCAATCCTGCGGAACAGACCCTGTCGCTATAGAGTCCCTAAAAATAAGAAATAATGGTTTATCTATTACATTACTTAGTTCTCTTAGTACTCGTGGGTGTATGCCATCCGGACCCGGAGGTTTTCATTGTTTCTTGGGATTTCACCTAGGATTTCATTTTCCACCGTGAATACCGTGGAGAAGAAGATTAGGGCATGCACAAGCATTTTGGTAGAGTGAGGGTTGAGAAAAGGAAGGATTCTGGATATATTTTTGAGTTGGAGGCAACAGGAGGTGGCGAGAGCTTGGATCTGCGGTTTGAAGGACAGGGCAGAGTCAAGTGTTACTCTGAGTCAGCAGATTACCGGTGCAGGGGAAAGTGTGAATTAATTTATTGTTATATATCAGGTATGGAGGTATGCGAGATGGAGGAAAGATGATTAGTTCAGATTTGTCCACATTGAGTTTGAGGAAGCGAGAGGAGGAGAAGGAGGATCTGATTGTCATCAGCATATAGATGGTACTGGAAGCCATAGGACTTTATGAGTTGTCACAGGCCAAGGGTATAGATTGAAAGAGAAGGGGTCCTAGGACAGAGCCTTGAGGGACACCAACAGACAAGGATGAGATGAAGAGGTAGTATGGGAGAAGGAAACGCTAAATGTGCGGTTGGTAAGGTATGAGGAGATCCAAGATAGGGCAAGGTCTTTGACACCAAAGGATGAAAGGATCTGTAGTAGGAGGTAGTATAGAGAATTGTTTGTTAGCTTTGGCTGTAAGTAGGTCATTAAGTAATTTTGGTCAGGGCAGTCTCGGTGGAATGGTGGGGACGGAAGCCAGATTGTAGGTTGTCGAAGAGCGAGTTAGATGCAAGATGAGAGGAAAGTTCAGCATGGACCTGCTGCTCAAGGAGTTTGGAAGCAAATGGGAGCAAAGATATGGAGCAATAGCTGGACATAGTATTCAGATCAAGAGATGACTTTTTGAGGATAGGTGTGATTGTGGCATGTTTGAAAGCAGAGGGGAAGGTACCAGAAGTTAGTGATAGATTAGTGTAGTGGTGAGGTTGGGGAGGAGGTGAGAAGGGATGGGGTCAAGTGCACAAGTGGTGAAGTGTGATTTGGAGAGAAGATGAGCAGTGATTTTGGAGAGGGAAGTTATGGGTTTAGGGCATTGGTCTGGCATACCAAGTGGTTGTGGTGGTTGGACAACAAAGACTTGCCTTGTTTGGTCAATCTTATTTGTGAAATGTGTGGCAAAGTCCTCGGCAGAGATTAGGGAAGTCAGAGGGAGCAGTGGTGGGCAGAGGAGGGAGTTAAAAGTGTTGAACAACTATTTGGGGTTGTGGGATAAGGAAAATACAAGGGATGTAATGTAGGCCTGTTTAGCAGAGGTGAGAGCTGATTTTAATGTGAGTGTTGCTTGTTTGAGTGCCGTGAAATCATCTTGCAAATTTGTTTTCTTCCAATGCTGTTCTGCAATTCTGGATACTTGCCGAAGCTTTTTAGTGATGTTATTGTGCCAGGGTTGTCTATTGATTCGTCACACTCTGCTATGCATGACAGGGGTGACCGAGTCAATGGCTAATGCCATAGTGGCATTGTAGAAACTAGTGGCAGTGTTGTGGAGTGAAGCTATGGAGGACAGTGGCCGAGTCAGAGAGTCTGGTTTTTGCGGGGGTGTGCATGTTGCTGGACATGGGTGACAGGAGTGGAGGACAGTGATGAGAAAGTGAGTAGATGGTGGTCAGATAGAGGGAGAGGGGAAGTTGTGAAGTTAGATAAAGAGCAGGAATTGGGGAAGACCAGGTCTATTGTGTGCCCGTCTGTGTGGGTGGCTGAGGAGGACCACTGAGTAAGTCAAAAAGATGAAGTAAGGGACAGGAGTTTAGAGGCTGCTGACTGGTGGGTGTCAATGGGGATGTTTGAAGTCACCCATGATGATGGTGGGAATGTCAAAAGAGATAAAGTGAGGAAGCAAGGTGGAGAATTGGTCAATAATGGCAGTGGTCAGGCCCCGAGGTCCATATATGACGGCCATTTGGATGTTGGAGGGAGAGTTGTTAGGGGTCGAGTTCCTGCTTCTGCACAGGGGGAATCTCAGGCCATCTCCGCTATGGTCTCCCATTTTTCTCCTGCCGCAGTGGAGCCTGCTCAGCGGAGACGTCGGTCCCAGCGTCTCGCTCAGTCTGACACTGTGCAAAGGGTTACTGCTGCCTTTCCAGCTTCTGCAATTGTAGCCAGTGCTGGGCAGCGGTGAGCAGATGCTTTTGGGACTAAGTACTGCTTTTCCCCTTCTGAGCATGCCCAGGGTAAGATCTCTCATTGGAGATCGGGGGTCACATGCTTAGATTCTGCAGCAAATCCCATTGGTCCTCTAGCAAGGTCCTAAAGTTGCTCAAGTTCTGTGGCAGCCTCCCATTGGTCCTTCTGGGAAGGTCCTGTACTTGCTGCAGCTATGAAAGGTTCATATAACCGCACGGCCATGCGCTAGTATCAATTCATGTCATTAGTTTTGTGCTAATGTGGTCATACATTTGTGTATTCAGGGCCCCAGCTGAAATAAGCCACTAGAATACCGGCACCTCCGGTGAGGAGATTGTGTGTATGTATTTAGGGCCCTGGCTGAAATAAGCCACTAGAATACCGGCTCCTCTGGTGAGGAGATTGTATGAGTGCCTCTTTGACTGCGTGACCACAGACTGCTATCTGCTTGGCAGTTGCTGTGTACTCCTGTGAGCTAAACAGGACACAGTGCTTTCTTTATAGGCAACTCTGTGAAGTAACAGAGTTCGCTTCTACCGCCATATAGTGCCACCGTTTGCCAGCAGCAGGTTCTCTCCTGCACGGTGGACCCCGGGCTGCGAACGCACCAAATATTATCTCACTATTTACTCGGTGCGTTCCGCCAGCCTCTAACAGAGAGTAGAAGCGAACAGAGTGGACTTCAAAAGAGGGGAGGATAAGGGAGGGAAGAGGTGGGATTGGGTTAAAGGTGGAGTTAGAAGAAACGAGAAGGCCCACTCCTCCACCAAGTCTATTGCCAGGGCGAGGAGAGTGGGTGAAGTAGAGGCCACCGTATCATAGCGCAGCATGGGAGGCTGTGTCAAAGGGTGTCAGCCATGTTTCGACAAGGCCCAGTAAGGAAAGATTACAAGTGAGATATAAAGATATAAACAATTTGTTGAATCCTTTGATGAAAATCTTTTGAAGCTGACTGTGGAACAATCACTTTCCAATATAAGCTAAATAAAATGTTTGCAAATTACCTGTCACTTACATTCTTGCTCTCCTGATAGGTCTTTTTTTATTCTTTGATTGTTTTTAGCTTGTTACCAAGAGGGACCGCTGTAAAATGCGTGAGAACCATAGTCATAAGTGAGTTGCTGTGCGGGGACGGCTCTGGCATTTTACAGGAAAACAGTGTCCCAGTCCCAATGTGCTGTCAGCCGTGGAGTGCATTACACTCACTTGAAGGCCACAGGCCTTAGCTGTCTCCAGGCCTCTATCCTCAGGCCGCACACAAATTAGGGGAAACCAAGTTCATTGCAATAAGCAAATGCTTACTGGTCAGTTCAACTTCATCAATTGGTAACATGCGGGACAGGGTGCAGCACTTTGTGTTCCTTACTTTCTTAGCACTATACATCTTCAGCCCTGCCATTTATTCCTCCTTGAGCATCACTTTGCCCACTGGCTCTGTTAGCCCCTAGATTCGTCCTTCCCATTCAGCAGTACACACAGGATCCATTACTGTCAATCTTGGACGGTCCCTGCCCATCTTCTCCTCTACATCAAAGGATACGATATGTCCGGCAGCCTCTATGCCAGAACTTGGGCTCTGGGCATGACAGGAGAGTCCTCTTGGGATTCTAGTATGGTGTCCCACTGCCTCGAATTGTAGACACATGCTGACCCTAGCAGCCCACTGAACCTTATCTTGGACTTGTTACTACAGATCTCTATCTCCTGACACTACCAGGATGTGAACAACTTTTATTAACACTAGTCCTCATCCATTGGGCTAGTTCTATCAATTAATTATATCCTATCCTATTGTCCTTATCTTATGCCTTATGCCGTTGCTAAGCCACTTAACTACACGGTGAGCAATGTATATGGATACGCCAATATGGATACACCTCAATAAAATGGGAATGGTTGGTGATATCAACTTCATGTTTGTTGCACATTAGTATATGGGAGGGAGGAAAATAAATTCAACTGTCAATTTCAGCGCGCCGATCTGACATCAGTCGAACATCCCTTTGGCGGATATTAGCTACTCACAAATGGCACCCATACAAAATCCGGCTGCTGCAGCATCTCAACAAGGATGACCCAGATCGGCACACTGAATTTGCAGAATGGGCAAAACAAAAATTGGAACAGGACCCTCAGTTTACACAGAACATTATGTTCAGTGATGAGGCAAACTTTTTGGGGTGGGCCATTTATATGGATACACCTAAATAATATGGGAATGGTGACAGTTTCCTTGCATAGGCTGTCTTGCATTGAAATCTGCTGCAATGACACAGGTACTGCATTCACCAGATATCAACAGAATTTCTATCCGCTCCTCACATGTTAACTTCTGCAACATGTTAATGGCTGTAAACAAAGATAAAATTGTAACTAACTCATGAAAGAATAAAGTTACGTTAAAACCAAGCACACCATTGTTTTTCTTGTGAAGTAATCAATAAGTTTGATGTGTCACATGACCCTCTTCCCATTGGACAAAATAAAGTTGTATCCAAAATGGCCGCCATGGTCACCACCCATCTTGAAACGTTTTCCCTCTCCCATATACTAATGTGTCACAAACAGGAAGTTGATATCACCAACCATTCCCATTTTATATAGGTGTATCCATATACATGGCCCACCCTGTACTTGTACTCATACTATCTCAGATGTAGCCCTGTGCTTACCATGTACTATGCATTACTCACATTGTACATTAACACTTTACACTCTTATATGCTGTGCATTACCATCATACAATATGAAAGATGGACATCTCTATTCACATTACATAGAGAATCCCCATTACATTGTACACATTGTGTAATTGTTGTCTTCAGGAGTAGAAAAACAGCAGAACAGTCCATCATAGTTACATAGCAACTGCTGTGGTCTTGGAGCACGGTTTCTACTAGCTTGTTTTCTGCTGACTATGGTTGATTTTATGATGGCTAAATTATGCAAAAAGTCAAGTAAAATATATATTTTTAAATGAATGTGTCTTTTATTTTTAATTTTGCAATTTCACACTGAAATAATGTATTTTAGTTCAGCCATTTTGAAATATAAAATGGATGTAGATATGGTTAGGGTTGGTGGTATGGTATTTTTTTATTCTATTTTGTTTCAGTATTTTAAATAATTTTTTGTAGTATTTTCAAACTTTAAGCTTTACATATAAGGGAAAAATAGCATTTTACTGTCGTAAGGGAGCAGCTCTGTCATGTGTAACCCCTCAGTTTTACAAACTGCAATCCCATCAATGGGACTGATGCATGAAAGCGTCTTTAATACTTGATACGACAGCCACGTTTTTCCAATCTCATACAGCCTCTATGGATGCTGTTTGTTTTTTACTGTATTTTGTATGTTTATTTTTGCTAATGAAATGTAAAAAAAGTTTTATTTTTTTTTTATTTTTATGGAAAACTAGTCATTCATATAGGAAAAGAAAGTTTACAATTTTCCTGCTGTTCTTTGGGGTCCACCTGACCAGTCAAGAGAGTTTTGGGAAATCATGCTGGAAGTTCTATCTCAGTGATTTACGAAGCTCAGCACAAAAGTATAATGCTGAGCTGTCAGACAGTGATATTTGTACATTGATATTGGTATAATACTTAAACGTTTAGTGGCCTGGAAATACTTCTGCTGTCTGAAAATGTCTTGTGTGCTAACAAAGAAGAGGCAGAGATTTGGCAAAAGAACATCTGAATAAGGAAGAAAATTGGAAGCGGAAAGTAAAAAATATTTATATAATTAAATGGAATCTGTCACTAGATTATTGCCACCTAATTGAGAGCGGCATGATGTATGGACAAACACCCTGATCCCAGCTTTATGGATAATAGGGAAAATGCAATATTCTTACATGAACTTGACACCGAGATGTTTAGGTTTGGTCAGTCTGCTCATTAATATAATATTGGGTAAAATTAGTTTTATTTTCTGCATAAAAATATATACAGTATTACATTTAGGGTTGAGCGACTTTTAGTTTTTTAGGGTCGAGTCGGGTTGAGCGAAACCCGACTATCTCAACAGTCGAGTCGAGTGGAATCGGCCGATTATCGCGAAAAGTCGGGGATCGACCGAAACCCGAAACCCAATGCAAGTCAATGGGGGAGCATAGTCGGCAGTGAGTGGAGGCCAGGAAAACATGTACAGTGCCCATTTTAATGGCAAAAACATCCATTCTTGTTACTGAAGCTTGTCAATCTTAATTTACCCTATAATAATAGTAAGGCATTGGAAAATGGGGGTCATTTGGCTAAAGTTGTGGGGGGTAGGGCTGGTTCAAGTATTTAGTGGGCCCAGGAAATCTGGACCACGTCACGGCAGTGGAGCAGGGAGAGGTAAGTATTTCAACTTTGCAAGTGCTGTGATCCTGAGCAAGCAGGGGGGGGCCCACTCGTTGGCATTGGCACTGGCACAGGGCCCCTCAAAGTACGGCGGTGTGTTTGCACGGCGGGGGCACCTCCCACCGGCAGTGACACTTTTGCGTATTATGAGGGGCCCTGTGCCAGTGACGTCGCCAACGAGTATTCCTCCCCCCACCTGATGAAGGAACCTGCACTTTCATCTGCAACTTCCTCTTTGTCCCCGTGTAAGGTGGTATGGTATGCGGGAAGAGGAACCTGACTTTCAGCAGGGTCACAATCTTGCTGTGTAGCGTGCACGGGGAATGTTTCGTTATGGGTCAATGTACCAGCAGACTCATCTATCACTGGCTGGGCAATGGGCAGGATGAGGAGGAAACACAGATATAGGCCCAAAGAATAAAGTAGGCTAAATGCAGTTCAAAATTGGTAACAGGACTAACCAGGGGGCATTGCAGTGGAGGACAGCTGTAATGAGAGGCTGACACAGAGAGTAGGCCCAAATCAGTAAGTAGTCTAAATGCAGTTCAAAATTGACAACAGTAGTAAACAGGCGGCACAGCTTTGTTCAGTGGAGGAGAACAGCAAGGAGCGGCAGACACCGATAGTAGGCCCCAACCCAACTAGTAGGCCAAATGCAGTCTAACATTAACAACTACTTAACGAGAGCCTGAAAATGTAATTTCAGGACAGGAAACCAGGAGAACAGCAAGGAGCGGCAGACACTCTTAGTAGGCCCCAACCCAACTAGTAGGCCAAATGCAGTTGTTCCATTTAACAACTATTTAACAAGAGCCTGAAGATAGAAGCTCAGGAAAGGCAACCTGGAGAACACCTTGGAGTGGAAGACACCGTCTCTACAACCCAGACCCAACTTGTAGGCCTAATGCAGTGTTGTTTCAACAACTACTTAACGAGAGCTAGAAGATAGAAGCTATGGAGAGGCAACCTGGAGAAGACCTTGGAGCGGCAGACACCGTCTCTACAACCCAGACCCAACTTGTAGGCCTAATGCAGTGTTGTTTCAACAACTACTTAACGAGAGCTAGAAGATCAAAGCTATGGAGAGGCAACCTGGAGAACACCTTGGAGCGGCAGACACCGTCTCTACAACCCAGACCCAACTTGTAAGCCTAATGCAGTGTTGTTTCAAGAACTACTTAACGAGAGCTAGAAGATCGAAGCTATGGAGAGGCAACCTGGAGAACACCTTGGAGCGGCAGACACCGTCTCTACAACCCAGACCCAACTTGTAGGCCTAATGCAGTGTTGTTTCAACAACTACTTAACGAGAGCTAGAAGATCGAAGCTATGGAGAGGCAACCTGGAGAACACCTTGGAGCGGAAGACACGGTCTCTACAACCCAGACCCAACTTGTAGGCCTAATGCAGTGTTGTTTCAACAACTACTTAACGAGAGCTAGAAGATCGAAGCTATGGAGAGGCAACCTGGAGAACACCTTGGAGCGTCAGACACCGTTAGCAGGCCCCACCGAAGTAGTAGCCCCAATGCAGTTTTTAAATTCCTATAGGCTGAAAACCAGACTATTGACGCTCAGCTTTTTTCAGAGGAGGACAGCTGTATTGAGTGGCGCAGACAGACACAGGTAGTAGGCCTTAAACAAAAAATTTGTCTCAATGCAGTTTAAAAAAGGTTACAGGGGTACACAGGCAGCATTGCTCTGGTCAGTGGAGGACAATTTCAATTATGGACCGCAGACAGACTTAGTACGCCTACAATTAAAAAAAGGATGCTCTATGCAATTTAAAATAGGTTCCAGGGGTATACGGACAGCATTGGTCTGGTTAGTGGAGGACTATTGGAAGGAGGGACCGCAGACAGGCTTAGTAGGCCTAACATAACAAAGGTAGGCTGTAGGCACTTTAAAATAGGTTCCAGGGGTACACGGGCAGCAGTGGTCTGGTCAGTGGAGGACTATTGGAATGAGGGACCGCAGACAGGCTTAGTAGGCCTAACATAACAAAAGTAGGCTGTAGGCCCTTAAAAATAGGTTCCAGGGCTGCACTGGCAGCAGTGGTCTGGTCAGTGGAGGACTATTGGAAGGAGGGACCGCAGACAGGCTTTGTAGGCCTAACAAAAAGTAGGCTGTAGGCACTTTAAAATAGGTTCCAGGGGTACACGGGCAGCAGTGGTCTGGTCAGTGGAGGACTATTGGAAGGAGGGACCGCAGACAGGCTTAGTAGGCCTAACATAACAAAAGTAGGCTGTAGGCACTTTAAAATAGCTTCCAGGGATACATGGGCAGCAGTGGTGTGGTCAGTGGAGGACTATTGGAAGGAGGGACTGCAGACAGGTTTAGTAGGCCTAACATAACAAAAGTAGGCTGTAGGCACTTTAAAATAGCTTCCAGGGGTACACGGGCAGCAGTGGTCTGGTCAGTGGAGGACTATTGGAAGGAGGGACCGCAAACAGGCTTAGCAGGCCTAACATAACAAAAGTAGGCTGTAGGCACATTAAAATAGCTTCCAGGGGTACACGGGCAGCAGTGGTGTGGTCAGTGGAGGACTATTGGAAGGAGGGACCGCAGACAGGCTTAGTAGGCCTAACATAACAAAAGTAGGCTGTAGGCCCTTAAAAATAGGTACCAGGGGTACACGGGCAGCAGTGGTCTGGTCAGTGGAGGACTATTGGAAGGAGGGACCGCAGACAGGCTTAGTAGGCCTAACATAACAAAAGTAGGCTGTAGGCACTTTAAAATAGCTTCCAGGGGTACACGGGCAGCAGTGGTGTGGTCAGTGGAGGACTATTGGAAGGAGGGACCGCAGACAGGCTTAGTAGGCCTAACATAACAAAAGTAGGCTGCAGGCCCTTAAAAATAGGTTCCAGGGGTACACGGGCAGCAGTGGTCTGGTCAGTGGAGGACTATTGGAAAGAGGGACCGCAGACAGGCTTAGTAGGCCTAACATAGCAAAAGTAGGCTGTAGGCCCTTAAAAATAGGTTCCAGGGGTACACGGGCAGCAGTGGTCTGGTCAGTGGAGGACTAATGGAAGGAGGGACCGCAGACAGGCTTAGTAGGCCTAACATAACAAAAGTAGGCTGTAGGCACTTTAAAATAGGTTCCAGGGGTACACGGGCAGCAGTGGTGTGGTCAGTGGAGGACTATTGTAAGGAGGGACCGCAGACAGGCTTATTAGGCCTAACATAACAAAAGTAGGCTGTAGGCACTTTAAAATAGCTTCCAGGGATACACGGGCAGCAGTGGTGTGGTCAGCGGAGGACTATTGGAAGGAGGGACCGCAGACAAGCTTAGTAGGCCTAACATAACAAAAGAAGGCTGTAGGCACTTTTAAATAGCTTCCAGGGGTACACGGGCAGCAGTGGTGTGGTCAGTGGAGGACTATTGGAAGGAGGGACCGCAGACAGGCTTAGTAGGCCTAACATAACAAAAGTAGGCTGTAGGCACTTTTAAATAGCTTCCAGGGGTACACGGGCAGCAGTGGTGTGGTCAGTGGAGGATTATTGGAAGGAGGGACCGCAGACAGGCTTAGTAGGCCTAACATAACAAAAGTAGGCTGTAGGCCCTTAAAAATAGGTTCCAGGGTACACGGGCAGCAGTGGTCTGGTCAGTGGAGGACTATTGGAAGGAGGGACCGCAGACAGGCTTAGTAGGCCTAACATAACAAAAGTAGGCTGTAGGCACTTTAAAATAGCTTCCAGGGGTACACGGGCAGCAGTGGTCTGGTCAGTGGAGGACTATTGGAAGGAGGGACCGCAGACAGGCTTAGTAGGCCTAACATAACAAAAATAGGCTCTATGCACTTGGAATTATCTTGCAGGGGTACACAGGCAGCATTGGTGTTGTCAGCGGAGGCCGATTGTAATGAGTGTCTGACAGTACTCCCAACAAATAAATAGATGTTAATGTCTCGCAATACAAAAAAACCAAAAAACAAAAGGGTGGCATACTTAGTTACAGGGGTGGGCTCCTCTGCTGAGTTTCAGACCTAGTAATTTGGCGCAAGGTATTTACTGGTGTAAATATAGGACACTGCCCCTGACTATTTTAAGTAGCATCATACATGTCAACACATTGGTATTGTCAGTGCCAGGCATTGAAGGATGTCAGCGTATAGACTAAACATTGGTGGAGCTGTGAGAGCTAATTTTGCAAATCGTAGAGCACTGTTTGAGCTGGGGGGAAACTGTCTTGTGGCCGGCGGTACAGGCCCAGGGCCCCTCATGTTACAATGGTGTGTCTGACGTTGGTTGCGCGCCACCACCGCCAGAGACACTTTATTGTACTATGAGGGACCCAGTGGCAGTGCCGTCGACCAAAAGCGTGCACACCCACCTCTTCACACAAACGGCACTCTCACGGGTGCTTGCGCCAAGTGGCGAGACCACGGCCCCGTGGGGGGAGTTTGGCCATTTAGGGAGGTGTAAACATGTCGTATGCTGGGCAAACAGCTGCTGCAAATTACGAGATTGGAAAACTCAGTCAGAGCAGTCCAGAAGCAAGACCTTTTCATTGGAAAGCTAGGTGTCAGCCGGGAAAGGTGGGGCAAAATAATTCGAAATCCAGTAGTGGTTCATTTTAATGAAGGTTAGATCATCAACATTTTGGGTAGCCAAACGAGTCCTTTTTTCGGTTAATATTGAACCAGCAGCACTGAATACTCTTTCTGATAGCACACTAGCTGCTGGGCAAGCAAGCTCCTGCAATGCATATTCTGCCAATTCTGGCCAGGTGTCTAATTTGGATGCCCAGTAGTGTTGAGCATTCCGATACCGCAAGTATCGGGTATCGGCCGATATTTGCGGTATCGGAATTCCGATACCGAATTCCGATACTTCCCGCGTATCGGATACCGGAATCGGAAGTTCCCAGAATTCAAACTGCACGCAGCAGCCAATGAGGAATGATTGGAAGTGTGGGCACATCCTGTTTAGCATGGTGGGCATGTAAGTACTGGCAAGGCTGTGATTGGCTGCTGAAATGATGTCACTCTGCACTATAAAAAACGCTGCCGCCATTTTGCGCTCACTCTGCTGTGATTTCAGTTAGGGACAGGACGCTGTGTTCTAACTGAGGGCCAGTTGAGCTAGCTAATTGCTTTATTTTCCTTTCCAAAGGCTAATTTAGCAAAACGCTGTGTGTTCTTCACTGTTCACCTTGCTCTTGCCTTGCAGCGCTGTTTTAACAGCGTTCTGCAAGGTCTCTGTGTGTGTGTGTGTGTGTGTGTGTGTGTGCAGCTCACTCTGTAGTCTGTGTGCAGCCATATACCCGGTTGTATTCAGCTCAGGGGGGGTTCACACTGCCTCACACAGTTGTCCTTTTTTGCTCATAGTGCAGCCTGCTGCACATTTTTTCTCAAATTTCCTATTAGTGTTTTTCCACCCGTCTCCAGCTAAATTGTGGAAAAACACTACATAGGATAACCTAGAGGGGGGTTTTTGGGCCTTGCAGCGCCGTTTACGGCTGTCTGCACGGTCTCCGTGTGAGCCCAGCTCGCCCTGTAGTCTGTGTGCAGCCATAGCCGGTTGGATTCAGCTCAGGGTTCGTTACTGGCTCATACCTTGAGAAAAATTTTCCTTTCTTTCAAATAGTGCAGCCTGTTTAAAAATTTTAAAAAAAATTCCCTATTAGTGTTTTTCCACCCGTCTCCAGCTAAATTGTGGAAAAACACTACATAGGATAACCTAGAGGGGGGTTTTTGGGCCTTGCAGCGCCGTTTACGGCTGTCTGCACGGTCTCCGTGTGAGCCCAGCTCGCCCTGTAGTCTGTGTGCAGCCATAGCCGGTTGGATTCAGCTCAGGGTTCGTTATTGGCTCATACCTTGAGAAAATTTTCCTTTCTTTCAAATAGTGCAGCCTGTTTAAAAATTTAAAAAAAAATTCCCTATTAGTGTTTTTCCACCCGTCTCCAGCTAAATTGTGGAAAAACACTACATAGGATAACCTAGAGGGGGGTTTTTGGGCCTTGCAGCGCCGTTTACGGCTGTCTGCACGGTCTCCGTGTGAGCCCAGCTCGCCCTGTAGTCTGTGTGCAGCCATAGCCGGTTGGATTCAGCTCAGGGTTCGTTACTGGCTCATACCTTGAGAAAAATTTTCCTTTCTTTCAAATAGTGAAGCCTGTTTAAAAATTTAAAAAAAATTCCCTATTAGTGTTTTTCCACCCGTCTCCAGCTAAATTGTGGAAAAACACTACATAGGATAACCTAGAGGGGGGTTTTTGGGCCTTGCAGCGCCGTTTACGGCTGTCTGCACGGTCTCCGTGTGAGCCCAGCTCGCCCTGTAGTCTGTGTGCAGCCATAGCCGGTTGGATTCAGCTCAGGGTTCGTTACTGGCTCATACCTTGAGAAAAATGTTCCTTTTTTTCAAATAGTGCAGCCTGTTTAAAAATTTAAAAAAAAATTCCCTATTAGTGTTTTTCCACCCGTCTCCAGCTAAATAGTGGAAAAACACTACATAGGATAACCTAGAGGGGGTTTATTGGGCCTTGCAGCGCCGTTTACGGCTGTCTGCACGGTCTCTGTGTGAGCGCAGCTCGCCCTGTAGTCTGTGTGCAGCTCTAGCCGGTTGGATTCAGCTCAGGGTGCGTTACTGCCTCATACCTTGAAAAACAATTTCCTTTTTTTCAAATAGTGCAGCCTGTTTAAAATTTAAAAAAAAAAATTCCTATTAGTGTCTTTCCACCCGTCTCCAGCTAAATAGTGGAAAAACACTACATAGGATAACCTAGAGGAGGGTTTTTTGGCCTTGCAGCGCCGTTTACGGCTGTCTGCACGGTCTCCGTGTGATTTAAACTAGCTCTGTAGCCCGATCTGCACAAAAAAAAAAGTAAAGTTCACCAAACACAACTTAACATTTGTGTAGGCCACATTTGAAAAATAATAAAGTTTAGTCCACACTTTACAACATTAGTGTTTCTTACACCTGTTAGGAGGAGCATTTCAGGAATAAGCACGCTAAGGCCTTAGTACTTTTCTGCTTATCTTTATCTGTCAACCAAGATGAAGAGGGCAAGGAGTAAGGCACGTGGGCGTGGGCGCGGAGCAGGGAGAGGAGCAGGGAGAGGACGTGGTGATTCTGTGCCTGCTGCGGGTGCCGGTGACTCGTCGTCACTCAGTTTCAGCAGGGAACAGTCCTTCATGCGCAGCTTTGTCGGAGAGCGCCGTGCACCGCTGCTACGTGAAGACCAAATTGAAGCCGTTGTCGGGTGGATGGCAGCTAACGCCTCGGCATCGACTTCAGTTAGTGCCACATCCTCTCAGGCACAGAGCACTGGAGAGCAGCCATCTGTCTCTTCACCACCTGCCAAATTGGCCAGGCAGTCAGAGAGCCCAGGACAGGAGCCGTCTCTACTTCTGTTCTCTGAATCTCTTGGCTTGGAAACAGGGGGCCAGCCAAGCAGCATTGGAGAAATGGAAGAAGAGGCAGTGTGCAGTGATGCCCAACAGCTTTTTCTCTCTGACTCTGAAGAGGCAGGTGGGCCAGTGCCTCCGGTGACCACAGCGCAGTACGCATCTGATGATGAAACTCAGGTGCCGCTTTCTGATGCGTACTGTGCTGCCGAGACTACCCAGGAGGAGCAGTTGGTGGCAGAGGGTAGTGGAGATGATGAGGTCCTTGACCCATCGTGGCGTGAGGAACAGGAAGGTGGTGGGAGCAGCTCTGAGGAAGAGCTTCCCCTTACGGGCCAAAGAGGGAGAGGGAGGGGGAAGACTGCGGAGCCTGTAGCCTCCACTTTGGCACCCGTTAGGAGCCTGTCTCTTTCCAAAGCCAAAAAGGGCGCTCCCAAGACTTGCAGTGCCTGGTCCTTTTTTGACACAGTTGCAGATGACATTTGTTTTGTCAAATGCAAGCTGTGTCATCAGAAAGTAAAAAGAGGTAAAAGTGTCAGCAACCTCAATACCACAAATATGTGGAAACATGTGCGGACCAGGCACGCGGTGGAGTTACAGAAACACAGTGAAGACGTAGGCCAACCAACAGCGGCAGCTACCACCTCTTCATCTCGTGTTGCCTCTTCCTCCACTGTTGTCCAGAGACCTAGTGTAATTCCACCCACAGCACCACCTTCCCAGTCATCCTCACACTCCCAGTCTACTCTACAGCCATCGGTAGTACAGGCATGGGAGAAAAGGCGGGCATTCTCGGCCAACCACCCCCGAGCACAGGCTCTGAATGCAGGCATTGCCAAACTGTTGTCCCTGGAAATGCTCTCGTTCAGGCTGGTGGAGACTGACAGCTTCCGTGACTTGATGGCATTGGCAGTCCCACAGTACAAGGTGCCCAGCCGCTTTTACTTCAGCAGGCAGGCTGTCCCTGCCCTGCACAGGCATGTTGAGGCAAACATAAAACATACGCTACTGAACGCCGTCAGTAGCAAGGTCCACTGTTGTGAATTCTGTGGCTGAATTCACTCCTGTGGTCACAAGTGGTACTGCAGCTTCTGAGCTTCCTCCCTCAGGTGTTCTGGTGAGCTCGTTAACTGCTTCATTTCTTAACTCCGTCTGATGCTGCTATCCTTGCTCCTTGTCAATGTTTCAGTGTTGGATCTGAGCTTCTCCTGATTGTTCCTGTGACCTGCTGCTCTGTATAGCTAAGTGCTTTTGCTTTTTGTTGCTTTTTTTTCTGTCCAGCTTGTCTTTTGTTTTGCTGGAAGCTCTGAGACGCAAAGGGTGTACCGCCGTGCCGTTAGTACGGCACGGTGGGTTTTTTTTTGCCCCCTTTGCGTGGTTTTGCTTTAGGGTTTTTTGTAGACTGCAAAGTTCGCTTTACTGTCCTCGCTCTGTCCTAGAATATCGGGCCCCACTTTGCTGAATCTATTTCATCCCTACGTTTTGTCTTTTCATCTTACTCACAGTCATTATATGTGGGGGGCTGCCTTTTCCTTTGGGGAATTTCTCTGGGGCAAGTCAGGCCTATTTTTCTATCTTCAGGCTAGCTAGTTTCTTAGGCTGTGCCGAGTTGCCTAGGTAGTTGTTAGGCGCAATCCACAGCCGCTTTTAGTTGTGTTTAGGATAGGATCAGGTGTGCAGTCTACAGAGTTTCCACGTCTCAGAGCTCGTTCTTGTATTTTTGGGTATTTGTCAGATCACTGTGTGCGCTCTGATCGCTAAGCACACTGTGTTTCTGGATTGCCTTCATAACACCTGTCATTAGCAAACATAACAGTACAAGGAGCCAACAACTAATGATTCTCAATAGAGGGAAAGAAAAAGTTCTGACATCATTTTTTTTTTTTTTCTGCTCTGTGTTCACTTTTTTTTTTTTTTTTCCCCTAGACATTTGGGTGATTCTGGACACAGGTGTGGACACGGATATTCAGGGTCTGTGCTCTTCAATGGATAATCTCGTTATAAATGTACAAAAAATTCAAGATACTATTGATCAGAAATCTATGTTAGAACCAAGAATTCCTATTCCTGATTTGTTTTTTGGAGATAGAACTAAGTTTCTAAGTTTCAAAAATAATTGTAAGCTATTTCTGGCCTTGAAACCTCATTCTTCTGGTAATCCTATTCAACAGGTTTTGATTATTATTTCTTTTTTGCGCGGCGACCCTCAAGACTGGGCATTTTCTCTTGCGCCAGGAGACCCTGCATTGAGTAGTGTCGATGCGTTTTTCCTGGCGCTCGGATTGCTGTACGATGAGCCTAATTCAGTGGATCAGGCTGAGAAAAATTTGCTGGCTTTGTGCCAGGGTCAGGATGATATAGAAGTATATTGTCAGAAATTTAGGAAATGGTCAGTACTCACTCAGTGGAATGAATCTGCGCTGGCAGCTTTGTTCAGAAAGGGTCTCTCTGAGGCTCTTAAGGATGTCATGGTGGGATTTCCTATGCCTGCTGGTTTGAATGAGTCTTTGTCTTTGGCCATTCAGATCGGTCGACGCTTGCCCGAGCGTAAATCTGTGCACCATTTGGCGGTACTGCCTGAGGTTAAACCTGAGCCTATGCAGTGCGATAGGACTATGACTAGAGTTGAACGGCAGGAATACAGACGTCTGAATGGTCTGTGTTTCTACTGTGGTGATTCCACTCATGCTATTTCTGATTGTCCTAAACGTACTAAGCGGTTCGCTAGGTCTGCCGCCATTGGTACTGTACAGTCCAAATTCCTTCTGTCCATTACCTTGATATGCTCTTTGTCGTCGTTTTCTGTCATGGCGTTTGTGGATTCGGGCGCTGCCCTGAATCTGATGGATTTGGATTATGCTAAACGTTGTGGGTTTTTCTTGGAGCCTTTGCGGTGTCCTATTCCATTGAGAGGAATTGATGCTACACCTTTGGCCAAGAATAAACCTCAATACTGGGCCCAGCTGACCATGTGCATGGCTCCTGCACATCAGGAAGTTATTCGCTTTCTGGTGTTGCATAATCTGCATGATGTGGTCGTGTTGGGGTTGCCATGGCTACAAACCCATAATCCAGTATTGGATTGGAATTCCATGTCGGTATCCAGCTGGGGTTGTCAGGGGGTACATGGTGATGTTCCATTTTTGTCGATTTCGTCATCCACCCCTTCTGAGGTCCCAGAGTTCTTGTCTGATTATCAGGATGTATTTGAAGAGCTCAAGTCCGATGCTCTACCTCCGCATAGGGATTGTGATTGTGCTATCAATTTGATTCCTGGTAGTAAATTCCCTAAAGGTCGATTATTTAATTTATCCGTGCCCGAACACGCCGCTATGCGCAGTTATGTGAAGGAATCCCTGGAGAAGGGACATATTCGCCCATCGTCATCACCACTGGGAGCAGGGTTCTTCTTTGTAGCCAAGAAGGATGGTTCGCTGAGACCGTGTATTGATTACCGCCTTCTTAATAAGATCACTGTTAAATTTCAGTATCCCTTGCCATTGTTATCTGACTTGTTTGCTCGGATTAAGGGGGCTAGTTGGTTCACTAAGATAGATCTTCGTGGTGCGTATAATCTGGTGAGAATCAGGCAAGGAGATGAATGGAAAACTGCATTCAATACGCCCGAGGGTCATTTTGAGTATCTAGTGATGCCGTTCGGACTTGCCAATGCTCCATCTGTGTTTCAGTCTTTTATGCATGACATCTTCCGTGAGTATCTGGATAAATTCCTGATTGTTTACTTGGATGACATTTTGATCTTCTCAGATGATTGGGAGTCTCATGTGAAGCAGGTCAGAATGGTTTTTCAGGTCCTGCGTGCTAACTCTTTGTTTGTCAAGGGATCAAAGTGTCTCTTCGGTGTGCAGAAAGTTTCATTTTTGGGGTTCATCTTTACCCCTTCTACTATCGAGATGGATCCAGTTAAGGTCCAAGCCATCCAGGATTGGATTCAGCCGACATCTCTGAAAAGTCTGCAAAAGTTCCTGGGCTTTGCTAATTTTTATCGTCGCTTCATCTGTAATTTTTCTAGCATTGCCAAACCATTGACCGATTTGACCAAGAAGGGTGCTGATTTGGTTAATTGGTCTTCTGCTGCTGTGGAAGCTTTTCAGGAGTTGAAGCGTCGTTTTTGTTCTGCCCCTGTGTTGTGTCAGCCAGATGTTTCTCTTCCGTTCCAGGTCGAGGTTGATGCTTCTGAGATTGGAGCAGGGGCGGTTTTGTCACAGAGAGGTTCTGATTGCTCAGTGATGAAACCATGTGCTTTCTTTTCCAGGAAGTTTTCGCCCGCTGAGCGTAATTATGATGTGGGCAATCGAGAGTTGCTGGCCATGAAGTGGGCATTCGAGGAGTGGCGTCATTGGCTTGAAGGAGCTAAGCATCGCGTGGTGGTGTTGACTGATCATAAGAACTTGACTTATCTCGAGTCTGCCAAGCGCTTGAATCCTAGACAGGCCCGTTGGTCGTTATTTTTTGCCCGCTTCGACTTTGTGATTTCGTACCTTCCGGGCTCTAAAAATGTGGAGGCGGATGCTCTGTCTAGGAGTTTTGTGCCCGACTCTCCGGGTTTATCTGAGCCAGCGGGTATCCTCAAGGAAGGAGTCATTGTGTCTGCCATCTCCCCTGATTTGCGGCGGGTGCTGCAAAAATTTCAGGCGAATAAACCTGATCGTTGTCCAGCAGAGAAACTGTTCGTCCCTGATAGGTGGACTAATAAACTTATCTCTGAACTTCATTGTTCGGTGTTGGCTGGTCATCCTGGAATCTTTGGTACCAGAGAGTTAGTGGCTAGATCCTTCTGGTGGCCATCTCTGTCACGGGATGTACGTACTTTTGTGCAGTCCTGTGGGATTTGTGCTAGGGCTAAGCCCTGCTGTTCTCGTGCCAGTGGGTTGCTTTTGTCCTTGCCGGTCCCAAAGAGGCCTTGGACACATATTTCGATGGATTTCATTTCTGACCTTCCCGTTTCTCAAAAGATGTCAGTCATTTGGGTGGTCTGTGATCGCTTTTCTAAAATGGTCCATCTGGTGCCCTTGGCTAAATTGCCTTCCTCCTCTGATTTGGTACCTTTGTTCTTTCAGCATGTGGTTCGGTTGCATGGCATTCCTGAGAATATTGTTTCTGACAGAGGTTCCCAGTTTGTTTCAAGGTTCTGGCGAGCCTTTTGTGGTAGGATGGGCATTGACCTATCCTTTTCCTCGGCTTTCCATCCTCAGACTAATGGCCAGACCGAACGCACCAATCAGACCTTGGAAACATATCTGAGATGTTTTGTTTCTGCAGACCAGGATGATTGGGTGTCCTTTTTGCCGTTGGCTGAGTTCGCCCTTAATAATCGGGCCAGCTCGGCTACCTTGGTTTCTCCATTTTTTTGCAATTCTGGGTTCCATCCTCGTTTCTCTTCAGGACAGGTTGAGTCTTCGGACTGTCCTGGTGTGGATTCTGTGGTGGATAGGTTGCAGCAGATCTGGATTCAGGTAGTGGACAATTTGATCTTGTCCCAGGAGAAAGCTCAACTTTTCGCTAATCGCAGACGCCGTGTGGGTCCCCGACTTCGTGTTGGGGATCTGGTTTGGTTATCTTCTCGTCATATTCCTATGAAGGTTTCCTCTCCTAAATTTAAACCTCGTTTTATTGGTCCGTATAGGATTTCTGAGGTTCTCAATCCTGTGTCTTTTCGTTTGACCCTCCCAGACTCCTTTTCCATACATAATGTATTCCATAGGTCGTTGTTGCGGAGATACGTGGCACCTATGGTTCCATCTGTTGAGCCTCCTGCCCCGGTTTTGGTGGAGGGGGAATTGGAGTATATTGTGGAGAAGATTTTGGATTCTCGTGTTTCTAGACGGAAACTCCAGTATCTGGTTAAATGGAAGGGTTATGCTCAGGAAGATAATTCCTGGTTTTTTGCCTCTGATGTTCATGCTTCCGATCTTGTTCGTGCCTTTCATGCGGCTCATCCTGGTCGGCCTGGGGGCTCTGGTGAGGGTTCGGTGACCCCTCCTCAAGGGGGGGGTACTGTTGTGAATTCTGTGGCTGAATTCACTCCTGTGGTCACAAGTGGTACTGCAGCTTCTGAGCTTCCTCCCTCAGGTGTTCTGGTGAGCTCGTTAACTGCTTCATTTCTTAACTCCGCGTGATGCTGCTATCCTTGCTCCTTGTCAATGTTTCAGTGTTGGATCTGAGCTTCTCCTGATTGTTCCTGTGACCTGCTGCTCTGTATAGCTAAGTGCTTTTGCTTTTTGTTGCTTTTTTTTCTGTCCAGCTTGTCTTTTGTTTTGCTGGAAGCTCTGAGACGCAAAGGGTGTACCGCCGTGCCGTTAGTTCGGCACGGTGGGGTTTTTTTTGCCCCCTTTGCGTGGTTTTGCTTTAGGGTTTTTTGTAGACTGCAAAGTTCGCTTTACTGTCCTCGCTCTTTCCTAGAATATCGGGCCCCACTTTGCTGAATCTATTTCATCCCTACGTTTTGTCTTTTCATCTTACTCACAGTCATTATATGTGGGGTGCTGCCTTTTCCTTTGGGGAATTTCTCTGGGGCAAGTCAGGCCTATTTTTCTATCTTCAGGCTAGCTAGTTTCTTAGGCTGTGCCGAGTTGCCTAGGTAGTTGTTAGGCGCAATCCACAGCCGCTTTTAGTTGTGTTTAGGATAGGATCAGGTGTGCAGTCTACAGAGTTTCCACGTCTCAGAGCTCGTTCTTGTATTTTTGGGTATTTGTCAGATCTCTGTGTGCGCTCTGATCGCTAAGCACACTGTGTTTCTGGATTGCCTTCATAACACCTGTCATTAGCAAACATAACAGTCCACCTCACCACCGATGCGTGGACCAGTCAGCATGGACAGGGGCGATATGTTTCCCTCACTGCCCATTGGGTTAATGTTGTTGAGCCAGGTACAGATCGTGCGAGTGGCGCAGGACGTGTCCTGCCCACTCCAAGGATTGCAGGAATCCAGTCTGTACGCATCGACTCCTCCTCTTACACCAGTTCCTCAGATTCCTCTCTGCAGGATCCGTCACAGTCCACCTCCACATGGACCCGTGAACGTTTACCTATGACCGACATGAGCACAGCCGTGGCCAAACGTCAGCAGGCCGTCTTGAAACTAGTTTCATTGGGGCATCGAAGCCACACAGCGCAGGAGCTCTGGAATGCCATCAAGCAGGAGAGTGATGTGTGGTTACTGCCAGCGAATCTCCAGCCAGGCATGGTAGTGTGTGACAATGGCCGAAATCTGGTGGCAGCTTTGGCCCTTGGCAACCTCACTCACATCCCATGTCTGGCACATGTGCTCAATTTGGTTGTGCAGAGTTTTCTGAGGGACTATCCGGATCTTGATGCCCTGCTGCACAAGGTCCGCCTAGAGTGTGCTCACTTGCGGCGTTCCAGCTTGGCCAGATCCCGCATTGCTGCTCTGCAGCGCCGATTCCGCCTTCCGGAACACCGCATCATATGTGACCTACCTACCCGGTGGAATTCCACGTTACATATGTTGGAGCGGTTGTGTGAGCAGCAGCAAGCAGTTATGGATTACCAGCTGCATCAGGCGCAAAGAAGTCGCAGTCAGCGCCGATCAGACTTCACAACCACAGAGTGGGCCACTATGAAGGACGTCTGCCAGGTTTTGCGTCCTTTTGATTATTCCACGCGGATGGCAAGTGCAGATGATGCACTAGTCAGCATGACTGTCCCCCTTATCTGCCTGCTTCAGCAAACTTTGCAAGGGTTAAGGGATGATGTTGTGGAAGAGGTGGAGGATGAGGAGTCACCTTTTCCATCAGCTTCTGGAGAGTCAGCGCCACGTGGTTCCTCACAAAGGGGTACGCAGGGGCCAATTTGTGAGGAGGATGAGGAGGAGTCAATGGAGGAGGAAGAGCTCCGTCCAGAGGAGGGAGCGACACAATTGTCCAGTGGTCAGTGTGTACAGCGAGGGTGGGGTGATGACGAGCGGACAGAGATCATGTCTCAAGCAGGGGACAGCGTTTCTGGGCCAGTTGGCACTCTGCAGCACATGGTGGATTTCATGCTGCAGTGCCTGAGAAACGACCGCCGCATCGACCACATTCTCAACATGCCTGATTATTGGGTGTTCACCCTCCTCGATCCTCGCTACCGGGACAACGTCCAAAACCTCATCCCTGCATTGACCCGGGAGCGTAAATTGCGGGAGTACCACGACACACTGGTGAATTCCATCATCTTCTCCTGTCCAACTGAGAGGAGTGCTGCTAGTGCTTTACAAAGCAGCTCAGTGCATCGAGGCAGTGGGGGAGGCTCTGCCCAAAGAGGGAGCAGAAGCAGTGCCTCTGCCCAAGGCAAGCCCAGTATGGCACAACTCTGGCACACTTTTGTGTGCCCGCCCCAAATGTCTACACCATCACCGGCGGCTCCAGTCAGCAGGAGGCAACGGTTCCGTCAGATGGTGACAGACTACATGGCTTGCCCTCTTACTGTACTCCCAGACGGCTCTTCCCCGTTCAAGTTTTGGGTCTCTAAGCTGGATACATGGCCAGAGCTAAGCCAGTATGCATTGGAGGTGCTGGCTTGCCCTGCGGCTAGTGTCTTATCGGAACGTGTCTTTAGTGCCGCAGGTGGTGTACTAACAGACCGTCGCATGCGACTATCCTCCGATAACGTTGACCGGCTTACTTTCCTGAAAATGAACCAGGCCTGGATCTCGCAGGAATTTGCCACTCCTCTGCCTGATTAAGTAATTGGGTGTCATCCAGGTCTCCTGCTGTGTTCATCTTTCTACCACCTGAACTGCTATTCCTGGGCTCCAACACCGCCAGTTGCGGCTCAGAAGTGCAGGCTGCACAGTAAAAACATACGACCCAGTGTTATTGGGTTTCAGTAACGTCAGCTGATCCCCAGCTGTGTAGCCGGCAATGTGTCCTGCGACCGCCACGCTGGCACAACAACCTAAATGTAAGGGAACCTGTCCCCCCCCCCCCCCCCGTCGTTTGTTACTGAAAGAGCCATCTTGTGCAGCAGTAATGCTGCACAAGGAAAAGGTAGCTCTTTTTTTTTAGCTCCTTGCACACGCAGAGCTTAACACTTATAAAATGTGTTCACTGATACCGTTATACTGTCCCGGAGCTGGGACTTTCCTTCGCAATGTGACGCAGCACAGCCGTCATTCCTACCCCCTTGGTGCCATGCGCTGCCTCCTCAGCGTTGTTTTAAGCTGTCACGGAGCCTGCGCTGTTCTGTTATCCCTTGGGCATGCCCTATTTGCGCTGCCTGTCTTCTGACATAATTTGGTGTCAGGCTGGCTGCGCCTGTGCGGCCGCGCTGCCCGAGATCCCGCCTCGCTGTGTCTTCTGATTGAGTCACACTGCGGGCCTGGGATCCATGGGCATGCGCAGTGCATATCTTCCCCTCGGGCTCTCGCTGATTTCCCTCCGCCTTCTTTAGACTGTGCGCCGTCAGCTGATCCCTAATAGCATGCCACGGCCGTGACACCGCACAGTCTGAAGAAGAGGGAAGGAGGGGAGTGAGAGTCGAGGATATGCACTGTGCATGTCCATGGTTCCAAGGCCCGCAGTGGGATTACGTTGGACGAGACTGCGAGGTGGGATCTGGAGCAGCGTGGACGCACAGGCAGTAACAGCCTGACACCAAATTATGTCAGAAGACAGGCAGCGCTAATTGGGCATGGCCAAGGGCTAACAGAACAGCGCAGCCTCCGTGACAGCTTAAAACAACGCTGAGGAGGCAGCGCACGGCACCAAGGGATAGGAATGTCAGCTGTGCTGTGTCCCATTACGAAGGAAATTCGCACCTCCGGGACGGTTTAATGGTATAAGGGGACACATTTTTAGTGTTTACTTCGGTGTTTGCAAGGAGCATAATTAAAAGAACCACCTTTTCCTTTTGCATCATTAGTGATGCACAAGATGGCTCTTTCAGCTACAAACGTCTTGGGGGGGGTTAAAGGTTCCCTTTCAACTTGCTACAATCAGGCTTCGGCCTACACTCTGTTCCTCTGCTCCTCCTGCTGTCCCTGGGCTCTAACACCGCCAGTTGGTGCCTGGAAGTGCTGTGTGCACAGTCAACAGTCGCTCCTCTGTTATTGGGGTTCAGTAACGTCAGCTGATCCCCAGCTGTGTGTGCGGCAATACCTCCAATCTGCTCCTCCTGCTGTCCCTGGGCTCTAACACCGCCAGTTGGTGCCTGGAAGTGCTGTGTGCACAGTCAACAGTCGCTCCTCTGTTATTGGGGTTCAGTAACGTCAGCTGATCCCCAGCTGTGTGTGTGGCAATACCTCCAATCTGCTCCTCCTGCTGTCCCTGGGCTCTAACACCGCCAGTTGGTGCCTGGAAGTGCTGTGTGCACAGTCAACAGTCGCTCCTCTGTTATTGGGGTTCAGTAACGTCAGCTGATCCCCAGCTGTGTATCCGGCAACGTGTCATGCGACCGCCACGCTGGCACAACTAAAATGTAAGGTGACCTGTCCCCCCCCCCCCAGGCGTTTGTTACTGAAAGAGCCACCATGTGCAGCACTAATACTGCACAAGGGAAAGGTCGCTCTTGAAATTATGCTCCTTGCAAACGCTGAACTACACACTCATGTAATGTGTCCCCTCACACAGTCCAACCGTCCCGGAGGTGGGACTTTCCTTTGTAATGTGACGCAGCACAGCCGTCATTGCTACCCCCTTGGCACCGTGCGCTGCCTCCTTAGCGTTGTTTGATTCCGTCATGGACCCTGCGCTGTTATGTTATCCCTTGGCCATGCACAGTTTGCGCTGCCCGTCCTCTGACATCATTTGTTGTCGTCCTGGCTACGCCTGTGCGTCCACGCTGCCCGAAATCACACCTCGCAGTGTCGTCTAATGTGATCCCACAGTGGGCCTGGTATCCATGGCCATGCGCAGTGCATCTACTAGCCTCTCACTCCCCTTCTTCACGCTTCTTCAGACTAGGTGGCGTCAGCTGATCCCTAATAGCATGCCACGGCCGTGACGCCGCACAGTCTGAAGAAGCAGGAAGGAGGTGAGTGAGAGGTGATGATATGCACTGCGCATGCCCATGGATCCCTGGCCCGCAGTGGGACTACATTAGATGACACTGCAAGGTTTGATCTCGGGCAGCTTGGACGCACAGGCACTGCCAGCCTGACACCTACATGATGTCAGAAGACGGCCACTGCCAACTGTGCATGGATAATGGATAACATTACAGCGCGGGCTCCGTGACAGAGCCAAACAACGTTGAGGAGGTGGCGCCCGGCACCAAGGGGGTTGGAATGACGGCTGTGCTGTGTCACATTACAAAGGAAAGTCCCACTTCCGGGATGGTTTGACGGTGTGAGGGGACACATTATATGAGTGTGTACTTCAGCGTTTGCAAGGAGCATAATTTTCGGAGCCACCATTTTCCATGTGCAGTATTTCTGCTGTACAAGATGGCTCTTTCAGCAACAAATGCCTGGGGGGGGGGGGGGTTAAAGGTTCCCTTTCAACTTGCTCCACTGCAGGCTTCGGCCTACACTCTGCTCCTCTTTGATTCCCTGGGTTTCAACACTGTCAGTTGCCACCTGGAAGTGTTGTCTACACAGAAAAAACACTAGGTGATGTGTCAGTGGTGTTCAGCACCGCCAGCTGTTCCCCTGCTGTGTAGTCGGCAACGTGTCCAGCACAAGCCACGCTGGCACAACAGAACAAAAGCTGCCACCAGTGCAGGCTTCGGCCTACACTCTGCTCCTCTCCTCCTCCTGCTGACCCTGGGCTCAAACACCGCTAGTTTTTGCCCGGAAGTGCTAGCTGCACAGAGAAAAACACCAGCCAATGTGTTAGTGGGGTTCAGCAACGCCAGCTGTTCCCCTGCTGTGTAGCCGGCAACGTGACCTGCAAACGCCACGCAGGCACATGAACTGAAATTAAAGGGAACCTGGCCCCACCCCCCCAGGTGTTTCTATGTATAACAGCCACCTAGTACAGCAGTACTGCTGCATTTGTACAAGGTGGCTGACTGTTTCTCCTTGCCCACGTTGAACTCAACACGTACAAAATGTGTCTCATTGAGACCATTCCACTGTCCCTGAGGTGTGACTTTCCTTTCTAATGATACGCAGCACCCCCCTTGGTAGCGTTTCCCGTCTTTTGTCATCATGGTTAGCTGGCTGCGCCTGTGCATCCACCCTGCTAGAAACAACGCCCCTCGTTGTCATATTTATTTTGTCAGCGAGGGTGTGGTTTATGGGCACGACCAGTGGATATGTTCGCCTGTCTTAACTCATCTCCTTCCGCCTTCTTCCGACTGTGCAGCCTCCTGGCCGTGGTAGGCGATAAGGGATCAGCTGAGGCCGCCCAGTCTGAAGCAGGTGTAAGGACATGTGTGAGCGGCAAACCTATTTACTGCACAAAGCCACGAATCCCAGCCACGCAGTGTGATTTTTTGAAAACACACTGTGGGTCTGGGATTCATGTCCATCGCTAACCGCAACGGCCGACATGAAATGAGGTCAGAAGACAGGAAGCGCTCACAGCGCATGGCCAAGGGATCACAATAGCGCAGACTCCTGTACAGCAAATAACAACGCTCAGGAATCTGCGCCCAGCAGCTAGGTGTAAATTTTGACACCTGTGCTGCATCTCCGTAAAAAGACTAGTCACGCCTCCACTACTGTTTGACAGTATAGTGGGCTAAATAGTGTACGTGTTTTATTCAGCGTGTGCAAGGAGCAAATTAAATAGAGCAACCTTTTACTTGTGCAGCATTAATGCTGCACAAGGTGTGGCTCTTGTACCTTGCAACACCTGAGGGGGGGTTAAAGGTAACCTTTGAAATTGGTTCAACTAGGCTTCGGCCTACACTCTGCTCCTCTCCTGCTGACCCTGGGCTCAAACACCGCTAGTTTTTGCCCGGAACTGCTAGCTGCACAGAGAAAAACACCAGTCAATGTGTTAGTGGGGTTCAGCACCGCCAGCTGTTCCCCTGCTGTGTAGTCGGCATCGTGTCCAGCACAAGCCATGCTGGCACAACTGACCAAAAGCTGCCACCAGTGCAGGCTTCGGCCTACACTCTGCTCCTCTCCTTCTCCTGCTGACCCTGGGCTCAAACACCGCCAGTTTCTGCCCGGACATGCTAGCTGCACAGAGAAAAACACCCACCATTGTGTCAGTGGGGTTCAGCACCGCCAGCTGTTCCCCTGCTGTGTAGCCGGCATCGTGTCCAGCACAAGCCACGCTGGCACAACTGACCAAAAGCTGCCACCAGTGCAGGCTTCGGCCTACACTCTGCTCCTCTCCTCCTCCTGCTGACCCTGGGCTCAAACACCGCCAGTTTTTGCCCGGACATGCGAGCTCTACAGAGAAAAACACCAGTCAATGTGTCAGTGGGGTTCAGCAACGCCAGCTGTTCCCCTGCTGTGTAGCTTGCAACGTGATCTGCAAACGCCACGCAGGCACATGAACTGAAATTGAAGGGAGCCTGCCCCCCACCCCCAGGTGTTTCTATGTATAACAGCCACGTTGTACAGCAGTACTGCTGCATTTGTACAAGGTGGCTGACTTTTTTCTCCTTGCCCACGTGGAACTCAACACGTACAAAATGTGTCTCATTAGAGACCATTCCACTGTCCCTGAGGTGTGACTTTCCTTTCTAATGACACGCAGCACCCCCATTGTTAGCGCTGCCCGTCTTCTGACATCATTGGTTGGCTGGCTGTGCCTGTGCGTCCGCCCTGCCTGACATAACGCCCCTCGTTGTCTCATATATTTTGACTGCGAGGGTGTGATTGATGGGCACGAGCAGTGCATATGTTCCCCTGTCTTCACTCCCCTCCTTCCGCCTTCTTCTGACTGTGCGGCCTCATGGCCGCGGCATGCGATAAGGGATCAGCTGAGGCTGCCCAGTCTGAAGCAGGTGTAAGGACATGTGTGAGCGGCGAACATATTTACTGCACAAGGCCACGAATCCCAGCACCGCAGTGTGACTTTAGGAAAAGGCACTGTGGGTCTGGGATTTATGGCCATCGTTAACCGCACCGGCCAACATGACATGAGGTCATGAGACGGCCTGCACTAACAGGGTATTGCCAAGGGATAACACAAGAGCGCAGTTTCCTGTACTGCAAATAACAACAGTAAGGAATCTGCGCCCAGCACCTAGGTGTAAATTTGTACACCTGTGCTGCGTCTCCTTAAAAAGACAAGTCACGCCTCACTACTGTTTGACAGTATAATGGGCTAAATAGTGTACGTGTTTTATTCAGCGTGTGCAAGGAGCAAAATTAAGAGAGCAACCTTTGACTTGTGCATCATTAATGCAGTTCAAGGTGTGGCTCTTGTACCTTGCAACACCTGAGGGGGGGTTAAAGGTTACCTTTGAAATTGGTTCAACTAGGCTTCGGCCTACACTCTGCTCCTCTCCTCCTCCTGCTGACCCTGGGCTCAAACACCGCCAGTTGTAGCCTGGAAGTGCTAGCTGCACAGAGAAAAACACCAGCCAATGTGTTAGTGGGGTTCAGCACCGCCAGCTGTTCCCCTGCTGTGTAGCCGGCATCGTGTCCAGCACAAGCCACGCTGGCACAACCGACCAAAAGCTGCCACCAGTGCAGGCTTCGGCCTACACTCTGCTCCTCTCCTCCTCCTGCTGACCCTGGGCTCAAACACCGCCAGTTTTTGCCTGGACATGCGATCTGCACAGAGAAAAACACCAGTCAATGTGTCAGTGGGGTTCAGCAACGCCAGCTGTTCCCCTGCTGTGTAGCTTGCAAAGTGACCTGCAAACGCCACGCAGGCACATGAACTGAAACTGAAGGGAGCCTGCCCCCCACCCCCAGGTGTTTCTATGTATAACAGCCACCTTGTACAGCAGTACTGCTGCATTTGTACAAGGTGGCTGACTTTTTTCTCCTTGCCCACGTGGAACTCAACACGTGCAAATGTGTCTCATTAGAGACCATTCCATTGTCCCTGAGGTGTGACTTTCCTTTCTAATGACACGCAGCACCCCCATTGTTAGCGCTGCCCGTCTTCTGACATCATTGGTTGGCTGGCTGTGCCTGTGCGTCCGCCCTGCCCGACACAACGCCCCTCGTTGTCTCATATATTTTGACTGCGAGGGTGTGATTGATGGGCACGAGCAGTGCATATGTTCCCCTGTCTTCACTCCCCTCCTTCCGCCTTCTTCTGACTGTGCGGCCTCATGGCCGCGGCATGCGATAAGGGATCAGCTGAGGCCGCCCAGTCTGAAGCAGGTGTAAGGACATGTGTGAGCGGCGAACATATTTACTGCACAAGGCCACGAATCCCAGCACCACAGTGTGACTTTAGGAAAAGGCACTGTGGGTCTGGGATTTATGGCCATCGTTAACCGCACCGGCCAACATGAAATGAGGTCATAAGACGGGCAGCTCTAACAGGGCATTGCCAAGGGATAACACAAGAGTGCTGACTCCTGTACAGCAAATAACAACGCTCAGGAAGCTGCACCAAGCACCAAGGCGTTATTTGGGACACCTGTGCTGCGTCTCCTTAAAAAGCCAAGTCACGCATCCACTACAGTTTGACTGTAGAATGGGCAAAATTGTGTACGTCTTTCATTCAGCGTGTGCAAGTAGACAAATTAATAGAGCAACCTTTCACTTGTGCAGCATTAATACTGCACAAGGTGTGTCTCTTGTACTTTGTAACACCTGAGGGGGGGTTAAAGGTTTCCTTTGAAATTGGTTCAACTAGGCTTCGGCCTACACTCTGCTCCTCTCCTCCTCCTCCTCCTGCTTCACCACGGGCTCTAACATCGCTAGTTTTTGCCCGCAAGTGCTAGCTGCACAGAGAAAAACACCCGCCATTGTGTTAGTGGGGTTCAGCAACGCCAGCTGTTCCCACACTGTGTAGCCGGCAAAGTGTCCTGCAAACGCAACGCTGACACAAAGCTGCCTCCAGTGCAGGCTTCGGCCTACACTCTGCTCCCCCTGCTTACCCTTTGCTCCAGCACCGCTAGTTGGGGCTCTAGGAAGACAATCTTTAATAGGCAACGCATCTGGGTTCCAGCACCGCCAGCTGGTTCTCGGCAGTGTTTTTGTCACAGGTACTCCCTCGTGCCAAACCTGGTTTCAGCACCGTCAGCTGTTTCCGGGTTGTGTCAAACTCGCTGAGACGCCTATGCTTGCCCCGTCGTGTTGCGGTCGGGTTAGCCAACTCCAGGGTGCCTCCAGTTTAGGAGCTTCCTATGTGGGCTGCGTGAACTGGTAGTCAAGGCTGGTTCTGTAGTGCCAGTAGGCCCAGCTCCCCCTGTAGGACTGTTGGGGTTCGGTAACTGCGGCTGCCTCGCGGCCTAGCTGTTCTCTCCTCTCCTGTGGGCCTTCGGGTCCACCACCTGGTTCCAGCACCGTCAGCTGGTTCCAGGCCGAGCCTTTGGCTTAGGTGCCTCCTCCTGGGTATCCGAGTTCCGCCAACGTCAGGCGGTCCTTGGTAGTGCTTTTAAGCGCGGGCACCTACAGCTTAGTAACCGGGTTCCAGCACCGCCAGCTGGTCCTCGGTCGTGCCATTGGCTCTTGCACACTGGGGCAACGCATCTGGGTTCCAGCACCGCCAGCTGGTTCTCGGCAGTGTTCTTGACACAGGTACTCCCTCGTGCCAAGCCTGGTTTCAGCACCGTCAGCTGTTTCCGGGTTGTGTCAAGCTCACTGAGACGCCTATGCTTGCCCCGTCGTGGTGCGGTCGGTTTAGCCAACTCTAGGGTGCCTCCAGTTTAGGAGCTTCCTATGTGGGCTGCGTGAACTGGTAGTCAAGGCTGGTTCTGTAGTGCCAGTAGGCCCAGCTCCCCCTGTAGGACTGTTGGGGTTCGGTAACTGCGGCTGCCTCGCGGCCTAGCTGTTCTCTCCTCTCCTGTGGGCCTTCGGGTCCACCACCTGGTTCCAGCACCGTCAGTTGGTTCCAGGCCGAGCCTTTGGCTTAGGTGCCTCCTCCTGGGTATCCGAGTTCCGCCAACGTCAGGCGGTGCTTGGTAGTGCTTTTAAGCGCGGGCACCTACAGCTTAGTAACCGGGTTCCAGCACCGCCAGCTGGTCCTCGGTCGTGCCATTGGCTCTTGCACACTGGGGCAACGCATCTGGGTTCCAGCACCGCCAGCTGGTTCTCGGCAGTGTTCTTGACACAGGTACTCCCTCGTGCCAAGCCTGGTTTCAGCACCGTCAGCTGTTTCCGGGTTGTGTCAAGCTCACTGAGACGCCTATGCTTGCCCCGTCGTGGTGCGGTCGGGTTAGCCAACTCCAGGGTGCCTCCAGTTTAGGAGCTTCCTATGTGGGCTGCGTGAACTGGTAGTCAAGGCTGGTTCTGTAGTGCCAGTAGGCCCAGCTCCCCCTGTAGGACTGTTGGGGTTCGGTAACTGCGGCTGCCTCGCGGCCTAGCTGTTCTCTCCTCTCCTGTGGGCCTTCGGGTCCACCACCTGGTTCCAGCACCGTCAGCTGGTTCCAGGCCGAGCCTTTGGCTTAGGTGCCTTCTCCTGGGTATCCGAGTTCCGCCAACGTCAGGCGGTCCTTGGTAGTGCTTTTAAGCGCGGGCACCTACAGCTTAGTAACCGGGTTCCAGCACCGCCAGCTGGTCCTCGGTCGTGCCATTGGCTCTTGCACACTGGGGCAACGCATCTGGGTTCCAGCACCGCCAGCTGGTTCTCGGCAGTGTTCTTGACACAGGTACTCCCTCGTGCCAAGCCTGGTTTCAGCACTGTCAGCTGTTTCCGGGTTGTGTCAAGCTCACTGAGACGCCTATGCTTGCCCCGTCGTGGTGCGGTCGGTTTAGCCAACTCCAGGGTGCCTCCAGTTTAGGAGCTTCCTATGTGGGCTGCGTGAACTGGTAGTCAAGGCTGGTTCTGTAGTGCCAGTAGGCCCAGCTCCCCCTGTAGGACTGTTGGGGTTCGGTAACTGCGGCTGCCTCGCGGCCTAGCTGTTCTCTCCTCTCCTGTGGGCCTTCGGGTCCACCACCTGGTTCCAGCACCGTCAGCTGGTTCCAGGCCGAGCCTTTGGCTTAGGTGCCTCCTCCTGGGTATCCGAGTTCCGCCAACGTCAGGCGGTCCTTGGTAGTGCTTTTAAGCGCGGGCACCTACAGCTTAGTAACCGGGTTCCAGCACCGCCAGCTGGTCCTCGGTCGTGCCATTAGCTCTTGCACACTGGGGCAACGCATCTGGGTTCCAGCACCGCCAGCTGGTTCTCGGCAGTGTTCTTGACACAGGTACTCCCTCGTGCCAAGCCTGGTTTCAGCACCGTCAGCTGTTTCCGGGTTGTGTCAAGCTCACTGAGACGCCTATGCTTGCCCCGTCGTGGTGCGGTCGGGTTAGCCAACTCCAGGGTGCCTCCAGTTTAGGAGCTTCCTATGTGGGCTGCGTGAACTGGTAGTCAAGGCTGGTTCTGTAGTGCCAGTAGGCCCAGCTCCCCCTGTAGGACTGTTGGGGTTCGGTAACTGCGGCTGCCTCGCGGCCTAGCTGTTCTCTCCTCTCCTGTGGGCCTTCGGGTCCACCACCTGGTTCCAGCACCGTCAGCTGGTTCCAGGCCGAGCCTTTGGCTTAGGTGCCTCCTCCTGGGTATCCGAGTTCCGCCAACGTCAGGCGGTCCTTGGTAGTGCTTTTAAGCGCGGGCACCTACAGCTTAGTAACCGGGTTCCAGCACCGCCAGCTGGTCCTCGGTCGTGCCATTGGCTCTTGCACACTGGGGCAACGCATCTGGGTTCCAGCACCGCCAGCTGGTTCTCGGCAGTGTTCTTGACACAGGTACTCCCTCGTGCCAAGCCTGGTTTCAGCACCGTCAGCTGTTTCCGGGTTGTGTCAAGCTCACTGAAACGCCTATGCTTGCCCCGTCGTGGTGCGGTCGGGTTAGCCAACTCCAGGGTGCCTCCAGTTTAGGAGCTTCCTATGTGGGCTGCGTGAACTGGTAGTCAAGGCTGGTTCTGTAGTGCCAGTAGGCCCAGCTCCCCCTGTAGGACTGTTGGGGTTCAGTAACTGCGGCTGCCTCGCGGCCTAGCTGTTCTCTCCTCTCCTGTGGGCCTTCGGGTCCACCACCTGGTTCCAGCACTGTCAGCTGGTTCCAGGCCGAGCCTTTGGCTTAGGTGCCTCCTCCTGGGTATCCGAGTTCCGCCAACGTCAGGCGGTCCTTGGTAGTGCTTTTAAGCGCGGGCACCTACAGCTTAGTAACCGGGTTCCAGCACCGCCAGCTGGTCCTCGGTCGTGCCATTGGCTCTTGCACACTGGGGCAACGCATCTGGGTTCCAGCACCGCCAGCTGGTTCTCGGCAGTGTTCTTGACACAGGTACTCCCTCGTGCCAAGCCTGGTTTCAGCACCGTCAGCTGTTTCCGGGTTGTGTCAAGCTCACTGAGACGCCTATGCTTGCCCCGTCGTGGTGCGGTCGGGTTAGCCAACTCCAGGGTGCCTCCAGTTTAGGAGCTTCCTATGTGGGCTGCGTGAACTGGTAGTCAAGGCTGGTTCTGTAGTGCCAGTAGGCCCAGCTCCCCCTGTAGGACTGTTGGGGTTCGGTAACTGCGGCTGCCTCGCGGCCTAGCTGTTCTCTCCTCTCCTGTGGGCCTTCGGGTCCACCACCTGGTTCCAGCACCGTCAGCTGGTTCCAGGCCGAGCCTTTGGCTTAGGTGCCTCCTCCTGGGTATCCGAGTTCCGCCAACGTCAGGCGGTCCTTGGTAGTGCTTTTAAGCGCGGGCACCTACAGCTTAGTAACCGGGTTCCAGCACTGCCAGCTGGTCCTCGGTCGTGCCATTGGCTCTTGCACACTGGGGCAACGCATCTGGGTTCCAGCACCGCCAGCTGGTTCTCGGCAGTGTTCTTGACACAGGTACTCCCTCGTGCCAAGCCTGGTTTCAGCACCGTCAGCTGTTTCCGGGTTGTGTCAAGCTCACTGAGACGCCTATGCTTGCCCCGTCGTGGTGCGGTCGGGTTAGCCAACTCCAGGGTGCCTCCAGTTTAGGAGCTTCCTATGTGGGCTGCGTGAACTGGTAGTCAAGGCTGGTTCTGTAGTGCCAGTAGGCCCAGCTCCCCCTGTAGGACTGTTGGGGTTCGGTAACTGCGGCTGCCTCGCGGCCTAGCTGTTCTCTCCTCTCCTGTGGGCCTTCGGGTCCACCTCCTGGTTCCAGCACCGTCAGCTGGTTCCAGGCCGAGCCTTTGGCTTAGGTGCCTCCTCCTGGGTATCCGAGTTCCGCCAACGTCAGGCGGTCCTTGGTAGTGCTTTTAAGCGCGGGCACCTACAGCTTAGTAACCGGGTTCCAGCACCGTCAGCTGGTCCTCGGTCGTGCCATTGGCTCTTGCACACTGGGGCAACGCATCTGGGTTCCAGCAACGCCAGCTGGTTCTCGGCAGTGTTTTTGACACAGGTACTCCCTCGTGCCAAGCCTGGTTTCAGCACCGTCAGCTGTTTCCGGGTTGTGTCAAGCTCACTGAGACGCCTATGCTTGCCCCGTCGTGGTGCGGTCGGGTTAGCCAACTCCAGGGTGCCTCCAGTTTAGGAGCTTCCTATGTGGGCTGCGTGAACTGGTAGTCAAGGCTGGTTCTGTAGTGCCAGTAGGCCCAGCTCCCCCTGTAGGACTGTTGGGGTTCGGTAACTGCGGCTGCCTCGCGGCCTAGCTGTTCTCTCCTCTCCTGTGGGCCTTCAGGTCCACCACCTGGTTCCAGCACCGTCAGCTGGTTCTCGGCAGTGTCTTTTGCTCTTGTACCTTCTGCTCCCCATCCTGGTTCCAGTACCGTCAGCTGGTTCCGGGCAGAGCCGTTGGCTTAGGTGCCTCCTTCTGGGTATCCGAGTTCCACCAACGTCAGGTGGTCCTTGGTAGTGCTTTCAGGCACGGGTACCTCCTGCTTAGTAACCGGGTTCCAGTAACATCAGCTGGTCCTCGGTAGTTCCATTGGCTCTTGGACCTTCGGCTTCCCATCCGGGTTCCAGTACCGTCAGCTGGTTCTCGGCAGTGTCTTTTGCTCTTGTACCTTCTGCTCCCCATCCTGGTTCCAGTAACGTCAGCTGGTTCCGGGCAGAGCCTTTGGCTTAGGTGCCTCCTTCTGGGTATCCGAGTTCCGCCAACGTCAGGCGGTCCTTGGTAGTGCTTTTTAGCACGGGTACCTCCTGCTTAGTAACCGGGTTCCAGTAACGTCAGCTGGTCCTCGGTAGTTCCATTGGCTCTTGGACCTTCGGGTAGCCATCCGAGTTCCAGTTCCATCAGCTGGTTCTCGGCATTTTCTCAGCCTTCTTGTACCTTCTGCTACATTTCCAAGTTGAAGACCCTAAAGACGACGACCCGGAAGACCACCCCGATGACGACGACGACGACCCGGAAGACCACCCCGATGACGACGACGACGACGACGGCGGAGACGACGACGGCGGAGACGACGACGGCGGAGACGACGACGGCTGAGACGACGACGGCAGAGATGACGACATTGGAGACGACGACCCTGGAGACGACGACATGGAAGACCGAGAAGCAGAAGAACAAGAGGCTGCAGAACAAAGAGCAGAAGAACATTAAGCATAAGACTTAATATCAGAGCAAAAGATATTATCTAAATTATATGCAGAAGAAGACTAAGCAGTGTATGGGGGTGAGTCCGTTCCTCCTCGTGGTGCCCCTGGATAAAGCCTGATGCTGCAGGCCAAACTGAACGCGGACAAATGTAACTTTTGTGACTGGCAGAACGGAAGGTGTAATCTTCCAACTTTTATAGATAACAACTACGGGAATGCCTGTCACAAATGAGAATATGATGAAGAAGTAGAATAGGAAGAATAATAACAGTGGAATAAAAAGAATATGTAGAATAGGAAGAATAATAATAGTTGAATAAAATGAATATGAAGAATGTAATAAAAAAAAAAAAAAAGGTAAAGGATGAAGAAGAAGATGAATAAGGTGAAGAAGAAGTTGATGTCAAAGATGCTGATGATGATGAAGATGAAAGTGTGGGAAAAGAAAAAAAAAAGAAAAAAAAGAAGGGGAAGGGCGTGGAATAGTGAAACATCAATATCTGACAAAAAAAAAAAAAAATTTACATAGTCAATATCTTTGTCACTCCGAACGTCTTAAAAAAAAACAAAAAACATGCTATTCTATTTGATTGGGATAAACCTCTATGACTTTAATGTCTCCGCCACCTCCCCAAATACATCCGGCATTATTCTTAGTTGTTTTCCTTCATGTAGAATGAACCTACAAGGCAAGAAAGGGTTTATTTTAATTCCGATATTTTGGTCCCATTGACTTGCATTGGGATCGGGTATCGGTATCGGCGATATCCGATATTTTTTGAATATCGGCCGATCCAATCCGATACCGATACTTTCCGATATCGGAAGGTATCGCTCAACACTAATGCCCAGTAATCAAATGGGAATGACGGTTGAGGGAGAACATCGATAAGGGATAAAAAAATAGTTAGTAACCATACTGGACAAATGTTGTCTCCTGTCACTTTGAATTGATGCTGCAGTACCTGTCCTGTCTGCGGTCATAGCAAAATCACTCCACAACCTGGTCAGAAAACCACTCTGTCCAACGCCACTTCTGATTTGTGCACCTCTAACACCTCTGGTCTGCTGCCCCCTGCAGCTCGTGTGAGAATGATCACCGGCGCTGTGTGCTGGGAATGCCTGAATCAAACGGTCAACAAGAGTTGATTGTTTGGTTGCTAATTTTTGTTCCAGGTTCTCATGTGGCATAATATTTTGCAATTTGCCTTTATAGCGAGGATCAAGGAGGCAGGCCAACCAGTAATCGTCATCGGTCATCATTTTAATAATGCGTGGGTCCCTTTTGAGGATACGTAAGGCATAATCCGCCATGTGGGCCAAAGTTCCAGTTGTCAAATCTGCGGTCGTGCTGGGTTGAGGGGCAGTTACAGGCAAATCTACGTCACTTGTGTCCCTCAAAAAACCAGAACCCGGCCTTGCCACGCCACCAATTTCCAGTGGCATCGGAGAAGCTTCCTCATTAAAAAAATACTCATCCCCATCATCCTCCTCATCCTCCTCCTCCTGTTCGCCCGCTACCTCGTCCTGTACACTGCCCTGACCAGACAATGGCTGACTGTCATCAAGGCTTTCCTCCTCCTCTGCTGCAGACGCCTGTTCCTTTATGTGCGTCAAACTTTGCATCAGCAGACGCATTAGGGGGATGCTCATGCTTATTATGGCGTTGTCTGCACTAACCAGCCGTGTGCATTCCTCAAAACACTGAAGGACTTGACACATGTCTTGTACCTTCGACCACTGCACACCTGACAACTCCATGTCTGCCATCCTACTGCCTGCCCGTGTATATGTATCCTCCCACAAATACATAACAGCACACCTCTGTTCGCACAGTCTCTGAAGCATGTGCAGTGTTGAGTTCCACCTTGTTGCAACGTCGATGATTAGGTGATGCTGGGGAAGGTTCAAAGAACGCTGATAGGTCTGCATACCGCTGGAGTGTACGGGCAAACGGCGGATATGCGAGCAAAGTCCGCGCACTTTGAGGAGCAGGTCGGATAACACCGGATAACTTTTCAGGAAGCACTGCACCACCAGGTTTAAGGTGTGAGCCAGGCAAGGAATGTGTTTCAGTTGGGAAAGGGCGATGGCAGCCATGAAATTCCTTCCGTTATCACTCACTACCTTGCCTGCCTCAAGATCCACAGTGCCCAGCCACGACTGTGTTTCTTTCTGCAAGAACTCGGACAGAACTTCCGCGGTGTGTCTGTTGTCGCCCAAACACTTCATAGCCAATATAGCCTGCTGACGCTTGCCAGTAGCTGCCCCATAATGGGACACCTGGTGTGCAACAGTGGCAGCTGCGGATGGAGTGGTTGTGCGACTGCGGTCTGCGGACGAGCTCTCGCTTCTGCAGGAGGACGAGGAGGAGGAGGAGGGGGGGCAAACGGCTACAGCCAAATGTTTCCTAGACCATGGGCTAGGCAGAACTGTCCCAATATTGCTGTCCCCTGTGGACCCTGCATCCACCACATTCACCCAGTGTGCCGTGATGGACACGTAACGTCCCTGGCCATGCCTACTGGTCCATGCATCTGTTGTCAGGTGCATCTTTGTACTCACAGATTGCCTGAGTGCATGGACGATGCGCTCTTTAACATGCTGGTGGAGGGCTGGGATGGCTTTTCTCGAAATGAAGTGTCGACTGGGTAGCTTGTAGCGTGGTTCAGCGTAGTCCATCAGGGCTTTGAAAGCTTCGCTTTCAACTAACCGGTAGGGCATCATCTCTAACGAGATTAGTCTAGCTATGTGGGCGTTCAAACCCTGTGTACGCGGATGCGAGGATGAGAACTTCCTTTTTCTAACGAGAGTCTCATGTAGGGTGAGCTGGACTGGAGAGCTGGAGATCGTGGAACTAGCGGGGGTGCCGGTGGACATGGTAGACTGAGAGACGGTTGGAGACGGTATTCTTGCCGGTGCCCTAGATGCAGTGTTTCCTACTACCAAACTGGTGATTCCCTGACCCTGACTGCTTTGGCCTGGCAACGAAACCTGCACAGATACTGCAGGTGGTGCGGAAAATGGTGGCCTTACAGTGACGGAAGGGATGTAGCGTTGCTGACTAGCTTGATTGGCGGAGGGTGCTACAACCTTAAGGGACGTTTGGTAGTTAGTCCAGGCTTGCAAATGCATGGTGGTTAAATGTCTATGCATGCAACTTGTATTTAGACTTTTCAGATTCTGACCTCTGCTTAAGGTAGTTGAACATTTTTGACAGGTGAATTTGCGCTGATCAATTGGATGTTGTTTAAAAAAATGCCAGACTGCACTCTTTCTAGCATCGGATACATTTTCAGGCATTGCAGACTGAGCTTCTTTAACCGGATGGCCACGCTGTCCTCCAACTGGTTTTGGCTTTGCCACACGTTTTGGGCCAGATATGGGCCCGGCAGATGGAACATGTTGCGATGTTGATGCCTGCTGCGGCCCCTCCTCCTCCACTTCAGAACTACTGCCGCCTGCACCCTGTTCCCCCAATGGCTGCCAATCGGGGTCAACAACTGGGTCATCTATGACCTCCTCTTCTATCTCATGTGTAACTTCATCTGTGTTACCGTGTAAGCCGGTGGTATAGCGTTCGTGACGGGGCACCATAGTCTCATCAGGGTCTGATTCTGGATCAGTACACTGCGAGGGCAATGTTGTGGTCTGAGTCAAAGGAACAGCATAGTAATCTGGCTGTGGCTGTGCATCTGTGCACTCCATGTCCGATTCAACTTGTAATGGGCATGGCCTGTTAACTGTTTCACTTTCTAACTCAGGAATGGTATGTGTAAAGAGCTCCATGGAGTAACCCGTTGTGTCGCCTGACGCATCCTTCTCTGTTATTGTTTTTGCTGAACAGGACAATGGAGTGACTTGTCCCTGAGCGTGAACATCCACTAACGACGCGCTGCTTTTACATTTACCAGTTTCAGAAGAGGAGGCAAAAGAGCTAGAGGCTGAGTCAGCAAGGAAAGCCAAAGCTTGCTCTTGCTGCTCCGGCTTTAAAAGCGGTTTTCCTACTCCAAGAAAAGGGAGCGTTCGAGGCCTTGTGTAGCCAGACGACGAACCTGGCTACACAGCTCGAGACTTAGGTGCTATATTGTTTTTCCCACGACCACCTGATGCTCCACCACCACTACCATCATTACCAGCTGGCAATGAACGCCCACGGCCACGACCTCTTCCACCAGACTTCCTCATTGCTTTAAAAATGTAACCAAAGTAACGGTATTTGTTACTGTAAAACAACTTACAAGGTGAACTCAAACTTCTGTAGGATTTAGATATCCCTTTATAGGTGGGTGAGACTGCAAGGAAAATCAGGCACAATGTTACACACTCGGTTTTCTGTGGCACAAAATGAGACAGATGGCACACACGACTGGCACTGAAGCACAAATGCCAATATTAATCTCCCACTATTTATTTTTTTTCAGGGAGAATTTAAAAACCAAAATAAAACAAAGAGACACTAGGCTTTCTGTGGCCCACAATTTGAGAGAGATGGCACACACGACTGGCACTGAAGCACAAATGCCAATATTAATCTCCCACTATTTATTTTTTTTCAGGGAGAATTTAAAAACCAAAAAAAAAAAAAAAACAGACACAAGGCTTTCTGTGGCCCACAATTTGAGAGAGATGGCACACACGACTGGCACTGAAGCACAAATGCCAATATTAATCTCCCACTATTTATTTTTTTTCAGGGAGAATTTAAAAACAAAAAAACAAAAAAAACAGACACTAGGCTTTCTGTGGCCCACAATTTGAGAGAGATGGCACACATGACTGGCACTGAAGCACAAATGCCAATATTAATCTCCCACTATTTATTTTTTTTCAGGGAGAATTTAAAAACCAAAATAAAAAAAACAGACACCAGGCATTCTGTGGAACACAATTTGAGAGAGATGGCACACACGACTGGCACTCAAGCACAAATGCCAATATTAATCTCCCACTATTTATTTTTTTTCAGAGAGAATTTAAAAACCAAAATAAAAAAAACAGACACTAGGCTTTCTGTGGCCCACAATTTGAGAGAGATGGCACACACGACTGGCACTCAAGCACAAATGCCAATATTAATCTCCCACTATTTATTTTTTTCAGGGAGAATTTAAAAACCAAAATAAAAAAAAAACAGACATAAGGCTTTCTGTGGCCCACAATTTGAGAGAGATGGCACACACGACTGGCACTGAAGCACAAATGCCAAAATTAATCTCCCACTATTTATTTTTTTTCAGGGAGAATTTAAAAAACAAAAAAACAAAAAAAACAGACACTAGGCTTTCTGTGGCCCACAATTTGAGAGAATTGGCACACACGACTGGCACTGAAGCACAAATGCCAATATTAATCTCCCACTATTTTTTTTTTTATTTCTGGGAGAATTGGCAAGAAATCAGGCCCACTGTTAGACTGTATGTTTTCTGTGCCAGAAAATGAGGCACAGATGCCACACACAGGACTGCCACTGATGCAGATTTGCCAATTTTAATCTGCACCCTTTTTTTTATTCAGGGAGACTAGTGAATAAATCTGGGCCACTGTATTAAAGTATATTTTCTGTGGCAGAAAGTGGCTTGAACAGATGTAACGAAAAGAAAAAAAAAAGGGACTGTCCTACAATTACTATCTCCCTGCAGTAATCTCAGCAATGTATGGCAGGCAGCAATAACAAGGAGTGGACTGCTGCACAAAAAAAGTCAAAAATGTGGACAAACAAACAAGATAGCTGTGCAGAAAGGAAGGAACAACAGGATTTGTGCTTTGAAAAAAGCAGTTGGTTTGCACAGCGGTGTACACACAGCAATGCAGCTATCAGGGAGCCTTCTAGGGCAGCCCAATGAGCTACAGCGCTGAGGAAAAAAAATGTAGCCTTCACTGTCCCTGCAAACAAAAGGTGGTGTTGGACAGTGGAAATTGCTACAGCACAAGCGGTTTGGGGGTTAATGTACCCTGCCTAACGTTATCCCTGCTTCTGACGAAGCGGCAGCAACCTCTCCCTATGCTCAGATCAGCAGCAGTAAGATGGCGGTCGGCGGGAACGCCCCTTTATAGCCCCTGTGACGCCGCGGACAGCAAGCCAATCACTGCAATGCCCTTCTCTAAGATGGTGGGGACTGAGACCTATGTCATCACGCTGCCCACACTCAGCGTCCACCTTCATTGGCTGAGAAATGGCGCTTTTCGCGTCATTGAAACGCGACTTTGGCGCGAAAGTCGCGTACCGCATGGCCGACCCCACACAGGGATCGGGTCGGGTTTCATGAAACCCGACTGTGCCAAAAGTCGGCGACTTATGAAAATGACCGACCGTTTCGCTCAACCCTAATTACATTCTCTAATTACAAGCTAAGTGTATTGGTATACATTGTATGCCCCAGCTATGCTCCAAGGTTCTCCCAATTGCATCCACTCCTTGAACAACACAGCTCAAAATTCCACAGTTTAAAATCTATCCTTTTTCCCAAAGTAAAGCAAAGCTGGGGGAGAAGTGGGAGGCATCAGAGGCATGTGTGGTAGAATCCGTTGAATACACCAACGAGCTACATTACCTGAGCCAGGTTATTAATAGGTTAATTATTTTGCTATAGCTCTGGCCATAGACTTAAATAGCCAAGCATCTTCTTAATTTAGAATAATTTAAAAACCATTGGTCTATGTTCTATAAATTACCTGGGAAAAAATAAGACCCCAAAAAATAATTTATTCATTTGTATCGCATTGCCAGTTCAGATGTTGCCTTGACAAATTTTCATTCATCTCTCATACTAAACAAAGTTAAGGGAAACCTATCGGGTGAAAAAATGCTATTAACCTGCAGGCATGGAGAAAATTAACTTTATTGCTCCAGGTAGCATTTTTCGTTTCAGTCATGGGGTGGCATCGGCGAGGGTTGTCACCTGTCGTGACAATGCGATTGTGAAGAGTGGTGATGTTGGCAAAGTTACTGCTCTTCACAGTCACCGAGTCTCACTGAGAGAAGTGTGAGTCGATGAATCTGATGAGTGGTGACGTCGGTAACACTACAGCTCTTCACAGTCGCCAGGGAGTGTCATGGGGAGCGCTGCACTACGTCGGACCTGTATGAGAGCTTATTTTTTAAAACAACTTGGTGAACAAGAGACAGTGTCTTGGTTTTATTTGTCTCTGTTTATATTTTTCTGGTTTCCATTTGTGAACTACAGCAGATTTGGTGAACTTTGTTGGACCTGTGTGGGATTTACTTATTTGTAATAAGTTGGTGAACCAGGGAAAGTGTTGGGGATCATTTATTTGAATAAAGCATTTTTTTGCGTGTGTTTTTTTATTACTGGGCTAGTAATTTGGGTCTCTGATAGAAAGATCTCTATTACAAAAATCAGGGCTTGATATCAGCTGTGTTTTTGAACAATTCACACCTGATATCAACCCTAGCATCATTACTCTGATTACCAAAGCTCCAAAGGCAAAGTGCTAGAATTGGCGCATCTAATGTGGAGTACAGCTGCGGGTTATTTTAGGCTGAGAAGAGTCCAATAACCATGGGCATTATCAGCCTGATTATATCTCTTCTCGGCTGGCTTCTGTTGTTTGAATGCAGATTGCACATTTTCTGCTAGTACAATAAACCTAATTTCAAGGCAGAAATATTACTGTGTCCAACAGTTATTAGATATATGAAACTGAAATAGCTGTTGCAAAAAAAAACAATTTTTATAAAACATTAAGCTTAAGATTAATAGGGGTGCCCAAACTTTTTCATATAACTGTATATAAAGGCAAAATGAAAAAGGATTTTATAAAAATTATAATTTTAGTAAACAAAAATTTTTTTTTATATTAAAACATTGTAAATTTCAGTGTAATTTATGAATGAAGCAAAAAGTATCAAAAATTAGGGACTCAAAGGGACTCAGATACACCCTGTATCATGACATAACAGAGGACCTCATATACATTCTGTTCAGATTATCATGTAGTGGTATTCCTAAGCTCATATAGACTATGCTCAAATGCAAATCCTGCCAAGAATTACAAGCAGATTCATCTGTACACCCTTGAAGCCGCCAACTGTACTGTCTCATTCGAATACTGTGAACAACATGTTGTTGTGGTACTCCTACACTCATAAAAGCTCTGCACACAGTGCAAAGCCCGCTAATAATTACAAGCAGAGTCATCCATACACTCTTGAAGGCACCAACTGGAGTGCCTCATAAAAAAATTGTGAAACTGTAGTTTTGGTACTTGTACACTCATAAAGGCTTTGCACAAAGCCAGGAACAAGTGATAAGGTGGGTTATTCAGTGATCCGTAGACCCAACAAAGTAGCAACTGGCGGGCCTCATTCAAATATTGAACATTTAAAACACTTTATATGCTGCTGACATATGTTCGTGTGGAAAAGTTTGGGTCTAATCCAGTTTTTGTTCATTTTTAACAGAGTGAGCATGTCAACAATTTCTGTTGACAGGCGAAATTGCCTATCTGTTTTGACCGCTCCGGTGGTACTAAAAACATGCTCAGACAAGATGCTACTGGCAGGGAAGCAAAACATGTCCAAGTCATAGAGGGACAGCTCATGCCAGGTGTTCAGCTTTGAGACAAAACAACTGAAATTTGCAAAGGAATTAGGGAGTATGCTGGTTTTGTCGGAGATGTATTGCTTGATCATTTTTTAAATCTTTTCTCTCCTTGTGAAAAATACCTGTTCATCGAATTTGGACGCTGGGCTAGTGTAATGAAATTAGCCAAAGCCTTTCACAATGTAACCTGGCTTCTGCTGGGTATCTCTCTAGCTTCTCCTCCTTGGTTGAGCAAGAAAGCTTGACCCCTGCTGCTAGCGTTGTCTGATGTGAATTTTTTCAACATATTTCCCTTAACCCCTTAGTGACAGAGCCAATTTGGTACTTAATGACCAGGCCAAATTTTGCAATTCTGACCACTGTCACTTTATGAGGTTATAACTCTGGAACGCTTCAATGGATCCCGCTGATTCTGAGATTGTTTTTTCGTGACATATTGTACTTCATGTTAGTGGTAACATTTCTTCGATATTACTTGCGATTATTTATGAAAAAAACGGAAATATGGCGAAAATTTTTAAAATTTTGCAATTTTCAAACTTTGTATTTTTATGCCCTTAAATCAGAGAGATATGTCACGAAAAATAGTTAATAAATAACATTTCCCACATGTCTACTTTACATCAGCACAATTTTGGAAACAAAATTTTTTTTGTTAGGGAGTTATAAGGGTTAAAAGTTGACCAGCAATTTCTCATTTTTACAACACCATTTTATTTTAGGGACCACATCACATTTGAAGTCATTTTGAGGGGTCTATATGATAGAAAATAATGAAGTGTGACACCATTCTAAAAACTACACCCCTCAAGGTTCTCAAAACCACATTCAAGAAGTTTATTAACCCTTTACGTGCTTCACAGGAACTGAAACAATGTGGAAGGAAAAAATGAACATTTAACTTTTTTTTGCAAACATCTTAATTCAGAACCATTTTTTTTATTTTCACAAGTGTAAAAACAGAAATGTAACCATAAATTTTGTTATGCAATTTCTCCTGAATACGCCAATACCCCATTTGTGGGGGTAAACCACTGTTAGGGCGCACCGCAGAACTTAGAAGTGAAGGAGCGCCGTTTGACTTTTTCAATGCAGAATTGGCTGGAATTGAGATTGGACGCCATGTCACGTTTAGAGAGCCCCTGATGTGCCTAAACAGTGGAAACTCCCCACAAGTGACACCATTTTGGAAACTAGACCCCTTAAGGAACTTATCTAGATGTGTGGTGAGCACTTTGAACCCCCAAGTGCTTCACAGAAGTTTATAACGTAGAGCCGTGAAAATAAAAAATCGCTTTTGTTTACACAAAAATGATCTTTTCACCCACAAATTCTTATTTTCACAAGGGTAACAGGAGAAATTAGACCACAAAAGTTGTTGTGCGATTTCTCCTGAATACGTCGATACCCCATATGTGAGGGTAAACCACTGTTACTTTTTCAATGTTGAAGTGGCTGGAATTGAGATTGGACGCCATGTCGCGTTTGGAGAGCCCCTGATGTGCCTAAACAGTGGAATCCCCCCTCAAGTGACACCATTTTGGAAACTAGACCCCTTAAGGAACTTATCTAGATGTGTGGCGAGCACTTTGAACCCCCATGTGCTTCACAGAAGTTTATAACGTAGAGCCGTGAAAAAAAAAATTGCATTTTTTCTACAAAAATGATCTTTTTGCCCACAAATTTTTATTTTCACAAGGGTAACAGGAGAAATTAGACCACGAAAGTTGTTGTGCAATTTCTCCTGAGTACGTCGATACCCAATATGTGGGGGTAAACCACTGTTTGGGCGCACCGTAGAGCTTGGAAGAGAAAGAGTGCCATTTTACTTTTTCAATGTAGAATTGTCTGGAATTGAGATCGGACGCCATGTCGCGTTTGGAGAGCCCCTGATGTGCCTAAACAGTAGAAATCCCCCACAAGTGACCCCATTTTGGAAACTAGACCCCCCATGGAACTTATCTAGATGTGTGGTGAGAACCTTGAATGCCCAAGTGCTTCACAGAAGTTTATAATGCAGAGCCGTGAAAATAAAAAATATTTTTTTTTCCACAAAAAAGATTTTTTAGCCCCCAAGTTTTTATTTTCACAAGGGTAACGAGAGAAATTGGACCCCAAAAGTTGTTGTCCAATTTGTCCTGAGTATGCTGGTACCCTATATGTTGGGGTAAACCACTGTTTGGGCGCACGGCAGAGCTCGGAAGGAAGGAGCGCCGTTTTGGAATGCAGACTTTGATAGAATGGTCTGCGGGTATTATGTTGCGTTTGCAGAGCCCCTGATGTACCTAACCAGTAGAAACCCTCCACAAGTGACCCCATTTTGGAAACTAGACCCCCCAAGGAACTTATCTAGATGTGTGGTGAGAACTTTGAATGCCCAAGTGCTTCACAGAAGTTTAGAATGCAGAGTCGTGAAAATAAAAAATATTTTTTTTTTCCACAAAAAAGATATTGTAGCCCCCAAGTTTTTATTTTCACAAGTGTAACAGGAGAAATTGGACCCCAGAAGTTGTTGTCCAATTTATCCCGAGTACGCTGATGCGCCATATGTGGGGGTAAACCACTGTTTGGGCGCACGGCAGAGCTCGGAAGGGAAGGAGCGCCTTTTTGGAATGCAGACTTTGATAGAATGGTCTGTGGGCATTATGTTGTGATTGCAGAGCCCCTGATGTACCTAAACTGTAGTAACCCCCCACAAGTGACCCCATTTTGGAAACTAGACCGCCCAAGGAACTTATCTAGATGTGTTGTGAGAACTTTGAATGCCTAAGTGCTTCACAGAAGTTTAGAATGCAGAGTCGTGAAAATAAAAAATATTTTTTTTTTCACAAAAAAGATTTTGTAGCCCCCAAGTTTTTATTTTCACAAGGGTAACAAGAGAAATTGGACCCCAGAAGTTGTTGTCCAATTTATTCCGAGTACGCTGATGCCCCATATGTGGGGGTAACCCACTGTTTGGGCGCACGGCAGAGCTCAGAAGGGAGGGAGCACCATTTGACTTTTTGAGCGCAAAATTGGCTGTCGTGTTTGGAGACCCCCTGATGTACCTAAACAGTGGAAACCCCCCAATTCTAGCTCCAACCCTAACCCCAACACACCCCTAACCCTAATCCCAACCTGATCCATAATCCTAATCACTAACCCTAACCATGATCACAACCCTTACCACAAAACAACCCTAATGTCAACCCTAACCATAACCCTAATCAAAACCCTAAATCCAACACACCCCTAATCCTAATCTCAACCCTAACCTCAAACCTAACCCTAATCCCAATACACCCCTAATCACAACCCTAACCTTAACCCTAATCCCAAACCTAACCCTAATCCCAAACCTAACCCTAATCCCAAGCGTAACCCAAATGCCAACCCTAACCCTAATACCAACCCTAATCCAAACCCTAACCCTAATCCCAGCTCTAACCCTAACTTTAGCCCCAACCCTAGCCCTAACTTTAGCCCCAACCCTAACCCTAGCCCTAAGGCTACTTTCACACTTGCGTCGTTTGGCATTCCGTCGCAATCCGTCGTTTTGGACAAGAAACGGATCCTGCAAATGTGCCCGCAGGATGCGTTTTTTGCCCATAGACTTGTATTGCCGACGGATCGTGATGGATGGCCACACGTCGCGTCCGTCGTGCACTGGATCAGTTGTGTTTTGGCGGAGCGTCGGCACAAAAAAACGTTCAATGAAACGTTTTTTTGTACGTCGCATCCGCCATTTCTGACCGCGCATGCGTGGCTGTAACTCCGCCCCCTCCTCCCCAGGACATAGATTGGGCAGCGGATGCGTTGAAAAACTACAGCTGCTGCCCACATTGTGCACAATTTTCACAACGTGCGTCGGTATGTCGGGCCGACGCATTGCGACGGCCCCGTACCGACGTAAGTGTGAAAGAAGCCTAACCCTAAATTTAGCCCCAACCCTAACCCTAAATTTAGCCCCAACCCTAGCCCCAACCCTACCCCTAACCCTACCCCTAACCCTACCCCTAACCCTACCCCTAACCCTAACCCTACCCCTACCCCTAACCCTACCCCTAACCCTACCCCTAACCCTACCCCTAACCCTACCTCTAAGCCTAATTTTAGCCCCAACTGCTGTTCTCCTGCCGGCCGGCAGATGGAGACAGATGGCGGGCGCACTGGGCATGCGCCCGCCATGTTCTTCTGCCGGCGGCCAGGAGGAGCAGCAAGAGGATCCAGGGACCTAGGTGAGTATGCTAGGGTCCCCGAATCCCCCTATTTCTCTGTCCTCTGATGTGCGATCACATCAGAGGACAGAGAATTACACTTTACTTTTTTTTTTTTTTTTTTTTTGCGGTCGCCGGTAAACAGTTAATTACCGGCGATCGCAAAACAGGGGTCGGTAATACCGACCCCGATCATGCTCTTTGGGGTCTCGGCTACACCCGGCAGCCGAGACCCCAAAGATTCTCCCGGTGCCGGCCGGCGGGCGCACTGCGCATGCGCCCGCCATTTTGAAGATGGCGGCGCCCACCGGGAGACACGAGGAGCATCGGGGGAGCTAGGTGAGTATTGGGGGGCCACCTGGGACCCCTTTTCTCTGTCCTCCGATGTGCGATCACATCGGAGGACAGAGAAATTAAAAAGAGATCGCGTTTTTTTTTGTTTGTTTTTTTGCGATTGCCGGTAAACGGTTAATTACCGGCGATCGCAAATGCGGGGTGGGTTAAAAAAACCCCGAATCATGTTCTCTAGGGTCTCGGCTACCCTCGGCAGCCGAGACCCCGGAGAAAATCGGCCTCTGGGGGGCGCTATGGACTTTTTCCACAGCGCCGTTAATTAACGGCGCTGTGGTTTAAGTACCCTTAGCGGCCGCCGTTAAAAGGCGTATCGGCGGTCGCTAAGGGGTTAATGGCCTTCTTGTATAACACCATTTTACATGACCTCTGTACCTCAGGAAGAAGAGATGCAATGTTCTGCTTCTAGCGTGGGTTAAGCAGAGTGAACAACGATTACTCTTTTTTGGCTCTCATTCACCTCTTCAGCCCATCCACATAGGAGAGAGCTCCTGTTGCTCCTCCTCTTCCTCAGCCTCCAACTCCTCATTGTTACCCAATCTGCACTGAGCTGATGAGATGAGGCTGGGCAGTATCTCCCTTTGTCATGTCTTCCTCTGTCTCCACCTGGTTTGCATGCAAAGCTTCATGTTTATTTGTCAGCGGCCACAATTTAAGTAGGTATAGAAGGGGGATCATTGATCCTACAGGTGTTGGAGAACAGCACAAAATTTTGACATTCATGCCAACTCTTCAGTTTATCTTGGTGCAATTAACTGGGACGATATCCTGAGACATAAAAATACACAAATAAAATGGGAGACGTTTATTAGCATCCTGGATAGGACCTGTGCACAGTATATACCGTATGGGAATAAACATACTAGAAATAGGAGGAAACCAATATGCCTAAATAGAGCTGTAAGGGGCGCAATAAGTGATAAAAAGAAAACAGTTTGAGAATTAAAGGAAGTAGGTAGTGATGAGGCATTAAATATAGAAAATTAAATAAATTCTGTAAAAAGCAAATCAAGGCAGCAAAAAATGAGACAGAGATACTCATTGCCAGAGAGAGTAAAAATAATCCCAAAATATTTTTTAACTACATAAATAGTAAGAAACTAAAGAATGATAGTGTTGGCCCCCTTAAAAATAATCTGGGTAAAATGGTGAATGAGGATGAGGAAAAAGCCAATATGCTAAATGACTTTTTTTCATCAGTATCTACACAAGAAAATCCCATGGCAGACAATATGATCAGTGATAACAAAAATTCCCCATTAAATGTCACCTGCTTAACCCAGCAGGAAGTATGGCGGCATCTAAAAATCACTAAAATTTAAAAATCTCCGGGCCCAGATGGGATACACCCCTGAGTACTGCAGGAATTAAGTACAGTCATTGATAGACCATTATTTTTAATCTTTAAAGACTCCATAATAACAGGGTCTGTACCACATGACTGGCGTATAGCAAATGTGGTGCCAAGATTCAAAAAGGGAACAAAAACTAAACTTGGAAATTATAGGCCAGAACATTTTTTCAACGTAAATATTTTGAAAGTGTAGTTGTACTCTTACACTCATAAATACTTTGCAGAAAGTGCAAAGACAGGACAAAATTATAAGGAGGGTAAAACAGTAATCCTCTTCAGGTGTCTGCTTATTCTTCTCCTTCCTTGCGTGGCTGGAGGGACTGCCTTCACCTCCTTCTTGGAGCCTGATTCCCAGGTGCCTGAGCTGTAAGTGACCCAGCTTAGGGTAGTGCCGGAGACCCAGACACGTATAAATGATTGACAGCCTCGTGTCACCTGCACCATCGCCTGCTCCTGCATAGGAGGTGGGAAATCCCAGTAACAGTAACATCTCTCGAGGGTGGTAGTCCAGTCTCAAGCCACCTCAAGGAGCCTATCCCAGGCCCGTTCCTTTCTCAAGAAGGTTTCTTACTGATTTGTTCCTGCTCGGATCACACCCATAGCATCCCAGCAATGTTGACCCTCCATTTTGAGGAAAGTGACCCTGGTTCCAGCAATCAGTTCTTGTAGCCTTTGAGGCAAGTTTTGTGTCTCTACTGTCTGCTGGTTGGCCAAGATGTGATGACAGGTCCTAAACTCCTCTATAGACCCCATCTACACTACCCGTCATCCAAAACGACCTTGCCCCGTGATGCCAACTGTTGGTACCTTGCGGCTAGTGGGCCCAATAGCATTTATCCAGCCATGGTCCTGGTTTGCCTTCTTGTCTCTTCCGACCAGCTCAGGCTCAGTTTCTGGATCTTTGCTTTCCCATCCGTAGTCCGCAAGAACCCCAGTGGTGAAGGCTGCAGCCTAGGTTCGGGCCTTGGTGGTTCTGAGAAAGCGGCTAATTCCATACCACAAGCTCCTGGCACCTCGACTGTTGAGGCAGCTTCCTCTGGCTCCAACATTCTCCTGGCCACTTCCTCGGGAGTCTCGCATGATTCTACCTTCTTTGTTCCCCACTAGGCATGTTACACTGTATGAATGACTATTTGAATGCAGAACATTTATGAACATTTGCGTGTTATATGCCACAGAAATGTATCCCAGAGCACTGTATACTCTACTGATAAGTGAATCCAGACAAATTTTTCAACACTTTTTTGGAGTGTTACATGTCACAGAAATGTACACCAGAGTACAGAATACTCTATGGGTAAGCAAGTGAATTTATTTTTCAACGCACTATTGGAGTCTTATATGCCACAGAAATATACCCCAGAGCACGGAATACTCTATGGATATGTAAGTAAATCTAGAAAAATTATAATGGGTGTGTGTACTTGTCTGTGGTATTTATGAAAAATTATGCCACACGTTTTGGCAACAGGAACTTGTGAATGGGCTTAAGGCTGATTATGTATATGTTTTGTCTTACAATCCTTTAACTCCTTTAATCCTGCAACATCACCAAAAAATCTAATAACAGGCAATCAAAACATTGTATTTACCACCAAATGATATCAATAAAAACATTCACTCAGGGCGCAAAAAATAAGCCCTCAAACAGTTCCATGTCCCAAAAAATCCTGAATTAAGCTTTTTGTTTACTATTTTTGCCAAACTTGCAATTAATTATTTTCTTTCCAGTATATGCCATGCTAAAATGGATGATGTTATTCAAAAGCATAATTTGTCCCTCAAAAAAAGGTATGCATCATATGGTTATGTTGAAAGAAAAAAAAAAGTTATGGCTCTTGGAATAAGAGTAAGAAAAAAAAATTCACAAACAAGAAAAATTGACCAATTCTTAAGGGGTTAAACAACATGAAGATATCATTATTATTATTATTATTACTTTTATTATTTCCAGATGGAGCAAAACAAATGTTCCTTTTTCTAGATATAATTATGACACATAGTTGCACAACAATTGAGATCTCCAGCAGCCATTTTTCCTGGAAGTCATCCATAAATTGTCGGCGGAGCCCCTGTACCGTCGAACAGGCTTCCTACTACCCTGGAGCCTGCAGAATCTCCCCACCCCTGCTGCCTTTGCTACTAGCGTCCTGCAGCAGCAACCCTGGGACCCCGCTACAACACAGCCAGTAAGCTACATTCAGATCATATGACACACCCACATTTTCCTCCCAAATTTTGGGAGAAAAGTACATCTCATAGTCCCAAAAATACGGCAATAATTTCAGTGCCATTGGTCACACATGTTCTGATGATTTGTTATTCTGCCCTGACCCTCGTATAGTAATGATGGAGCAATATCTTCTGTTATGCAAGAAGTTAATAACAATCTGAGCACTAGAATTGTTTTTCTTTCATAACTGTATTCAACAGGAAAATAAAAAAAAAACTCCAAGGCTCCAAAATAAGTATGATATCCGCATTTAATTTTGGACATTCCCTTTATGTGGCAGATACAACATAATTGCTCCATGCTGAAATCCCCACTCCTACTTTAGCCACATTTGAAGATACAGAATGCATTGCACCGACCTTGAGGTCGCCTATTTAAAGGTTTGCGTGTAACAGACTTTCCCTAACATCATTGCGTTTATGACAGATTGTGGGCGTACTTCTCAATAGAAACGCATTAAGCTGACCATCGGAAAATATTCCTGTTTCATCTTTACAGAGCCTTGAAATTTTATCTCATTAATGGATGCTAGTTGTAAAGTTCAGAAGAGACAGAAAATCTACAGTAAGCGCGTTACACTTGTAAGTAAAATATTCACCGTGTTTGCTTCTCTTTTCATCATATTACACTTCTACCCAAACTAAATGAGCAAAGTGTAAACACTGAAAACTTTTTGGTTAACGATCATTTAAGTTGCTATAGGTTAGAGCAGCCAAAATCCAATTTGTCACTTCCATCATGCACTTGTCCCTTGTAGGTAATAAGTAAATAATATTCTTACGAGTCATTGATGTTTCTTGGCTTCTCTCAGGAAAAATATAATAGTACGATGCTACCATTACGCTTACACTGACTGAGCACTTGATTATATTGCACCTTCATCACCTGTCCAACTAACCATCAGCCATAGCTTAATTTGTCCTTTGAGGCTTTCGCTCACTGTTCCAGTCTACTGAGCCGTGCTCTTGTTAATCCAGCCGGCTCTGAACCTCAGGTTTTTAGAAACAATTTGTTAGGAATATATCAAACAAGGCTGACACTAAGAAAGGAACATAGTTATCCAATTAGTTTTCAAACTGAAGTTAGTTAAGAAATATTTGGAAAATGAGTTTTCTATTCTGCAGAAGTACATATGGAGACCACAAACTTTCTACGTTAATTAGATGCCTAGCACTGATAGAATAATGCATGGCTAATCTCAAGGCTTTCTGACTATGACTTGCCGCTGGTAAAAAGAGTACCTGTAGCTCTGCTCAACTTGCATCACTGGAGAAAAGTCACTCTGCCATGTAAGAAGATGCCAGTACTAAAGATAATTCACGGCAAGTGTTACAGAGATTGCATGGAAGTTCAAGAGGCCCAAATTATGCCTCAGATCCATCCAAATAAAAAATGTATTTTCAACTGATGACATCAATAGAAGGTTATTCTCATTATCCATAAAGTTTAATTGTTTCTTGTTAACCATGGCAAGCACTACTGCATGCACCTTAGCATAGGTGTGAGTTGGGGATAAGGGGTGTGAGGGAAACGCCTGACGCGTTTCGAACTCTAACTGCGTTCTTAGACTCAGCTAAATTAAATGAAGACAAGAATTTGAGAGGGTTTTTTCTCTCTTTTCTCATATGTCGTACATATTTTGCTTGTTGTGTTTGCAATGAATAATGTTTCTTTAACGTTTGACTTTCCATGCATGTGTTTTCACACAGACCAAGCATTGTTAGCATCTCACGAGTGCCCACTAATTATTTAATGCCATGTTTTTAAATCCCTCACTTTCTTGTCTTCATTTAATCTAGTCAAGTCTAAGAACGCAGTTAACATTTGAAACATTTCAGGCGTTTCCTTTACACCCCTTATCCCCAACTCACACCTATGCTAAGGTGTATTCAGTAGTGCTTGCCATGTTTTAAAAGAAACGATAAAATGTCATGGATTTTATAGACTGAAGCTGGATCCTTACCTTTCTTCCAAGTATAGTTGACGTCTGGAAGAGTTGTAATCCGGTGCTTCAACACTGAAACTCACAGGAAGTTTCCACCAAACGTGAGCTAATCTTGCTTTTTTTTAAACTGTGTTATTCTCATTATCTACTATCAGGTGAACATTGTAGCCTGGTCTCTGAGCTTTATGCTTTCTGGGGCCAGTATGCTTCAGATGATTGACAGTCTTGGCTGATGGCATGGCTGAGCTGCTAACCCAAACTTCTCTAACCCAAATACAGGCACTGCAGTTGGCCAGATACAGTGATCTACTCAATTTTAGAGCATTGCATCCTCTGAGGAAGCGGTGTGCGAAATGCGCATCAGAGCGTGAGTCCTTTTAAGTTGAATTGGGTAATTATTTATTACTAGATGTTGGCCTGATTCAAACGCATCGGGTATTCTAGAATATGTATGTACTGTATGTATGTTGCGCTGTCAGTGGTGTTTAAATCCTGCACTAATATCGCTGATTAGCTGATATCCGAGACAGACAGACAATTAGACCCTTAGACAACACAATGGCGGCACTTGACAGCAGTGGAGGACAATGATGATTCCATGACGATTCCATCCATTCTGTAGAAGGACGTAGATCTGGGGATTTATTATGATGGATTATAGGCTGAACTGGATGGACAAATGTCTTTTTTCGGTCTTACTAACTATGTTACTAGAATTCGCGGCAGACTGTGTCCATCGCTGATTGGTCGAGGCACAGTCTCTGATTGATCGAGGCCTGGCGGCCTCGACCAATCAGCAACATGGGATTTCCAGGACAGACAATTAAACCCTTAGACAATTATATATATATAGATGATATTTGTGTACCACGTATCATGCTTTTTATATAATCATGTTTTGATTTATTTATACATGTACATGTTAACCTTTATGGATTTAACCTTTACTTGACTGTGTACAGCATTATATCAGTTATTGCTATAATTAATCAACCACTTTATTGATTACATTATCCCTATTATTATTATACTCTCATTCCTAAATACCAGCTTTATGTGCCCTAAATTTCTTGGGATTTTGTGAATATATATATTTTTTATTTCTGATATAATGAAATATGCTTTTTGTTTTAACTCATCTCGTAGACAGTATATTTTATTTACATTTTTTAATCCAAATGTGATATTTTTCTTTGCAGGATTTATGATTCATTTACACATTTACTATTATTGTTTATTGAATCGGTAATCTAGCTTTAGAGCAGCGCTTACATATTGTATAGTAAAGAGCTTGCAAGCTCACCTCCCTTGCTTAAGAAGCAGGACAGATTGCAGAGGTGGCTGGTAACCTAAACCATGAGTTATAACTATAAAATAAAAAATTCCTCTGTCCTTTAGAAAAAAAAGGATTTTTATTTAAAGGTAAATTGCAAAGTTGTTTTATTTGTTAAAAGACCCTTTAATCTGTACACTTCAAAAGCAGAACAATGTGATTTTTTTTGCCAGACTGTAACAGAAAAGTCATCAATAAAGTCAATTATTCAGTTTGTAATTATTACAAATGTCAGCTCTCTCTGTTGTTACCTTTTGTGAAACACGATAAATCCTAAAAGGTCAATACTGTCAGTCTAAATCCAAAAGTTGGAAACGAATTGTTGGGTAAATAGCTAATTACCATGAAATTGGAAGACTTGAAATGACTTTCTTTCCCAAGTACTGTACAATAGCTTTTTACATATAAAATATTCAGACTTAAAGGTATTGTCCAGTTTGGACAAGAACTTTTTAGAATAAGGGTTCCCTGATCATATTAAAACTGAGGAACTCTTTGGTGTTAGTTAACTCCATCTCTAACCACCTGCAACAGGAGGACTTGTTGTTTGCTTCGGTCTTTTTTTTGCACGCTGAGCTGACATTTTTATTGATACCATTTTGGTGTAGATAAGTTTTTGATTTGTATTTTATTACAAGGAAGCGGTAACTAAAATACGTAATTCTGACGTTTTGAATTTTTTTCTCATTACACTTTTTAGCGATCATTTTAATTCTTTTTTATATTTATAGATCGGACGATTGTGAAAGTAGTGATACCAAATATCTGTACGTTTGATTTTTATTGATTTATTTTAAATGGGGTGAAAGAGGGTGATTTGAACTTTCATAGTTTTTTTATTCTTTTAATATTTTTAAAAATATTTTTTTTAACATTTTGAAAGCTTCAATAGTCTCCATGGAAGAGTAGAAGCTGCAATACTTCGATTAGATCGCCTGTGTGTAGCAGAAATGCTCACTTGCTATGAGCAATCCGGCAATGACAACCATAGAGGTCTGATTCAGACCTCTGGTTATCATGCCGACTCATTGGTGATTCGCGCTCCTGTGACGGGTCACGGATTGGCGGGGTTAGTAACGTGCTTCTGGGAAGCGTGAGTTATATGCCATTGTCACAGCGGCATTTAACTAGTTAACAGCGGCGGGTGGATCGCAATTCCACCTGTGGCTGTTGCGGGCACATTTCAGCTGTATACTGTATAGATCAGCTGTCATGTGCCCATAAAGGTGCGGGCTCAGCGCTGGAGCCTGCACTAAACAGGGAGAGTCTGACATTGGCGTACTATTACATCCAATGATGGAAAGGGGTTAAGCCCAAGGTGTGAGAGCCACTAGCGTCAGTTCAGCAGCCAGAAGGAACATGCGGAACACGGACACATACAATGCAAGCAAGAAGTTTAATATTGTCCTGGAAACCACAGACAGATAGAAGAGTTACTGAACACCTTAGGCAGCCTGCAGAGTTACTGAGCTTTGATATAGAGCGCTCTTGCGATCGAAACGCGTCACCTGCTGTTTCTGTGTGCACATGGTGCGGTCTTGGAACATGCCTTTTGTCATTTTTAATTGATGAAATAAATTTTGAAGATTTTATCTAAGGAGCTGGAACAAAGACCTTTTTTTTCTCTGCTACATATCGTCTCATCAGGACGGAGTTCCCGTCCACCTGGAAGGTGGTGAGCTGGCTTTATTTTCTTGTTGACTTCAGAGTTACTGAACCCCTCGGACAGGTAGTAGAGTAACCATACTGCACATCTACCGCCAGCTGTTATTAATCTATCGCCGCACATGACTGGCTCCCTATGATTTAAATATCCACTAGTACATATCCTCCCTATCCCCTCGTCAAAACACAGGCAATACGCGCGTCAGGGCAGGTGCAGGCAGTTGCATTGTCTCTTTACTGGTCAGTACTTTGCTGCTTTATTTCATGCATTTGTACTTTTCCATCCACAGCACCTTTTTATGTCATGCATGTCTCTGCTTTTGGCTATTTGTGATCATAATCATGACCCTTTACTGACACTTCTGTTAGTTGTTTTCCATATGATTTATTTATATTTAACCTTTCTGACATTTATGCTACTGTATTAATGAAATTATAGCCCATGACTCCAAGATATATATGGATTAATTTTCCTAGCAGCTGACCACCTCATTTTGCTATTTTGCAAATTTTGATATCACACATATTTACTTACACTAATTCTTTTACATGATGTACTCCACTATATTTTTCATGCATTCTTACCATTTTCATATTTTTAATTAATTTATTTATTCATTTATTGGATTAGATAGTCATATTACTCTGTATTTATTCACTATCATGTATTTATTTAACTATTCATTTGGATTATGTACGTTATTATGGTGATTTACTACTATTTAATTGTGCATATATTTACCCCGCACTCCATGTACTGTTTCCCACCTGTAGATGTTTTCCCCTTTTGTTCCCTTTTTCCCCATACTATGATTTATAATTATAAGTAAATAATATTTGCTATCACCTTAGTTGTGCGTCATATTTACAGGTTTAATACGTTTCTAGCGGGTACACAACCTTCCGCTGCATTGTTTATATATATGCTAACAACATAATTCTGTTCCATAGTCGTTGGGTTAATTTTTTAAATCCATGTTTACTCATTATAAGAAATTGTGAAGTGGTGATCTCTCCACAGATTTGTAAGCAGGTGATCGGATGCAATGCGCAACAGGGACATGGTGGAAGTAATCAATTAAAGTGAATATTTCTATAGGCTGGTGGGAAATTGTAGTAACTATAGTAACTATAGTAACTGTGAATAATAGAAAGCAGAGTAATTACAGCGTGAAATATACAATATGGATATACAATGAATTCTCAGGTTCACTCAAACTACTACAACAGTCTCTTCCTATATATTATTAGAACTTTCTAACGGGGTAATGATCCAGTACTATGGTCACTGTACAGCTTCTTCCTCAAACTCAGGCACTAGCAGTGGTCTCCGGTTCTTCCCAATAGGCTGCAAGTCCTCCTGACAAAGTCTAACAAGGCTCATTGGGCCTCCTTCGCTTCAAATGGCCCCCACCCTGTCTGTTGCACTTGCCCTGGCCAACCCCCGTACCGCGTGTCAGTGCTGGGAGCAATGACCCAGTTCACTAGCGCCTCCCGTTCCCCATAGCAGGTGTCCACCCCTTAGAGGAGTTTCCTCACAGATCTTCAGGGCTTGACCAACGGCAAATGTGTCTTGTACCCGGTGTTAGGGCTAGCGGAACGCACAGAGTATATATAGGTAGCTACAAGGTGCGTTCGCAGCCCGGGGTCCACCGTGCAGGGACACCTGCTGCAAAATAATGGCGGATAGACTATAAGCTTCACCCCGTGTGAACTGGAAGCGATCTCTGTTACCTCGCAGAGACGCGCTGTACACAAACTATTACCCTAATTAGGGTTGCGCTTGCTCTGAGACCAGATGTAAAGTCAATGCCTAATTGCCCCCACTGATGCTAGCTGCCTGCCTGAGTGTACAGCCCCAGAACTAAACAGACTCACACCACATATGACTGAGTGGTAGAGTATCCAATGGCATTAGCCAAACATACTTGATACTAGCGCATGGCCGTGCGGCCATGCAAACATTTTATAGTTGCAGCTCTTCAGGACCTTCCTGGTGGACCAATAGGAGCTGTTACTGGGCCTGAGCATGTGACCCCTGACCTCCAATGAGAGGTTCTCCCGTGGGCATGCTCAGTGTGTGAAAAGCAGGACTTAGTCCCAGAAAAGCCTGCTTGCCGTTGACCTGTGCTGGCTACAGAAGCAGAGCCTGGAAAGGCAGCAGTAATTATCCACACAATATCAGGCTGAGCCAGACGCTGGGACCGACGTATCCGCTGAGCAGGCTCCACTGCGGCTGGAGGAGAATGGGAGACCACAGCAGACATGGTTCGAAATTCCCCCTGTGCAGCGGCGTTAACTCGACACCTAACAATACCCCCTCCTAGGGCCCCCTCCTCCTTGAGCCTCGCTACTCTCAAAAGCTGCAATGAGCAGCGGAGCCGAATGTGCTCCACAGGTTCCCAGGTACTGTTCTCTGGACCGTGACCCTTCCAGTCTACCAGATAGTATTTTTTGACACGTACCACCTTGCACCCCAAGATAGAGTTCACCTTGTACTCATCAGTGGATGAACTCGATGTCCCGGCAGATGGCTCAGAAAATCGGGACATATAGACGGGCTTTAAGAAGGAAACGTGGAAGGTGTCGGTGATACCAAGGCACGGAGGAATAGCCAAACGCTAGACCACAGGGTTAACCTGTTCCAGAACCTTGAAAGGACCAATGTAGCGAGGAGCAAACTTAGTAGACCCAACTCACAGCCTGATGTTACGGGCAGAAAGCCACACTAAGTCGCCAGGAGTGAAGGTCGGAGCGGGGCGCCGGTGTGCATCGGCAGAAACCCTCATTCTCTCTTTTGAAGCCCGAATGGCATCCTGTGTGTAGTCTCAAATGTCACGTGCCTCCACTGCCCTGTCTGCCACCCTGGAATCAGTGGATGACACGGGCATGGGCACAGGGACATGCGGATGCTGGCCATAATTAAGGAGAAATGGAGTCTGTCCAGTGGAATCGGCTATGGCATTGTTCAGAGCAAATTCCTCCCAAGGTAGCAAAGATGCCTAGTCATCCTGCCTATCAGAGACAAAATGCCGCAGGTATGTCACCAAAGTCTGGCTGGCCCTTCCTACCAACGCATTTGTCTTGGAATGGTATGCGGAAGAGAGATTCAGCTCAATGCTGCCTAAATGACAGAGCTCTCTCCAAAACCGAGATGAGAACTGGGGACCCCGGTCACTGACAACTTTGTCAGGCATGCCATGTAGACGGAAAATATGCTTAATGAACAACGCTACCAAGGCCCGTGCAGAAGGTAACCGTGGAAGCAGTACCAAGTGCACCATTTTAGAAAAATGATCGGTGACTACCCAGATAACGGTGCAGCTACGAGACTTAGGTAAAGAAAATGGAGGATAAAATGGAACCGGGAGAAGAACCTGGACTATCTGGCCTGGTGAGAATTTAGCTGCAGGGCTATCTGTAAGTATACCAAATTCTTGTGGTCTACTAAACAGACTCACACCACATATGACTGAGTGGTTGAGTATCCACTGGCATTAGCCAAACATATTTGATACTAGCGCATGCGGCCATGCAAACCTTTTATAGTTGCAGCTCTTCAGGACCTTCCTGGTGGACCAATAGGAGCTACTACAGGGCCTGAGCATGTGACCCCCGACCTCCAATGAGAGGTCCTCCCATGGGCTTGCTCAGTGTGTGAACAGCAGGACTTAGTCCCAGAAAAGCCTGCTCACAGCTGACCTGTGCTGGCTACAGAAGCAGAGCCTGGAAAGGCAGCAGTAACCATCCGCACAGTATCAGGCTGAGCTAGACGCTGTGATCGACATCTCCGCTGAGCAGGTTCCATTGCAGCTGGAGGAGAATGGGAGACTGCAGCAGACATGGTTCAAGATTTCCCCTGTGCAGCGGCGGGAACTCGACACCTAACACCAGGTGAAATGAGGGTTAGGCCCAAGCACTTGTCTGGGCTCTGGGTCTTTACCAGCTCAGATCTGATCTCCCAGCCTTGACCAGCATAGTCTGTGTTCTGGAGCTTGCCTGGCGCAGGTCTGGCCTTTGGGCCTTGACCAGCATCGTCTTGGTTCCAGAGCTTGTCTGACAACGCCTCTGTTTTACTTCCAAGCTCGTCATGGTCTTCTGGTTCGTGTTTCCTGTCACGGCCTGACACCCTTGCCTCAGCGTCTTAATTTTTCTATCAAGGGGAACTGTGTCATCCAAACGTTTCCATCCTGAAACTCTCCCTCTTCTGGTCAGTTTTGCAGTGTCCCATTTGGCCATTAGATGACAATCCTCACGCACAAATCCTGCACTGCATTCTAATCCTTTATGTCATACACTCTTACAAATTCTCAAAATCAATATTAAAAAAAGAGTAATAATCTGGCCTGGCGTCATCGTTCCAGGGGTTTCATATCAGCTCCATAGACTGCCTCTCTTGTATGTACGCAGCTCCACTGGTCCCTGCATTTTACTAAGTAATATGGACTCACCATTAGCGATCACACACTGATGGCCTTCAATGCAATCTGCTAATCTGAATATCTTTTTCAAGAGACAATTTGGGAATGTGTAGAACATGCTGGTTGGCCTACTTTCTAAATAGCTTATATCCCTGGACTTTACTTTGCTATAGATTTCTGAGCAGGAAGGAGAGCAATTGCTTTGATATATGGGAACATGGCTGTTATAAAACATATTCTTATCTCGAATGTGTTCACTGAAAGAAGTAGGACATAAATGAGCTTAATGACCACATATAAACCCACAGGCGATCTACCCAAGACATGGATCTGAGGAAACATGTCGTTTGCTGTTTATTTTTCAGTAGAGTCTATTATTCCTTACAATACACCAAGTTATAATTACAAGGTAACCTTACTGACTTTTATTCATTGCCGAACACTTTATAATAGAGTTTTATGTGACATAAATACTCAGTATACAGGATAATCCAATACTTACTGTTAAAGATAAGTCATAATAAGTCAGCTACAAAGCCTGGGGACTCTGACTATGCTTCCTTATGAGGTGCAGAAAGTTCCCTATTCATTGTGGAATAGTAGGGGGTTGATTATGGTTTATTGTTTAGTGGCTATAAAATTAGAGTATTTCAGTACAGGTAATACCATTGCGATAAACAATTTTTATGTTCAGTTTTCAATGTCTTTATGTAAGCAGTAATATCATAAAATCGTGTGTTGATATTAAAGGGAATCTGACAGTAGGATCAACCCTCCTAAACCAGGCTTTATGGACATGAAGGTCATATGAAGCTGAATAAATGATACCTTGATATCTGTGATCCAATGTTTTATTCCAGAGACATTGGATCACATTTTTCTTATATATAATTGAACTTTTAAAGAAGCAATGTCATGCATATGCTTTATATAAATTGTATGTATATGTGCATGTAATGTAGTGTGAGTGTATTGATATACTCACCCATCCCTGTGCTCTTCGGTGTCCAGCGCCGTTCTGCTCCTCAGTGACGTCACATCTCTTCAGACTGTCTGGGTCACACTGTGTGCTGCATTTAAAGTAGTTTCAACTTTCAAATGTTGTGATGTTTACCATCCAGACAGGGAAGGCCATTGAGGGCCCTAAACTGGAACTATTGTATGGGGCCCCAAAATTTCTATGTAAGCCCCTGACACTCATACTAAACATATCCATAGGCCCCAGTCTTGGACTGGGATGCCAAAGACCCACCAGTAATATTGACTCTGGGGGCCCGCTGTTTATATACACCCAAATATATCAATAGTAAAAGAATCATAAGTGAAAGTGTAGGCCCCTTAAAAAATTGTGCGGAAAGAATGGTTGTAGATGACAAGGAAAAAGCTAATATATTAAACACGGTATTCTTGGTGGAAAATGAAATGCTAGGTGAAATGCCGAGAGACAAAGAAAACACTATATTAAGGGTCACCAATCTAACCCAAGAAGAGGTGCAAAACCGGCTAAATAAGATTAAAATAGATAAATCTCTGGGTCCGGATGGCATACACCCACGAGTACTAAGAGAACTAAGTAATGTAATAGATAAACCATTTTTCTTATATTTAGGGTCTCTATAGCGACGGGGTCTGTTCCACAGGACTGGCGCATAGCAAATGTGGTACCAATATTTAAAAAGGGCTCTAAAACTGAACCTGGAAATTATTGCCCAGTAAGTCTAACCTCTATTGTTGGTAAAATATTTGAAGGGTTTCTGAGGGATATTATTCTGGATTATCTCAATGAGAATAACTGTTTAACTCCATATCAGAATGGATTTGTGAGGAATCGCTCCTGTCAAACCAACAAACCAATCTAATCAGCTTTTATGAAGAGGTAAGCTATAGACTGGACCAAGGTGAGTCATTGAACTTGGTATATGTTGATTTTTCCAAAGCGTTTGATACCGTGCTGCACAAGAGGTTGGTACACAAAATGAGAATGCTTGGTCTGGGGGAAATTGTGTGCAAATGGGTAAGTAATTGGCTTAGTGATAGAAAGCAGAGGGTGGTTATAAATGGTATAGTCTCTAACTGGGTCGCTGTGACCTGTGGGGTACCGCGGGGGACCTCTTCTCTTCAACATATTTATTAATGATATGTTAGAAGGTTTACACAGTAAAATATTAATTTGCAGATGATACAAAACTATGTAAAGCAGTCAATACAAGAGATGATAGTGTTCTGCTACAGATGGGTCTGGATAAGTTGGAAACTTGGGCCGAAAGGTGGCAGATGAGGTTTAACAATGATAAATGTAAGGTTATACACATGGGAAGAAGGAATCAATATCACCATTACACACTTAACATGAAACCACTGGGTAAATCTGACATGGAGAAGGACATGGGGATCCTAGTTAATGATAAATTTACCTGGAGCAGCCAGTGCCAGGCAGCAGCTGCCAAGGCAAACAGGATCATGGGGTGCATTAAAAGAGGTCTGGATACACATGATGAGAGCATTATACTGCCTCTGTACAAATCCCTAGTTAGACCGCACATGGAGTACTGTGTCCAGTTTTGGGCACCGGTGCTCAGGAAGGATATAATGGAACTAGAGAGAGTACAAAGGAGGGCAACAAAATTAATAAAGCGGATGGGTGAACTACCCAGAGAGATTGGCAAAATTAGGATTATTTAGTCTGGAAAAAAGATGACTGAGGGGCGATCTAATAACTATGTATAAGTATATAAGGAGACAATACAAATATCTCTCTGAGGATCTGTTTATACTAAGGAAGGTGACGGTCACAAGGGGACATTCTCTGTGTCTGGATGAGACAACATAGAAGAGGATTCTTTACTGTTAGGGCAGTGAGAATCTGGAATTGCTTGCCTGAGGAGGTGGTGATGGCGAACTCAGTTGAGGGGTTCAAGAGAGGCCTGGATGTCTTCCTGGAGTGTAACAATATTGTATCTTACAGTTATTTGGTTCTTTAGAAGGACATAGATCTGGGGATTTATTCTCGCAGAACTAGATGGACAAATGTCTTTTTTCGGCCTTGCTAACTATGTTATTTAAGACTGTGTTACTATGTTATTTAAATATTACATCATCCTCGCTCACAAATGTATAATAGATTTGGTAGTTTGTTATATCAGTGAGCTGTTGCTTTGTCTGTAAGTAGTGAATCAGATTTATTGTACCAGCTACTGCTCATATAGTAGGATGGGAGGGCCCACCGGGGGATTCGCCTGTAACCCTGGTGGCCAGTCCTAGCCTGATAAATTCCCATCTACCCAGTAGAGGCTAAAAGAGTGTCCATTTAGCATATGCTGGGCCAGTGTGCATTGACGTTTTTTTTTTTTTTTTGATGGGGGAAGCAAAGTCTGTTATGCTTTCTTATGCAAAAAGACATAAAAAATGGAAACTGAGTAGCAAATGGAGAGTTGATTATGTCTTTTTTTTTGTACTGGACTATTAAAGATTCATAACATTTGGTCATTTGGTATCTACCATTTTGTCTGCAAACATAAAAAAAATATTTTTGGTAGCTAGTTCATAGATGCATAGTAGTATTTAAAGGTCACTTGCTTGGTAGAGCCACACACCATAATATGAGATTTCCTTTACCGGGCTGCTAATGACCAAAAATCATTTACTGCCTTACGCATGTCAAAATTCCAGCAGAACTCCGTGCACCTGTTACATTACGACTTGGCTGTGTGTCCGTTTCTCTATTGTGCTGGTTGATGACTTTATCTAGACCATTTGTTTAAAGCAGTACGGTTAAAGACCATGTTCAATAGAGCTTAATTGAATATAAAGTAAATAATGTCAAGGGAATATCACATGTGAAACTAGCTGTCTTGGCAGAGGAATTAGGCTCATTTACTCTGAGCTTGGATTTTAATATTTAAGCAAATTGCTTCCTTATTCATTACAAGCTGAATTAAGTGAAGAATGGCACAGATGGTAATTCTGCTAATGTTGCCAATGATGGCTGGTCCGAAGGCTCTGGCACTACTGGAATACCTGGCAGATAAAATGGGATATGTTCACAGTTTTCATGGTCAAAGAACTTAAAAAGGTTATTGTTCAGCTGTCACACCCCAGAAAGCATAATTCAACCACTATGTTTTCCTTCAGAAAATATCAACTAATAGACGTCCACAATCTGTTCGCCTGTAACATTGTATCCCATCTGTAAGATCCGCTGCAACGAAAATCTGTTCCAGGAGGTCCCTGAGATCGTGGTCACAGATGCAGCAGTTCTTATGGATGCTAATCATGCTCTATATATAAGAAATAGATTTATTTCTCTACCCAAAATGCTATGCTTTTCAAAAAATAGTATAAATAAGGATCTAACGTATCTTGTGCAGCTATGTATCTCTATGGCCTTGTTATTTATCCACTGCATGGCTCAAAGATAGACTATCCCTCTAAATGTCTATGCACCAATCATTCATTTCCATACCGAATGCAGTACAAATATTTCTGTTTGTTTCATTGTTTTTTTGTGGCTATCGATTGCATACATTTAATTTCAGTTATTCAGTAGGACTGATGGACGTTAAGCTACATGGACACATGTAAGTGATAATGCATAACTAAAATTAGCAGAGATAGGAGATATTCTCCGGGTGAAGAAATCAATCATGCAGGTTGTTGCAGGGTGGCAGGTCAAGAGTCGGAGTCCTTTACATGAAGGACTCCTTCACACATCAGTTTTTCATGCATCAGTGTTATACATTTTTTTTCCGGACAGCACTTGTACCTACAATAGTCTATGGGGCCTTTTACACGTCAGATTTTTACCTTCGACCAAGTAGTCCAATAGTGGAGAAATGTCCAATATTGTTTACAGTGTCAAATAGTGTTGAGCATTCCGATACCACAAGTATCGGGTATCGGCCGATATTTGCGGTATCGGAATTCCGATACCGAGTTCCGATATTTTTGTGATATCGGGAATCGGTATCGGGATTAAGATTAATGTGTAAAATAAAGATTAAAAATAAAAAATATTGATATACTTACCCTCTGACGCGCCCTGGTCGTCACCGCTGCAACCGCCTTGCTTTCGTTCCGAAGAATGAGCACGTAAAGGGCCTTCGATGACGTCGCGGCTTGTGATTGGTCGCTGAGCGGTCATGTGATCGCTCACGCGACCAATCACAAGCTGCGACGCCATCAAATGTCATTAACGCGCTCATTCCTAAGAATGAAAAACATTAGGAACTTCGCTAACATGTTTTAAATCAAAAAGAGTCAAATCCAGCCCAACAGGATAAGGTTCATCTTATGTGGTTGATTCTGAACTCTAGTGGCTCACCTCGTTATGTGCCAAGCAGGTCAAAACAGGCGAGTGGCAGAGCTAGCCCACCTGCACAAGAAAGACTCGCCATGAAAAGGGCAAAGATCGCAACAACAAAAGGTAGCAGTGAGGTATGTCTCTGTGTGAATACTGTACTTATAGAAAAAGGCAAAGAGAACTGCCAGGGAGATTTGAGGAGTCTGGTAGCAAATGCCTGAGTCACTGGTGGACACAGACAGAAAAGGGCCCCTGTGCAAGAACAATACCGGGCCCTTTCCAGCCAAGGAGCTTCTAAAAATGCAAAATTGCACCTGCTTTGGAGGTATGAATAGCCCACTCACCTCTTGGGCCCCTGTGTGGCTGCACATGTTGCGCCAATGATATGTCCGCCCCGCCTGAGTGTGAAGATTAGGGTGACACCAGAAATGGTATATGAAAAGCAATTGGACTTAAAACTTAACTTTTATTCTAAAAGTATAAAAGGGGACGAACTAATGTGATACCATCACCACGTGTAACATACAAGGAAATACTAAAAACAAACAGGGGTTATCACCCACTCTGATAGACAAAATCGGGACAAGAAAAAAATATGCTGGTACGCCTATATAGGTATGATCTAGCCCGGTATAACCGTGCTGACCTTTTTTACGCTTATGTTACCCAAAGTGACAAAGGAATATGTGTGTTAGGGGTCGAGTTCCCGCTTCTGCACAGGGGGAATCTCGAGCCACTTCCGCTGCGGTCTCCCATTCTTGTCCAGCCGCAGTGGAGCCTGCTCAGCAAGGACGTCGGTCCCAGCGTCTTGCTCATTCTCACTCTGTTCTGAGAGTTACTGCTGCTTCTCCAGTCTCTGCCATTAAAGTCAGTGCTGGTCAGCAGCGAGCGGACTTCTCTGGGACTAAGTCCTTGTCTGCACGTACTGAGCATGCCCAGCGTAAGATCTCCCGTTGGAGATCGAGGGTCATGTGCTCAGGCTCTGCAGCACATTCCATTGGTCCTCTTGGCAGGTCCTAGAAGGGCAAAAGTGCTGTGGCCACTTCCTGTGCTGCTGCTATATAAACTGCGCATGACCGCACGGCCATGCGCTAGTATTGTCAAACAATTGCTAATGTGTGTATGTTGTGAGTGCAAGTCGTCCTTGGATACCCCTACCCTATAGTATGACTGTTCGCGGAAGGTGTATGGCTGCTACCTAGCGCCCGACTTATCCTACAGCACTAGTCACACATTATAGCGTCCAGTTGCTGTGACCGCCAGTACGGTGCCGTGCACTTCCTCTGTGCTTTCCTTACCCAAGCCTGGGTGGTTAGTGGCGTTCGTCAGTGCGGCACTGCATGCTCTTCTGTTTCATTTCACACCCAGTTGCGGTGTTGCGCCAGCAAGGGTCTAATCGGACTTCAATCCCAGTTGGGGTTGAGTTCGCTGACTACTTGCTCGCGCTTTAGGTGCGGTACCGCGGTCCTGTGCCTTAACAGGATTGCTTCTTTCACGCTGGGTGAGGTTAACCCACGCGTGTATACTCTAGTGTACCGCCATATAGTCTGCTAATTGCTAGCAGCAGGTTTTCACCTGCACGGTGGACCCCGGACTGCGAACGCATCTATACCATCTGTCTTGGTGCGTTCCGCCAGTCCTAACAGAATACTAGCGCCAGGGTCTGGCTAGTAAAATGGCGGACGACCAGCGTTTACAGCGGTACATCCAGCAGCTGGAGGGAAGGTTGGCGGCTCTTGAGCGTTCAACCTCAGCTGTGGATGTTACTGCTGTCGCTGTTCAGGCTGCAAGTGTGGCTGCAGCTACCTTGTCCACTGCCGCTCCTGTACTGACGCTATCTCGCCTCCCGCTACCAGAGAAATTTTCTGGTGACAGTAAGTCCTGTAGGGGTTTCGTGAGTCAGTGCTCAATACATCTCAAGCTTCTGGCCTCTCGTTTCCCTACAGAGCGGGCTAAGGTGGGCTTTATAATTTCCTTATTGTCGGACAGGGCGTTGCAGTGGGCTACGCCGCTGTGGGAGCGTGGCGATCATGTGGTGCAGAGTGCTCCGTTATTCCTGAGCACTCTGAAACAGGTCTTTCTAGGACCTCGTGTCACCCATGGCACGGCGCTCCAACTGTTGGCACTGGCTCAGGGCTCGTCCTTGGTCAGCCTTTTTGCCGTCCATTTCCGCACTCTGGCATCTGAGCTGGAGTGGTCGGATAAAGCCCTTATCCCTATATTTTGGAGGGGGCTGGCTGACCACGTTAAGGATGCTCTGGCCACTAGGGAGATTCCCGCCACACTGGAGGAGTTAATAGCAGTATCTACTCGCATTGACCTCCGTTTTCACGAGCGGAGGTTAGAGCGAGCCCAGTGTAGGCAGAGGTTTCGGCTGGCTCCCACCTTCGCCAAACCTTTGGAATCTCCAGTTCAGGCTCCTGAGTTCCAGGAACCTAAGGTGGTGTCACGAGCGGGATCTAAGTCCCAGACCGCTCGTGCACTCCAGGGTTGCCATGTTTGCCAACAGTCAGAACATCTTGCCACCAGATGTCATCAGCGGTCGAGGAAACGTCAGCGTCTAGTGGTAGTAGGTGGAGGTGCACTAGACACTGCGACGTTTGCCTCCAAATTGTCCTTTAAGGGGACAATTACCTTTGGCTCATACTCCCACTCGGTAGACCTCTGCGTGGATTCTGGGGCGGAGGGCAATTTTATGTCTTCTGCCTTCGCCCAACGTCACGCAATACCCCTGGTTATGCTATCCCAACCAGTAACGGTACGAGTGGTGAATGGGTCGACACTCCCCACACAGATAACACATCAGACCATCCCTGTTACTCTGTCCCTGTCGCCATCCCATCAGGAGATTATTTCTCTGCTCGTCATTCCTGAGGGTATTGATGAGGTCCTGTTGGGGATACCTTGGCTACGGTACCACTCTCCTCACATCGAGTGGTCCTCAGGCAGAATTCTGGGATGGGGTGAATCATGTGGGGGTAGGTGTCACCGAGAGTGCATTCAGGTTGCTACTACTGAGGTACCCGCAGATCTATCCTCTCTCCCCAAGCAATATTGGTCTTACGCAGACGTGTTCTCCAAGAAGGCGGCGGAGACCCTTCCGCCCCATCGCCCCTATGACTGTCCTATCGATCTCTTGCCTGGTGCTGAGCCTCCCCGGGGTCGAGTCTATCCATTATCTCTCCCGGAAACGGAGGCAATGTCTCAGTACATACAAGAGAATCTGGCAAGAGGGTTCATCAGGAAGTCAGTGTCACCTGCTGGGGCAGGGTTCTTCTTCGTGCAGAAGAAGAATGGAGAACTACGTCCATGCATAGACTACAGGGGTCTTAATGCTATCACAGTTAAGAACAAGTACCCTTTGCCGTTGATATCTGAGCTTTTCGATAGGCTTCGGGGAGCTAGAGTGTTTACGAAACTAGATCTGCGGGGTGCTTATAACCTGATTCGCATCCGTGAGGGGGACGAGTGGAAAACGGCATTTAACACCAGAGATGGGCACTATGAGTATCTGGTGATGCCCTTCGGGCTCTGTAATGCACCTGCCGTTTTTCAAGACTTTGTCAACGACATCTTCCGGGATATGCTTTCCACCTCGGTTGTAGTCTATCTGGATGATATTCTCATCTTTTCTCCAGATATTGACTCCCACCGGAGAGATGTTGGCAGAGTCTTCGACCTCCTACGGGCAAACTCTCTTTACGCAAAGTTGGAGAAGTGTGTGTTTGAGCAGGAGTCCTTACCTTTCCTGGGCTATATCATCTCCGCCCAGGGATTGGCTATGGATACTGCCAAACTACAGGCTGTGATGGACTGGCAAGAGCCCCATTCTCTTAAAGCGGTGCAGCGCTTTATGGGGTTCATAAACTATTACCGCCAGTTCATTCCCCACTTCTCAACTCTGGTAGCTCCCTTGGTAGCCCTCACCAAGAAGGGAGCGAATCCCAAATTGTGGTCGGAAGAGGTCTCCAAGGCCTTCACTTCTATTAAGTCCCACTTTGCTAGCGCTCCCATCTTACATTGTCCCGATGTGGATAAGCCGTTCCTACTGGAGGTGGATGCCTCGTCCGTTGGTGCTGGAGCAGTCCTCTACCAAAAGGATGCTCAAGGTCGGAAGCATCCATGCTTCATCTTCTCCAAGACCTTCACGCCAGCGGAGAGGAACTACTCCATCGGGGACAGGGAGTTGCTAGCAATGAAGTTGGCCTTTTCGGAGTGGAGACACCTTCTGGAAGGTGCGCGGTTTCCCTTCCAAGTTTACACGGACCACAAAAATTTGGTCTATTTGCAGACAGCTCAGCGGCTAAATTCTCGCCAGGCCAGATGGTCCCTGTTCTTCTCCCGGTTCAACTTTTCCCTTCATTATCTCGCCGGGGAGAAGAATATCCGTGCTGACGCTCTCTCTCGCTCTCTTATGTCAACTGAGGAGGAGGAAGAGGAGCCTCGGCTTATTGTCCCTTCCGAGAGCCTGAGAACCGTGGCGCCGGTTTCGCTAGAGTCTGTGCCTCCGGGCAAGACTTTTGTGCCCATTAATTTGCGACCGGAGGTTCTCTCTTGGGCTCATTCGTCCAAGGTGGGTAGACACTTTGGGACAAAGAGGACATCTGAGCTACTGGCGAGGACGTACTGGTGGCCGCATATGGTCCGGGATGTCAGGGATTATGTTCTGGCGTGTGTCTCTTGCGCCAAAAATAAATCTCCGCGTCAAAGGCCAGCTGGTTTGCTCTATCCCTTGCCGGTGGCAGATAGGCCCTGGGAGATGGTCGGGATGGACTTTGTTGTGGGTTTGCCCAAGTCTCGCGGCTGTACCATCATTTGGGTCATCACAGATCATTTCTCAAAAATGGTGCATTTGGTGCCGCTGCCGCGGTTACCTTCTGCACGGGCCTTGGCAGCGTTGTTCATTAGACATATCTTCCGCCTACATGGTATGCCAGACAAAATTGTCAGTGACCGGGGTCCCCAGTTTGCGTCTCGGTTCTGGAGAGAGCTCTGTCGTCTTCTCAGTATTGAGTTGAATCTCTCTTCCGCTTATCATCCCGAGACGAATGGGTTGGTAGAGAGGGCCAACCAGACCTTGGTCACATACCTGCGACATTTTGTTTCAGCCAGGCAGGATGACTGGGCATCCTTGCTATCATGGGCAGAGTTTGCACTGAACAACGCCGTAGCCGACTCCACTGGACAAACCCCATTCCTCCTCAACTATGGTCAGCATCCACGGGTACCTGTGCCTATGCCCGTGTCTTCCGCCGACTCCAGGGTGGCAGACTGGGCTGTGGAGGCACGGGATATTTGGGACCGCACTCAGGATGCCATTCGGGCCTCTAAGGAGAGAATGAGGTCCTCCGCTGATGCTCATCGGCGCCCCGCTCCGACCTTTGCTCCTGGCGACTTGGTGTGGCTCTCTGCCCGTAACATCAGGCTGCGAGTTGAGTCCACTAAATTTGCTCCTCGCTACTTGGGTCCATTCAAGGTCCTCGAGCAGGTTAATCCTGTGGTCTATCGTTTGGCCCTTCCGCCACGCCTGGGTATCACCGACACCTTTCATGTGTCCCTCTTGAAACCCGTGTATATGTCCCGGTTTTCCGAGTCATCTGCTGGGACATCGGGATCGTCTACGGACGATTATGAGGTGAACGCTATTTTGGGGTGCAAGGTGGTGCGTGGTAAAAAATTTTATTTGGTGGACTGGAAGGGTTATGGCCCCGAGGACAGGTCCTGGGAGCCTGTTGAGCACATTCGGGCTCCGCAGCTCATTGCTGCCTTCGAACGTAGCGAGGCCCAAGGAGGGGGGGTAATGTTAGGGGTCGAGTTCCCGCTTCTGCACAGGGGGAATCTCGAGCCACTTCCGCTGCGGTCTCCCATTCTTGTCCAGCCGCAGTGGAGCCTGCTCAGCAAGGACGTCGGTCCCAGCGTCTTGCTCATTCTCACTCTGTTCTGAGAGTTACTGCTGCTTCTCCAGTCTCTGCCATTAAAGTCAGTGCTGGTCAGCAGCGAGCGGACTTCTCTGGGACTAAGTCCTTGTCTGCACGTACTGAGCATGCCCAGCGTAAGATCTCCCGTTGGAGATCGAGGGTCATGTGCTCAGGCTCTGCAGCACATTCCATTGGTCCTCTTGGCAGGTCCTAGAAGGGCAAAAGTGCTGTGGCCACTTCCTGTGCTGCTGCTATATAAACTGCGCATGACCGCACGGCCATGCGCTAGTATTGTCAAACAATTGCTAATGTGTGTATGTTGTGAGTGCAAGTCGTCCTTGGATACCCCTACCCTATAGTATGACTGTTCGCGGAAGGTGTATGGCTGCTACCTAGCGCCCGACTTATCCTACAGCACTAGTCACACATTATAGCGTCCAGTTGCTGTGACCGCCAGTACGGTGCCGTGCACTTCCTCTGTGCTTTCCTTACCCAAGCCTGGGTGGTTAGTGGCGTTCGTCAGTGCGGCACTGCATGCTCTTCTGTTTCATTTCACACCCAGTTGCGGTGTTGCGCCAGCAAGGGTCTAATCGGACTTCAATCCCAGTTGGGGTTGAGTTCGCTGACTACTTGCTCGCGCTTTAGGTGCGGTACCGCGGTCCTGTGCCTTAACAGGATTGCTTCTTTCACGCTGGGTGAGGTTAACCCACGCGTGTATACTCTAGTGTACCGCCATATAGTCTGCTAATTGCTAGCAGCAGGTTTTCACCTGCACGGTGGACCCCAGACTGCGAACGCATCTATACCATCTGTCTTGGTGCGTTCCGCCAGTCCTAACAATGTGTGTTTATTTGCAGTGTCTGTACCTGGTCTGTATTATATCCAAATTTGCACAACTACCAAGAATACTAGAAACCACATATCCATAAAAAATGTCATTTCTCTTGAAAAACGCAACCAAACCGAATATATGCATATTCACAACGGCGTATAAGTAAGCAATTAGGAGGCCGATATCATAATACCATATTGAAACATACTAAATAGAATATACTCTTAACGGGCCATTCGTATGCTCCTCTTATCCCAGAGGTGGATGCCCGGGTGTAATAAACCATGTACTGTTTCAATCAATTGTGACCTATGCACTCATAGTAAATACAAACTATTAAAGCTGATACGTAAGAGTGGAACGGTCTCACTCATCTCTATATATTGTGGGTGCTCGACCTCCTCATGTAAGGTAGCGTCTCCCAACGCGTTTCGTCCTACCCAGGACTCATCAGGGGAGTAGACGGGATACCTGCGGGGCTGTGTTACCTGCCGCTCGGTTGTGTCTCCTTCATATAATGATGAGCCGGATCACCATGCAGCGCGCGCCATCCTCGGCGTGTGCACTGCTTCCGGTTCATGTGACCATAGTTCCGGTTTGCCCGAAAAGATTATTGCGCATGCGCGCAGCGTGACCCGCATACAAGAGGCGCGGTGAAACGCAAACATTTGTAATGACATTTGCACTAGGGCATACTTAGACCGGACTTAGTTTAACTAGGATCATGAATGAATTGAGGCAATCACCACCAGATATGTGATCAAAGCGGAGACTGTCCTCCAAAAGGTGTGTGTACGTGCCATCTAGCGCATGTAAAGCAACAAACACCCATAAGAGATAGAGTCAAACTTTATCTTTACAAGTCTTGCTCTATTAATCCAAGGTTATGGTCCGGGTTTTACTCCGGTTTGCCAGTGTACCAACCTAAAAAATTAAAAAATTAGGGATCAAAAGAAGCCAGGTGAGGAAAAACCAAAATCAAAGAAAATAATAACCAGAACAAATATATATATATATATATATATATATATATATATATATATATATATATATATATATATATATGCCTAACAGGGGGGCATTATGATTTATATAAGATACATAGCAAGGAACACAGCATGAACACAAAAATATCCTATATACCCTATAAAAAAGCTAAACTGCTGAAACCCTTCCTAAGTGGAGGTTAGCACCATAAAGACCTGCGCAGAGGGGGACCCCACTTCACGGAGGCTGTCCCCAACTGACTTTCCCTGTTGAACCCTACTATACACAGGGATAGGCAACAGGGATTTCATATAAAGGGTGTACAACCGTAATAATGAAGGGCAGATATATAGGGGCTATATATAGGCATGTGCAACCATAATAGAAAAGGGCAAATTGGTTATATGCTCCAAAGACGTTTATGGTTAGCCAAATGTATCTGCAGAGACCAACTACACTTGGGGGTTGGTACCCTAAGGGCTTAGGCATAGTAACAGCCGCTGTTCCTTTTCATATTTGTCCATCTGTTTTCTTAAATAAAGGACATCACTATTTAGAGACATCCGGGTGAGTGCCACTTTCATTTGTTCTTATAGGATTTATAATAGTAAAGCTCAACCCTCCCCTAAGGCTATACCTACACCTGCCAGATGCAGTGGTACAGACAGTGCAGGATAAAGGCCATGATGCATAAAGTTATGAATAACAAGAAAAAATGAAAAAATAATGGATATGCAAAGCAGGAAACTGTACAAAAGGGGCATTGCAATATAACTGGAATACAAGGGACACCACAGACCATAGACGCAAAAGAGTATACCTTATTTACCCTATAAAAGAGCTAGACTGCTGAAACCCTTCCTACGTGGAGGTTGGCACCATAAAGACCTGCGCAGAGGGCGCCCCCACTCAACGAAGGCTATCCCTAACTGACTTACCCTATTAAACCCTACAATACACAGGGATAGGAAGTCGAGACTACATGTGGGCATGTGCCACCATAATAGCGAAGGGCAAATGTGTCATATGCTCCAAAAAAAATACTTATAGGCAACTGAATAAAGGTGCTATATTTATAGAAATCTGCTCCATATTGGGGTTAGCACCCCAATAGACTACATCTTGTTGTACTACCATTCTGCTGCGACTAACCATGTGCTAACCAGATACCACGTTACGACCGGTACAAAAAAGAGAGATTGACACAGAAGATAACCCAATGGTTACAAAGAACAGGCATATGATAACTGTTCATTCAAACCAAGTGGATGTGTAGTCTTTAGGAGAAAAATCCATCTGCTCTCTTTTTGTAGAATTTGTTTGTCGCAATCCCCCCCCCTAGGAGATGGGACAATTTTGTCGATCCCGACAAATTTAATCAGTTTGTGATCTCCGCCATGGTGAGTATTCATATGATTAGCCACTGGAGTGTCCCTCCTATTGATGATGTCACGGATATGTTCACATACCCTTCTGCGGAATTCCCTTATAGATCTGCCTTATAGATCACACCTTTGGTGCGGCAGTTTATAAAATGTCGGATGGAGTACGTGGCACCGTTCACATTGCCGCAGAAGGATCTACTAGGGAGGATAGAGTCGCAGGCCCTACACTTCCCACACTTGAAGCAGCCCTTGGTTTGGTTCGTCAAAAAATTAGTTACTGGGCCTGTCTGGAAATGACTATGGACCAGTCGATCACCCAGGGATTTTCCTCTTCTATATGTAATCTGGGGTGATCTTGGAAGGAATTTTTTAATGTCATTATCCATTTCCAGTACAGACCAATGTCGATGAAGAATCGTTCTTATATCCTTCGCACCATTCGAGTATTTGGTAATAAAGCGAACCTTGGTCTCAGTCTCATCTTTGGGTTTCGGGATCAATAGTTCACCCCTATCTTTTTCCACTGATTCTTTGTAAGCTTTCTTCAAAATTTCCCTTGGATATCCCCTTTCTAGGAATCTGGCCTGTAGATCATCTGTCTGTTCCTGAAAGGTCCCTATTTCTGAGCAATTCCTACGCATTCTGAGGTATTGACCTTTCGGAATGCCTCTCTTGAGTGGGAATGGATGGTTACTTTCCCATCTCAAGAGAGAATTAGTTGCAGTGCTTTTCCTGTATGTTCTGGTGGAAATTGCTCCATTATGGGTTTTCTCAATACAAATATCCAAAAAGGACAGTCTGGTGGGGCTAACTTTGTATGTGAAGGTAAGTCCTATATCATTGGAATTGAGGCTGTCCACAAAAGAGCCAAAATCAGTTGTATTTCCTCTCCAAATGACCAGAATGTCATTGATGTAACGTAGCCATAAGACTACCCTATCATCGAGACATAAGGAGGGGTCACCAAAAACCCTTGTTTCCTCCCACCAGCCCAGGAGCAAATTTGCGTACGAGGGCGCACAAGGGGTGCCCCTGAGCTGGTGGTAGAACTTACGATCAAAAAGAAAAACATTCTTTGTGAGGCAGAATTGTAAGCCTTCCAATATAAATTTATTGTGCTTATCAAACTGTATACCTCTGGTGTCCAAAAAGTATTTTACGGCCATTAGGCCCTTCTCGTGTGGGATGGAAGAGTATAAGGCCTCGACATCTATGCTCCCTATCACCATGTCCGGATCCAGAAACACTCCTTCTAATTTGCTCAAAAGGTCTGTGGTGTCCCTTACAAACGAGTTCAAAGAATTGACAAAAGGTTTAAGAACTTTATCAATGTATATCCCCAATTTTTCGGTGAGGGCATTGTTGCCCGACACAATTGGTCTCCCCTTTAAGGGGTTTGTACCCTTATGGATCTTGGGGAGACAGTAAAAAGTGGGCAAAACAGGATATTTGGGAAGCAAAAAATCTCTCTCGTCCCTTCCCAAGACACCATCCGTGAATCCTTGTTCCACAATTGTTTTCAATTCACTGGAAAAAGAGATCAAGGGGTTTGCGTCTAGAATCTGATACTCTTCTCTTTTTCCCAAAAGACCAAGACACAGGAGTCTATAATCCGCCGAGTCTATAATGACCACATTACCCCCTTTGTCAGAAGGTTTTATTGTTATATTGTGGTCATTTTCCAAATTCTGCAAACAGATAACTTCGTTTTTGGTGAGATTATAGTGACCCCTGTGTTTAAGACCTGATAATTTCAATATGTCCTCGGTGACTAAATTTAGAAAAATGTCCAAGGAGCCAACATCTCCCAAAGGTGGGGGCATTTTGGTGCTTTTGTTTTTTAATTCTGTGAAAGGACCCCTCCCCTCATGGTTTGGGTCAGTGTCTCCTAGGTGGAATAGGAATTGTACGTCCTCCAATAGCTCATCCGGTATACCCAAATCCTCACACTTTTTTCTATCCTCCCTCACAAAGAATTTCTTCCACTTTAGTTGTCTGATAAATAAGTTTAAGTCCTTAATGACTTCAAAAGAGTCCATATCCGATGTAGGCACGAATGACAAACCTCTGCTAAGTAGTTGTATCTCTTCTTTATTTAGGGGTCTCGAGGATAAGTTGATAACCTGTGTGTCTATACTGGATTGTGTGCATTCGTGCGACTCCTGAGGGGGTAACTGAGCTCTAAAAAACTGTTTTTTGGAGGAGATCTCCTAATGCCTCCACGACCCCGACCGTTACCTCTACCTCTACCTCTACCTCTGCCCCTCTGACTATACGGTCTAGTTTCGCTATCCGAAATGTCGGCTTCTGAAGATGAAATGTCTGTCTCAACTTTGCGTTGGAATCTAGTTGTAGTGAATGTGTACGCTTTGTTTTCTTTGAATTCTTGGAGGTCCCTAATGAAGAATTTATGTTTTTTCTCCTTCAGGTGGTACTGGAACCGTTCCAAAGAATTTTGTAATTGCGTTTCTTTTTTAGTAAAATCAGGTTCCGCAGCAAATTTCTTTGTTATTTCTATCTGTTCTTTTAGGGATTCGTTTAGAGTTGAGAGATTCTGTTTTTCTTCTTCTAGCAGGAGCCTCATCAGTCTTATTGAGCTATCGGTTGCTTCCTTCTCCCACCGAGCTAAAAGACTGGGGTTCTTATAACGATAGCCTGGTGACAAAGTTATCCTAAGGTGTCTGGAGACAATACCTGATTTTATATAGTTTACTCAAAAAAAGTATGTCCCCTCATTCAGTGCGGCATTTAAAGAGTTGAATAAGGTGTACAAGGAGCAGATATCCTCATGGTGGGAAGTACAAAGCCTTGACAACTATATAAAATCAGGTATTGTCCCCAGACACCTTAGGAAAGAAATTTGCTGCGGAACCTGATTTTACTAAAAAAGAAACGCAATTACAAAATTCTTTGGAACGGTTCCAGTACCACCTGAAGGAGAAAAAACATAAATTCTTCATTAGGGACCTCCAAGAATTCAAAGAAAACAAAGCGTACACATTCACTACAACTAGATTCCAACGCAAAGTTGAGACAGACATTTCATCTTCAGAAGCCGACATTTCGGATAGCGAAACTAGACCGTATAGTCAGAGGGGCAGAGGTAGAGGTAGAGGTAACGGTCGGGGTCGTGGAGGCATTAGGAGATCTCCTCCAAAAAACAGTTTTTTAGAGCTCAGTTACCCCCTCAGGAGTCGCACGAACGCACACAATCCAGTATAGACACACAGGTTATCAATTTATCCTCGAGACCCCTAAATAAAGAAGAGATACAACTACTTAGCAGCGGTTTGTCATTCGTGCCTACATCGGATATGGACTCTTTTGAAGTCATTAAGGACTTAAACTTATTTATCAGACAACTAAAGTGGAAGAAATTCTTTGTGAGGGAGGATAGAAAAAAGTGTGAGGATTTGGGTATACCGGATGAGCTATTGGAGGACGTACAATTCCTATTCCACCTAGGAGACACTGACCCAAACCATGAGGGGAGGGGTCCTTTCACAGAATTAAAAAACAAAAGCACCAAAATGCCCCCACCTTTGGGAGATGTTGGCTCCTTGGACATTTTTCTAAATTTAGTCACCGAGGACATATTGAAATTATCAGGTCTTAAACACAGGGGTCACTATAATCTCACCAAAAACGAAGTTATCTGTTTGCAGAATTTGGAAAATGACCACAATATAACAATAAAACCTTCTGACAAAGGGGGTAATGTGGTCATTATAGACTCGGCGGATTATAGACTCCTGTGTCTTGGTCTTTTGGGAAAAAGAGAAGAGTATCAGATTCTAGACGCAAACCCCTTGATCTCTTTTTCCAGTGAATTGAAAACAATTGTGGAACAAGGATTCACGGATGGTGTCTTGGGAAGGGACGAGAGAGATTTTTTGCTTCCCAAATATCCTGTTTTGCCCACTTTTTACTGTCTCCCCAAGATCCATAAGGGTACAAACCCCTTAAAGGGGAGACCAATTGTGTCGGGCAACAATGCCCTCACCGAAAAATTGGGGATATACATTGATAAAGTTCTTAAACCTTTTGTCAATTCTTTGAACTCGTTTGTAAGGGACACCACAGACCTTTTGAGCAAATTAGAAGGAGTGTTTCTGGATCCGGACATGGTGATAGGGAGCATAGATGTCGAGGCCTTATACTCTTCCATCCCACACGAGAAGGGCCTAATGGCCGTAAAATACTTTTTGGACACCAGAGGTATACAGTTTGATAAGCACAATAAATTTATATTGGAAGGCTTACAATTCTGCCTCACAAAGAATGTTTTTCTTTTTGATCGTAAGTTCTACCACCAGCTCAGGGGCACCCCTTGTGCGCCCTCGTACGCAAATTTGCTCCTGGGCTGGTGGGAGGAAACAAGGGTTTTTGGTGACCCCTCCTTATGTCTCGATGATAGGGTAGTCTTATGGCTACGTTACATCAATGACATTCTGGTCATTTGGAGAGGAAATACAACTGATTTTGGCTCTTTTGTGGACAGCCTCAATTCCAATGATATAGGACTTACCTTCACATACAAAGTTAGCCCCACCAGACTGTCCTTTTTGGATATTTGTATTGAGAAAACCCATAATGGAGCAATTTCCACCAGAACATACAGGAAAAGCACTGCAACTAATTCTCTCTTGAGATGGGAAAGTAACCATCCATTCCCACTCAAGAGAGGCATTCCGAAAGGTCAATACCTCAGAATGCGTAGGAATTGCTCAGAAATAGGGACCTTTCAGGAACAGGCAGATGATCTACAGGCCAGATTCCTAGAAAGGGGATATCCAAGGGAAATTTTGAAGAAAGCTTACAAAGAATCAGTGGAAAAAGATAGGGGTGAACTATTGATCCCGAAACCCAAAGATGAGACTGAGACCAAGGTTCGCTTTATTACCAAATACTCGAATGGTGCGAAGGATATAAGAACGATTCTTCATCGACATTGGTCTGTACTGGAAATGGATAATGACATTAAAAAATTCCTTCCAAGATCACCCCAGATTACATATAGAAGAGGAAAATCCCTGGGTGATCGACTGGTCCATAGTCATTTCCAGACAGGCCCAGTAACTAATTTTTTGACGAACCAAACCAAGGGCTGCTTCAAGTGTGGGAAGTGTAGGGCCTGCGACTCTATCCTCCCTAGTAGATCCTTCTGCGGCAATGTGAACGGTGCCACGTACTCCATCCGACATTTTATAATCTGCCGCACCAAAGGTGTGATCTATAAGGCAACCTGTGTGTGCGGTTTGGAGTACGTTGGCAAAACTAAAAGGGAATTCCGCAGAAGGGTATGTGAACATATCCGTGACATCATCAATAGGAGGGACACTCCAGTGGCTAATCATATGAATACTCACCATGGCGGAGATCACAAACTGATTAAATTTGTCGGGATCGACAAAATTGTCCCATCTCCTAGGGGGGGGGATTGGGACAAACAAATTCTACAAAAAGAGAGCAGATGGATTTTTCTCCTAAAGACTACACATCCACTTGGTTTGAATGAACAGTTATCATATGCCTGTTTTTTGTAACCATTGGGTTATCTTCTGTGTCAATCTCTCTTTTTTGTACCGGTCGTAACGTGGTATCTGGTTAGCACATGGTTAGTCGCAGCAGAATGGTAGTACAACAAGATGTAGTCTATTGGGGTGCTAACCCCAATATGGAGCAGATTTCTATAAATATAGCACCTTTATTCAGTTGCCTATAAGTATTTTTTTTGGAGCATATGACACATTTGCCCTTCGCTATTATGGTGGCACATGCCCACATGTAGTCTCGACTTCCTATCCCTGTGTATTGTAGGGTTTAATAGGGTAAGTCAGTTAGGGATAGCCTTCGTTGAGTGGGGGCGCCCTCTGCGCAGGTCTTTATGGTGCCAACCTCCACGTAGGAAGGGTTTCAGCAGTCTAGCTCTTTTATAGGGTAAATAAGGTATACTCTTTTGCGTCTATGGTCTGTGGTGTCCCTTGTATTCTAGTTATATTGCAATGCCCCTTTTGTACAGTTTCCTGCTTTGCATATCCATTATTTTTTCATTTTTTCTTGTTATTCATAACTTTATGCATCATGGCCTTTATCCTGCACTGTCTGTACCACTGCATCTGGCTGGTGTAGGTATAGCCTTAGGGGAGGGGTGAGCTTTACTATTATAAATCCTATAAGAACAAATGAAAGTGGCACTCACCCGGATGTCTCTAAATAGTGATGTCCTTTATTTAAGAAAACAGATGGACAAATATGAAAAGGAACAGCGGCTGTTACTATGCCTAAGCCCTTAGGGTACCAACCCCCAAGTGTAGTTGGTCTCTGCAGATACATTTGGCTAACCATAAACGTCTTTGGAGCATATAACCAATTTGCCCTTTTCTATTATGGTTGCACATGCCTATATATAGCCCCTATATATCTGCCCTTCATTATTACGGTTGTACACCCTTTATATGAAATCCCTGTTGCCTATCCCTGTGTATAGTAGGGTTCAACAGGGAAAGTCAGTTGGGGACAGCCTCCGTGAAGTGGGGTCCCCCTCTGCGCAGGTCTTTATGGTGCTAACCTCCACTTAGGAAGGGTTTCAGCAGTTTAGCTTTTTTATAGGGTATATAGGATATTTTTGTGTTCATGCTGTGTTCCTTGCTATGTATCTTATATAAATCATAATGCCCCCCTGTTAGGCATATATATATATATTTTTGTTCTGGTTATTATTTTCTTTGATTTTGGTTTTTCCTCACCTGGCTTCTTTTGATCCCTAATTTTTTAATTTTTTAGGTTGGTACACTGGCAAACCGGAGTAAAACCCGGACCATAACCTTGGATTAATAGAGCAAGACTTGTAAAGATAAAGTTTGACTCTATCTCTTATGGGTGTTTGTTGCTTTACATGCGCTAGATGGCACGTACACACACCTTTTGGAGGACAGTCTCCGCTTTGATCACATATCTGGTGGTGATTGCCTCAATTCATTCATCATGATCCTAGTTAAACTAAGTCCGGTCTAAGTATGCCCTAGTGCAAATGTCATTACAAATGTTTGCGTTTCACCGCGCCTCTTGTATGCGGGTCACGCTGCGCACATGCGCAATAATCTTTTCGGGCAAACCGGAACTATGGTCACATGAACCGGAAGCAGTGCACACGCCGAGGATGGCGCGCGCTGCATGGTGATCCGGCTCATCATTATATGAAGGAGACACAACCGAGCGGCAGGTAACACAGCCCCGCAGGTATCCCGTCTACTCCCCTGATGAGTCCTGGGTAGGACGAAACGCGTTGGGAGACGCTACCTTACATGAGGAGGTCGAGCACCCACAATATATGAATAAGAGATGGGTGAGACCGTTCCACTCTTACATATCAGCTTTAATAGTTTGTATTTACTATGAGTGCATAGGTCACAATTGATTGAAACAGTACATGGTTTATTACACCCGGGCATCCACCTCTGGGATAGGAGGAGCATACGAATGGCCCGTTAAGAGTATATTCTATTTAGTATGTTTCAATATGGTATTATGATATCGGCCTCCTAATTGCTTACTTATACGCCATTGTGAATATACATATATTCGGTTTGGTTGCGCTTTTCAAGAGAAATGACATTTTTTATGGATATGTGGTTTCTAGTATCCTTGGTAGTTGTGCAAATTTGGATATAATACAGACCAGGTACAGACACTGCAAATAAACACACATATTCCTTTGTCACTTTGGGTAACATAAGCGTAAAAAAGGTCAGCACGGTTATGCCGGGCTAGATCATACCTATATAGGCGTTCCAGCATATTTTTTTCTTGTCCCGATTGTGTCTATCAGAGTGGGTGATAACTAGTGTTGAGCATTCCGATACCGCAAGTATCGGGTATCGGCCGATATTTGCGGTATCGGAATTCCGATACTGAATTCCGATACTTCCCGCGTATCGGATACCGGAATCGGAAGTTCCCAGAATTCAAATTGAACGCAGCAGCCAATGAGGAATGAATGAAAGTGTGGGCACATCCTGTTTAGCATGGTGGGCATGTAAGTACTGGCAAGGCTTGGATTGGCTGCTGAAATGATGTCACTCTGCACTATAAAAAAGCGCTGCCGCCATTTTGCGCTCACTCTGCTGTGATTTCAGTTAGGGACAGGACGCTGTGTTCTAACTGAGGGCCAGTTGAGCTTGCTAATTGCTTTATTTTCCTTTCCAAAGGCTAATTTAGCAAAACGCTGTGTGTTCTTCACTGTTCACCTTGCTCTTGCCTTGCAGCGCTGTTTTAACAGCGTTCTGCAAGGTCTCTGTGTGTGTGTGTGTGTTCAGCTCACTCTGTAGTCTGTGTGCAGCCATATACCCGGTTGTATTCAGCTCAGGGGGGGTTCACACTGCCTCACACAGTTGTTCTTTTTTGCTCTTAGTGCAGCCTGCTGCACATTTTTTCTCAAATTTCCTATTAGTGTTTTTCCACCAGTCTCCAGCTCTATTGTGGAAAAACACTACATAGGATAACCTAGAGGGGGGTTTTTGGGCCTTGCAGCGCCGTTTACGGCTGTCTGCACGGTCTCCGTGTGAGCCCAGCTCGCCCTGTAGTCTGTGTGCAGCCATAGCCGGTTGGATTCAGCTCAGGGTTCGTTACTGGCTCATACCTTGAGAAAAATTTTCCTTTTTTTCAAATAGTGCAGCCTGTTTAAAATTTGAAAAAAAAAATCCTATTAGTGTCTTTCCACTCGTATCCAGCTAAATAGTGGAAAAACACTATATAGGATAACCTAGAGGAGGGTTTTTTGGCCTTGCAGCGCCGTTTACGGCTGTCTGCACGGTCTCCGTGTGAGCCCAGCTCGCCCTATAGTCTGTGTGCAGCCATAGCCGGTTGGATTCAGCTCAGGGTTCGTTACTGGCTCATACCTTGAGAAAAATTTTCCTTTTTTTGAAATAGTGCAGCCTGTTTAAAATTTGAAAAAAAAAAAATTCCTATTAGTGTCTTTCCACCAGTCTCCAGCTCAATTGTGGAAAAACACTACATAGGATAACCTAGAGGGTTTTTTTGGGGCCTTGCAGCGCCGTTTACGGCTGTCTGCACAGTCTCTGTGTGAGCGCAGCTCGCCCTGTAGTCTGTGTGCAGCCATAGCCGGTTGGATTCAGCTCAGGGTGCGTTACTGCCTCATACCTTGAAAAACAATTTCCTTTTTTTCAAATAGTGCAGCCAGTTTAAAATTTGAAAAAAAAAATTCCTATTAGTGTCTTTCCACTTGTATCCAGCTAAATAGTGGAAAAACACTATATAGGATAACCTAGAGGAGGGTTTTTTGGCCTTGCAGCGCCGTTTACGGCTGTCTGCACGGTCTCCGTGTGATTTAAACTAGCTCTGTAGCCCGATCTGCACCAAAAAAAAGGTTAAGTTCACCAAACACAACTTAACACTTGTGTAGGCCACATTTGAAAAATAATAAAGTTTAGTCCACAATTTACAACATTAGTGTTTCTTACACCTGTTAGGAGGAGCATTACAGGAATAAGCACACTAAGGCCTTAGTACTTTTCTGCTTATCTTTATCTGTCAACCAAGATGAAGAGGGCAGGGAGTAAGGCACGTGGGCGTGGGCGCGGAGCAGGGAGAGGAGCAGGGAGAGGACGTGGTGATTCTGTGCCTGCTGCGGGCGCCGGTGACTCGTCGTCACTCAGTTTCAGCAGGGAACAGTCCTTCATGCGCAGCTTTGTCGGAGAGCGCCGTGCACCGCTGCTGCGTGAAGACCAAATTGAAGCCGTTGTCGGGTGGATGGCAGCTAACGCCTCGGCATCGACTTCAGTTAGTGCCACATCCTCTCAGGCACAGAGCACTGGAGAGCAGCCATCTGTCTCTTCACCACCTGCCAAATTGGCCAGGCAGTCAGAGAGCCCAGGACAGGAGCCGTCTCTACTTCTGTTCTCTGAATCTCTTGGCTTGGAAACAGGGGGCCAGCCAAGCAGCATTGGAGAAATGGAAGAAGAGGCAGTGTGCAGTGATGCCCAACACCTTTTTCTCTCTGACTCTGAAGAGGCAGGTGGGCCAGTGCCTCCGGTGACCACAGCGCAGTACGCATCTGATGATGAAACTCAGGTGCCGCTTTCTCGTGCGTACTGTGCTGCTGAGACTACCCAGGAGGAGCAGTTGGTGGCAGAGGGTAGTGGAGATGATGAGGTCCTTGACCCATCGTGGCGTGAGGAACAGGAAGGTGGTGGGAGCAGCTCAGAGGAAGAGCTTCCTCTTACGGGCCAAAGAGGGAGAGGGAGGGGGAAGACTGCGGAGCCTGTAGCCTCCACTTTGGCACCCGTTAGGAGCCTGTCTCTTTCCAAAGCCAAAAAGGGCGCTCCCAAGACTTGCAGTGCCTGGTCCTTTTTTGACACAGTTGCAGATGACATTTGTTTTGTCAAATGCAAGCTGTGTCATCATAAAGTAAAAAGAGGGAAAAATGTCAGCAACCTCAATACCACAAATATGTGGAAACATGTGCGGACCAGGCACGCGGTGGAGTTACAGAAACACACTGAAGATGTAGGCCAACCAACAGCGGCAGCTACCACCTCTTCAGCTCGTGTTGCCTCTTCCTCCAGCTCACGCACAGCTGGTTTGGCTTCCTCCCAGAGACCTTGTGTAATTCCACCCACAGCACCACCTTCCCAGTCATCCTCACACTCCCAGTCTACTCTACAGCCATCGGTAGTACAGGCATGGGAGAAAAGGCGGGCATTCTCGGCCAACCACCCCCGAGCACAGGCTCTGAATGCAGGCATTGCCAAACTGTTGTCCCTGGAAATGCTCTCGTTCAGGCTGGTGGAGACTGACAGCTTCCGTGACTTGATGGCATTGGCAGTCCCACAGTACAAGGTGCCCAGCCGCTTTTACTTCAGCAGGCAGGCTGTCCCTGCCCTGCACAGGCATGTTGAGGCAAACATAAAACATGCGCTACTGAACGCCGTCAGTAGCAAGGTCCACCTCACCACCGATGCGTGGACCAGTCAGCATGGACAGGGGCGATATGTTTCCCTCACTGCCCATTGGGTTAATGTTGTTGAGCCAGGTACAGATCGTGCGAGTGGCGCAGGACGTGTCCTGCCCACTCCAAGGATTGCAGGAATCCAGTCTGTACGCATCGACTCCTCCTCTTACACCAGTTCCTCTGATTCCTCTCTGCAGGATCCGTCACAGTCCACCCCCACATGGACCCGTGAACGTTTACCTATGACCGACATGAGCACAGCCGTGGCCAAACGTCAGCAGGCCGTCTTGAAACTAGTTTCATTGGGGCATCGAAGCCACACAGCGCAGGAGCTCTGGAATGCCATCAAGCAGGAGAGCGATGTGTGGTTACTGCCAGCGAATCTCCAGCCAGGCATGGTAGTGTGTGACAATGGCCGAAATCTGGTGGCAGCTTTGGCCCTTGGCAACCTCACTCACATCCCATGTCTGGCACATGTGCTCAATTTGGTTGTGCAGAGTTTTCTGAGGGACTATCCGGATCTTGATGCCCTGCTGCACAAGGTCCGCCTAGAGTGTGCTCACTTGCGGCGTTCCAGCTTGGCCAGATCCCGCATTGCTGCTCTGCAGCGCCGATTCCGCCTTCCGGAACACCGCATCATATGTGACCTACCTACCCGGTGGAATTCCACGTTACATATGTTGGAGCGGTTGTGTGAGCAGCAGCAAGCAGTTATGGAGTACCAGCTGCATCAGGCGCAAAGAAGTCGCAGTCAGCGCCGATCAGACTTCACAACCACAGAGTGGGCCACTCTGAAGGACGTCTGCCAGGTTTTGCGTCCTTTTGATTATTCCACGCGGATGGCAAGTGCAGATGATGCACTAGTCAGCATGACTGTCCCCCTTATCTGCCTGCTTCAGCAAACTTTGCAAGGGTTAAGGGATGATGTGGTGGAAGAGGTGGAGGATGAGGAGTCACCTTTTCCATCAGCTTCTGGAGAGTCAGCGCCACGTGGTTCCTCACAAAGGGGTACGCAGGGGCCAATTTGTGAGGAGGATGAGGAGGAGTCAATGGACGAGGAAGAGCTCCGTCCAGAGGAGGGAGCGACACAATTGTCCAGTGGTCAGTGTGTACAGCGAGGGTGGGGTGATGACGAGCGGGCAGAGATCATGTCTCAAGCAGGGGACAGCGTTTCTGGGCCGGTTGGCACTCTGCAGCACATGGTGGATTTCATGCTGCAGTGCCTGAGAAACGACTGCTGCATCGACCACATTCTCAACATGCCTGATTATTGGGTGTTCACCCTCCTCGATCCTCGCTACCGGGACAACGTCCAAAACCTCATCCCTGCGTTGACCCGGGAGCGTAAATTGCAGGAGTACCACGACACACTGGTGAATTCCATCATCTTCTCCTGTCCAACTGAGAGGAGTGCTGCTAGTGCTTTACAAAGCAGCTCAGTGCGTCGAGGCAGTGGGGGAGGCTCTGCTCAAAGAGGGAGCAGAAGCAGTGCCTCTGCCCAAGGCAAGCCCAGTATGGCACAACTCTGGCACACTTTTGTGTGCCCGCCCCAAATGTCTACACCATCACCGGCGGCTCCAGTCAGCAGGAGGCAACGGTTCCGTCAGATGGTGACAGACTACATGGCTTGCCCTCTTACTGTACTCCCAGACGGCTCTTCCCCGTTCAAGTTTTGGGTCTCTAAGCTGGATACATGGCCAGAGCTAAGCCAGTATGCATTGGAGGTGCTGGCTTGCCCTGCGGCTAGTGTCTTATCGGAACGTGTCTTTAGTGCCGCAGGTGGTGTACTAACAGACCGTCGCATGCGACTATCCTCCGATAACGTTGACCGGCTTACTTTCCTGAAAATGAACCAGGCCTGGATCTCGCAGGAATTTGCCACTCCTCTGCCTGATTAAGTAATTGGGTGTCATCCAGGTCTCCTGCTGTGTTCATCTTTCTACCACCTGAACTGCTATTCCTGGGCTCCAACACCGCCAGTTGCGGCTCAGAAGTGCAGGCTGCACAGTAAAAACATACGACCCAGTGTTATTGGGTTTCAGTAACGTCAGCTGATCCCCAGCTGTGTAGCCGGCAATGTGTCCTGCGACCGCCACGCTGGCACAACAACCTAAATGTAAGGGAACCTGTCCCCCCCCCCCCCCCGTCGTTTGTTACTGAAAGAGCCATCTTGTGCAGCAGTAATGCTGCACAAGGAAAAGGTAGCTCTTTTTTTTTAGCTCTTTGCACACGCAGAACTTAACACTTATAAAATGTGTTCACTGATACCGTTATACCGTCCCGGAGCTGGGACTTTCCTTCGTAATGTGACGCAGCACAGCCGTCATTCCTACCCCCTTGGTGCCATGCGCTGCCTCCTCAGCGTTGTTTTAAGCTGTCACGGAGCCTGCGCTGTTCTGTTATCCCTTGGGCATGCCCTATTTGCGCTGCCTGTCTTCTGACATAATTTGGTGTCAGGCTGGCTGCGCCTGTGCGGCCGCGGTGCCCGAGATCCCGCCTCGCAGTGTCTTCTGATTGAGTCACACTGCGGGCCTGGGATCCATGGGCATGCGCAGTGCATATCTTCCCCTCGGGCTCTCGCTCATTTCCCTCCGCCTTCTTTAGACTGTGCGCCGTCAGCTGATCCCTAGCATGCCACGGCTGTGACACCGCACAGTCTGAAGAAGAGGGAAGGAGGGGAGTGAGAGTCGAGGTTATGCACTGTGCATGCCCATGGTTCCAAGGCCCGCAGTGGGATTACGTTAGATGAGACTGCGAGGTGGGATCTGGAGCAGCGTGGACGCACAGGCACTGACAGCCTGACACCAAATTATGTCAGAAGACAGGCAGCGCTAATTGGGCATGGCCAAGGGCTAACAGAACAGCGCAGGCTCCGTGACAGCTTAAAACAACGCTGAGGAGGCAGCGCACGGCATCAAGGGGATAGGAATGACAGCTGTGCTGTGTCCCATTACGAAGGAAATTCGCACCTCCGGAACGGTTTAACGGTATAAAGGGACACATTTTTAGTGTTTACTTCGGTGTTTGCAAGGAGCATAATTAAAAGAGCAACCTTTTCCTTTTGCATCCTTAGTGCTGCACAACATGGCTCTTTCAGCTACAAACGTCTTGGGGGGGGGTTAAAGGTTTCCTTTCAACTTGCTCCAATCAGGCTTCGGCCTACACTCTGTTCCTCTGCTCCTCCTGCTGTCCCTGGGCTCTAACACCGCCAGTTGGTGCCTGGAAGTGCTGTGTGCACAGTCAACAGTCGCTCCTCTGTTATTGGGGTTCAGTAACGTCAGCTGATCCCCAGCTGTGTGTGCGGCAATACCTCCAATCTGCTCCTCCTGCTGTCCCTGGGCTCTAACACCGCCAGTTGGTGCCTGGAAGTGCTGTCTGCACAGTCAACAGTCGCTCCTCTGTTATTGGGGTTCAGTAACGTCAGCTGATCCCCAGCTGTGTGTGCGGCAATACCTCCAATCTGCTCCTCCTGCTGTCCCTGGGCTCTAACACCGCCAGTTGGTGCCTGGAAGTGCTGTGTGCACAGTCAACAGTCGCTCCTCTGTTATTGGGGTTCAGTAACGTCAGCTGATCCCCAGCTGTGTATCCGGCAACGTGTCATGCGACCGCCACGCTGGCACAACTAAAATGTAAGGGGACCTGTCCCCCCCCCCAGGCGTTTGTCACTGAAAGAGCCACCATGTGCAGCACTAATACTGCACAAGGGAAAGGTCGCTCTTGAAATTATGCTCCTTGCAAACGCTGAACTACACACTCATGTAATGTGTCCCCTCACACCGTCCAACCGTCCCGGAGGTGGGACTTTCCTTTGTAATGTGACGCAGCACAGCCGTCATTGCTACCCCCTTGGCACCGTGCGCTGCCTCCTTAGCGTTGTTTGATTCCGTCATGGACCCTGCGCTGTTATGTTATCCCTTGGCCATGCACAGTTTGCGCTGCCCGTCCTCTGACATCATTTGTTGTCGTCCTGGCTGCGCCTGTGCGTCCACGCTGCCCGAAATCACACCTCGCAGTGTCGTCTAATGTGATCCCACAGTGGGCCTGGTATCCATGGCCATGCGCAGTGCATATACTAGCCTCTCACTCCCCTTCTTCACGCTTCTTCAGACTAGGCGGCGTCAGCTGATCCCTAATAGCATGCCACGGCCGTGACGCCGCACAGTCTGAAGAAGCAGGAAGGAGGTGAGTGAGAGGCGATGATATGCACTGCGCATGCCCATGGATCCCTGGCCCGCAGTGGGACTACATTAGATGACACTGCAAGGTTGGATCTCGGGCAGCTTGGACGCACAGGCACTGCCAGCCTGACACCTACATGATGTCAGAAGACGGGCACCGCTAACTGTGCATGGCCAAGGGATAACATTACAGCGCGGGCTCCGTGACAGAACCAAACAACGTTGAGGAGGTGGTGCCCGGCACCAAGGGGGTTGGAATGACGGCTGTGCTGTGTCACATTACAAAGGAAAGTCTCACTTCCGGGATGGTTTGACGGTGTGAGGGGACACATTATATGAGTGTGTACTTCAGCGTTTGCAAGGAGCATAATTTTCGGAGCCACCATTTTCCATGTGCAGTATTACTGCTGTACAAGATGGCTCTTTCAGCAACAAATGCCTGGGGGGGGGGGTTAAAGGTTCCCTTTCAACTTGCTCCACTGCAGGCTTCGGCCTACACTCTGCTCCTCTTTGATTCCCTGGGTTTCAACACTGTCAGTTGCCACCTGGAAGTGTTGTCTACACAGAAAAAACACTAGGTGATGTGTCAGTGGGGTTCAGCACCGCCAGCTGTTCCCCTGCTGTGTAGTCGGCAACGTGTCCAGCACAAGCCACGCTGGCACAACAGAACAAAAGCTGCCACCAGTGCAGGCTTCGGCCTACACTCTGCTCCTCTCCTCCTCCTGCTGACCCTGGGCTCAAACATCGCTAGTTTTTGCCCGGAAGTGCTAGCTGCACAGAGAAAAACACCAGCCAATGTGTTAGTGGGGTTCAGCAACGCCAGCTGTTCCCCTGCTGTGTAGCCGGCAACGTGACCTGCAAACGCCATGCAGGCACAGGAACTGAAATTAAAAGGGAACCTGGCCCCACCCCCCCAGGTGTTTCTATGTATAACAGCCACCTAGTACAGCAGTACTGCTGCATTTGTACAAGGTGGCTGACTTTTTCTCCTTGCCCACGTGGAACTCAACACGTACAAAATGTGTCTCATTGAGACCATTCCACTGTCCCTGAGGTGTGACTTTCCTTTGTAATGATACGCAGCACCCCCCTTGGTAGCGTTTCCCGTCTTTTGTCATCATGGTTAGCTGGCTGCGCCTGTGCATCCGCCCTGCTAGAAACAACGCCCCTCGTTGTCATATTTATTTTGTCAGCGAGGGTGTGGTTTATGGGCACGAGCAGTGCATATGTTCGCCTGTCTTAACTCATCTCCTTCCGCCTTCTTCAGACTGTGCGGCCTCCTGGCCGTGGTAGGCGATAAGGGATCAGCTGAGGCCGCCCAGTCTGGAGCAGGTGTAAGGACATGTGTAAGCGGCAAACCTATTTACTGCACAAGGCCACGAATCCCAGCCACGCAGTGTGATTTTTTGAAAACACACTGTGGGTCTGGGATTCATGTCCATCGCTAACCGCAACGGCCGACATGAAATGAGGTCAGAAGACAGGAAGCGCTCACAGCGCATGGCCAAGGGATCACAATAGCGCAGACTCCTGTACAGCAAATAACAATGCTCAGGAATCTGCGCCCAGTGCACCTAGGTGCAAATTTTGACACCTGTGCTGCGTCTCGTTAAAAAGACAAGTCACGCCTCCACAACTGTTTGACAGTATAATGGGCTAAATAGTGTACGTGTTTTAGTCAGCGTGTGCAAGGAGCAAAACAAATAGAGCAACCTTTTACTTGTGCAGCATTAATGCTGCACAAGGTGTGGCTCTTGTACCTTGCAACACCTGAGGGGGGGGTTAAAGGTAACCTTTGAAATTGGTTCAACTAGGCTTCGGCCTACACTCTGCTCCTCTACTCCTCCTGCTGACCCTGGGCTCAAACACCGCTAGTTTTTGCCCGGAAATGCTAGCTGCACAGAGAAAAACACCAGCCAATGTGTTAGTGGGGTTCAGCACCGCCAGCTGTTCCCCTGCTGTGTAGTCGGCAACGTGTCCAGCACAAGCCACGCTGGCACAACAGAACAAAAGCTGCCACCAGTGCAGGCTTCGGCCTACACTTTGCTCCTCTCCTCCTCCTGCTGACCCTGGGCTCAAACAACGTCAGTTTCTGCCCGGACATGCTAGCTGCACAGAGAAAAACACCAGCCAATGTGTTAGTGGGGTTCAGCACCGCCAGCTGTTCCCCCGCTGTGTAGCCGGCATCGTGTCCAGCACAAGCCACGCTGGCACAACCGACCAAAAGCTGCCACCAGTGCAGGCTTCGGCCTACACTTTGCTCCTCTCCTCCTCCTCCTGCTGACCCTGGGCTCTAACACCGCTAGTTTTTGCCCGGACATGCAATCTGCACAGAGAAAAACACCAGTCAATGTGTCAGTGGGGTTCAGCAACGCCAGCTGTTCCCCTGCTGTGTAGCTTGCAACGTGACCTGCAAACGCCACGCAGGCACATGAACTGAAATTGAAGGGAGCCTGCCCCCCACCCACAGGTGTTTCTATGTATATCAGCCACCTTGTACAGCAGTACTGCTGCATTTGTACAAGGTGGCTGACTTTTTCTCCTTGCCCACGTGGAACTCAACACGTACAAAATGTGTCTCATTAGAGACCATTACAATGTCCCTGAGGTGTGACTTTCCTTTGTAATGACACGCAGCACCACCTTTGTTAGCGCTGCCCGTCTTTTGACATCATTGGTTAGCTGGCTGCGCCTGTGCATCTCCCCTGCTCGAAACAACGGCCCTCGGTGTCTTATTTTTTTGGACAGCGAGGGTGTGATTGATGGGCATGTGCAGTGCATATGTTTGCCTGTGTTCACTCATCTCCTTCCGCCTTCTTCAGACTGGGTGTCCTCATGGCCGCGGCAGGCGATAAGGGATCAGATGAGGCCGCCCAGTCTGAAGCAGGTGTAAGGACATGTGTGAGCGGCAAACATATTTAGTGCACCAGGGCACGAATCCCAGCACCGCAGTGTGATTTTTTAAAAACACACTGTGGGTCTGGGATTCATGTCCATCGCTAACCGCAACGGCCAACATGAAATGAGGTCATAAGACAGGAAGCGCTCACAGCGCATGGCCAAAGGATCACAAGAGCGCAGACTCCTGTACAGCAACTAACAACGCTCAGGAAGCTGCGCCCATGCAAAAAGGTGTTGTTTTCGACACCTGTGCTGCTTTTCTTTAAAAAGACAAGTCACGCCTCCACTACTGATTAACAGTATAATGGGCTAAATAGTCTACGTGTTGCATTCAGCTTGTGCAAGTAGAAAAATTAATAGAGCAACCTTTTACTTGTGCAGCATTAATGCTGCAGAAGGAGTGGCTCTTGTACTTTGTAACACCTGAGGGGGGGTTAAAGATAACCTTTGAAATTGGTTCAACTAGGCTTCGGCCTACACTCTGCTCCTCTCCTCCTCCTGCTGACCCTGGGCTCTAACAACGCTAGTTTTTGCCCGGAAATGCTAGCTGCACAGAGAAAAACACCAGCCAATGTGTTAGTGGTGTTCAGCACCGCCAGCTGTTCCCCCGCTGTGTAGCCGGCATCGTGTCCAGCACAAGCCACGCTGGCACAACCGACCAAAAGCTGCCACCAGTGCAGGCTTCGGCCTACACTTTGCTCCTCTCCTCCTCCTGCTGACCCTGGGCTAAAACAACGCCAGTTTCTGCCCGGACATGCTAGCTGCACAGAGAAAAACACCAGCCAATGTGTTAGTGGGGTTCAGCACCGCCAGCTGTTCCTCTGCTGTGTAGTCGGCATCGTGTCCAGCACAAGCCACGCTGGCACAACTGACCAAAAGCTGCCACCAGTGCAGGCTTCGGCCTACACTTTGCTCCTCTCCTCCTCCTGCTGACCCTGGGCTAAAACAACGCCAGTTTCTGCCCGGACATGCTAGCTGCACAGAGAAAAACACCAGCCAATGTGTTAGTGGGGTTCAGCACCGCCAGCTGTTCCCCTGCTGTGTAGCTTGCAACGTTTCCTGCAAACGCCACGCAGGAACATGAACTGAAATTGAAGGGAGCCTGCCCCCAACCCCCCCAGGTGTTTCTATGTATAACAGCCACCTTGTACAGCAGTACTGCTGCATTTGTACAAGGTGGCTGACTTTTTCTCCTTGCACACGTGGAACTCAACAAGTACAAAATGTGTCTCATTACAGACCATTACAATGTCCCTGAGGTGTGACTTTCTTTTGTAATGACACGCAGCACCCCCATTGTTAGCGCTGCCCGTCTCCTGACATCATTGGTTGGCTGGCTGTGCCTGTGCGTCCCCCCTGCCCGACACAACGCCCCCCGTTGTCTCATATATTTTGACTGCGAGGGTGTGATTGATGGGCACGAGCAGTGCATATGTTCCCCTGTTTTCACTCCCCTCCTTCCGCCTTCTTCTGACTGTGCGGCCTCATGGCCGCGGCATGCGATAAGGGATCAGCTGAGGCCGCCCAGTCTGAAGCAGGTGTAAGGACATGTGTGAGCGGCGAACATATTTACTGCACAAGGCCACGAATCCCAGCACCGCAGTGTGACTTTAGGAAAAGCCACTGTGGGTCTGAGATTTATGGCCATCGTTAACCGCACCGGCCAACATGAAATGAGGTCATGAGACGGCCTGCACTAACAGGGTATTGCCAAGGGATAACACAAGAGCGCAGTTTCCTGTACTGCAAATAACAACGGTAAGGAATCAGCGCACAGCACCTAGGTGTAAATTTGTACACCTGTGCTGCGTCTCCTTAAAAAGACTAGTAGTCACGCCTCCACTACTGTTTGACAGTATAATGGGCTAAATAGTGTACGTGTTTAATTCAGTGTGTGCAAGGAGCAAAAATAAATAGAGCAACCTTTGACTTGTGCATCATTAATGCTGTTCAAGGTGTGGCTCTTGTACCTTGCAACACCTGAGGGGGGGGTTAAAGGTAACCTTTGAAATTGGTTCAACTAGGCTTTGGCCAACACTCTGCTCCTCTACTCCTCCTGCTGACCCTGGGCTCAAACACCGCTAGTTTTTGCCCGGAAATGCTAGCTGCACAGAGAAAAACACCAGCCAATGTGTTAGTGGGGTTCAGCAACGCCAGCTGTTCCCCTGCTGTGTAGTCGGCAACGTGTCCAGCACAAGCCACGCTGGCACAAGAGTACAAAAGCTGCCACCAGTGCAGGCTTCGGCCTACACTTTGCTCCTCTCCTCCTCCTGCTGACCCTGGGCTCAAACAACGCCAGTTTCTGCCCGGACATGCTAGCTGCACAGAGAAAAACACCAGCCAATGTGTCAGTGGGGTTCAGCACCGCCAGCTGTTCCTCTGCTGTGTAGTCGGCATCGTGTCCAGCACAAGCCACGCTGGCACAACTGACCAAAAGCTGCCACCAGTGCAGGCTTTGGCCTACACTTTGCTCCTCTCCTCCTCCTGCTGACCCTGGGCTAAAACAACGCCAGTTTCTGCCCGGACATGCTAGCTGCACAGAGAAAAACACCAGCCAATGTGTCAGTGGGGTTCAGCAACGCCAGCTGTTCCCCTGCTGTGTAGCCGGCAACGTGACCTGCAAACGCCATGCAGGCACATGAACTGAAATTGAAGGGAGCCTGCCCCCCACCCACAGGTGTTTCTATGTATAACAGCCACCTTGTACAGCAGTACTGCTGCATTTGTACAAGGTGGCTGACTTTTTCTCCTTGCCCACGTGGAACTCAACACGTAAAAAATGTGTCTCATTAGAGACCATTACAATGTCCCTGAGGTGTGACTTTCCTTTGTAATGACACGCAGCACCACCCTTGTTAGCGCTGCCCGTCTTTTGACATCATTGGTTAGCTGGCTGCGCCTGTGCATCTCCCCTGCTCGAAACAACGGCCCTCGGTGTCTTATTTTTTTGGACAGCGAGGGTGTGATTGATGGGCATGTGCAGTGCATATGTTTGCCTGTGTTCACTCATCTCCTTCCGCCTTCTTCAGACTGGGTGTCCTCATGGCCGCGGCAGGCGATAAGGGATCAGATGAGGCCGCCCAGTCTGAAGCAGGTGTAAGGACATGTGTGAGCGGCAAACATATTTAGTGCACCAGGGCACGAATCCCAGCACCGCAGAGTGATTTTTTAAAAACACACTGTGGGTCTGGGATTCATGTCCATCGCTAACCGCAACGGCCAACATGAAATGAGGTCATAAGACAGGAAGCGCTCACAGCGCATGGCCAAAGGATCACAAGAGCGCAGACTCCTGTACAGCAACTAACAACGCTCAGGAAGCTGCGCCCATGCAAAAAGGTGTTGTTTTCGACACCTGTGCTGCTTTTCTTTAAAAAGACAAGTCACGCCTCCACTACTGATTAACAGTATAATGGGCTAAATAGTCTACGTGTTGCATTCAGCTTGTGTAAGTAGAAAAATTAATAGAGCAACCTTTTACTTGTGCAGCATTAATGCTGCAGAAGGAGTGGCTCTTGTACTTTGTAACACCTGAGGGGGGGTTAAAGGTAACCTTTGAAATTGGTTCAACTAGGCTTCGGCCTACACTCTGCTCCTCTCCTCCTCCTGCTGACCCTGGGCTCTAACAATGCTAGTTTTTGCCCGGAAATGCTAGCTGCACAGAGAAAAACACCAGCCAATGTGTTAGTGGGGTTCAGCACCGCCAGCTGTTCCCCCGCTGTGTAGCCGGCATCGTGTCCAGCACAAGCCACGCTGGTACAACCGACCAAAAGCTGCCACCAGTGCAGGCTTCGGCCTACACTTTGCTCCTCTCCTCCTCCTCCTGCTGACCCTGGGCTCAAACACCGCTAGTTTTTGCCCGGAAATGCTAGCTGCACAGAGAAAAACACCAGCCAATGTGTTAGTGGGGTTCAGCACCGCCAGCTGTTCCCCTGCTGTGCAGCTTGCAAAATGACCTGCAAACGCCACGCAGGCACATGAACTGAAATTGAAGGGAGCCTGGCCCCCACCCCCAGGTGTTTATATGTATAACAGCCACCTTGTACAGCAGTACTGCTGTATTTGTACAAGGTGGCTGATGTTTTCTCCTTGCCCACGTGGAACTCAACACGTACAAAATGTGTCTCTTTGAGACCATTCCACTGTCCCTGAGGTGTGACTTTCCTTTCTAATGATACGCAGCACCCCCCTTGGTAGCGCTTCCTGTCTTCTGACATCATTGGTTGGCTACTTGCGCCTGTTCGTCCGCCCTGCCTGAATAAAATGCTCCTCGTTGTCTTAATTATTTTGACTGCGAGGGTGTGATTGATGGGCACGAGCAGTGCATATGTTCGCCTGTCTTAACTCATCTCCTTCCGCCTTCTTCAGACTGTGCAGCCTCATGGCCGCGGCATGCGAGAAGGGATCAGCAGAGGCCGCCCAGTCTGAAGCAGGTGTAAGGACGTGTGTGAGCGGCCAAAATATGTACTGCTCAAGGCCACGAATCCCAGCACCGCAGTGTGGCTTTATGAAAAGACACTGTGGGTCTGGGATTTATGGCCATCGTTAACCGCACCGGCCAACATGAAATGATGTCATAAGATGGGCAGCGCTAACAGGGCATTGCCAAGGGATAACACAAGAGCGCAGACTCCTGTACAGCAAATAACAACGCTCAGGAAGCTGCGCCAAGCACCAAGGCGTTATTTTGGACACCTGTGCTGCGTCTCATCAAAAAACCAAGTCACGCATCCACTACAGTTTGACTGTAGAATGGGGTAAATTGTGTATGTCTTTCATTCAGCGTGTGCAAGTAGACAAATTAATAGAGCAACCTTTCACTTGTGCAGCATTAATACTGCACAAGGTGTGTCTCTTGTACTTTGTAACACCTGAAGGGGGGGTTAAAGGTTTCCTTTGAAATTGGTTCAACTAGGCTTCGGCCTACACTCTGCTCCTCTCCTCCTCCTCCTCCTCCTCCTGCTTCAACACGGGCTCTAACATCGCTAGTTTTTGCCAGCAAGTGCTAGCTGCACAGAGAAAAACACACGCCATTGTGTTAGTGGGGTTCAGCAACGCCAGCTGTTCCCCCAGTGTGTAGCCGGCAAAGTGTCCTGCAAACGCAACGCAGACACAAAGCTGCCTCCAGTGCAGGCTTCGGCCTACACTCATCTCCCCCTGCTTACCCTTTGCTCCAACACCGCTAGTTGGGGCTCTAGGAAGACAATCTTTAATAGGCAAGGCAACGCATCTGGGTTCCAGCACTGCCAGCTGGTTCTCGGCAGTGTTCTTGTCACAGGTACTCCCTCGTGCCAAGCCTGGTTTCAGCACCGTCAGCTGTTTCCGGGTTGTGTCAAGCTCACTGAGACACCTATGCTTGCCTCGTCGTGGTGCGGTCGAGTTAGCCAACTCCAGGGTGCCTCCAGTTTAGGAGCTTCCTATGTGGGCTGCGTGAACTGGTAGTCAAGGCTGGTTCTGTAGTGCCAGTAGGCCCAGCTCCCCCTGTAGGACTGTTGGGGTTCGGTAACTGCGGCTGCCTCGCGGCCTAGCTGTTCTCTCCTCTCCTGTGGGCCTTGGGGTCCACCACCTGGTTCCAGCACCGTCAGCTGGTTCCGGGCCGAGCCTTTGGCTTAGGTGCCTCCTCCTGGGTATCCGAGTTCCGCCAACGCCAGGCGGTCCTTGGTAGTGCTTTTAAGCGCGGGCACCTACAGCTTAGTAACCGGGTTCCAGCACCGTCAGCTGGTCCTCGGTCGTGCCATTGGCTCTTGCACACTGGGGCAACGCATCCGGGTTCCAGCACCGCCAGCTGGTTCTCGGCAGTGTTCTTGTCACAGGTACTCCCTCGTGCCAAGCCTGGTTTCAGCACCGTCAGCTGTTTCCGGGTTGTGTCAACTTCACTGAGACGCCTATGCTTGCCCCGTCGTGGTGCGGTCGAGTTAGCCAACTCCAGGGTGCCTCCAGTTTAGGAGCTTCCTATGTGGGCTGCGTCAACTGGTAGTCAAGGCTGGTTCTGTAGTGCCAGTAGGCCCAGCTCCCCCTGTAGGACTGTTGGGGTTCGGTAACTGCGGCTGCCTCGCGGCCTAGCTGTTCTCTCCTCTCCTGTGGGCCTTGGGGTCCACCACCTGGTTCCAGCACCGTCAGCTGGTTCCGGGCCGAGCCTTTGGCTTAGGTGCCTCCTCCTGGGTATCCGAGTTCCGCCAACGCCAGGCGGTCCTTGGTAGTGCTTTTAAGCGTGGGCACCTACAGCTTAGTAACCGGGTTCCAGCACCGTCAGCTGGTCCTCGGTCGTGCCATTGGCTCTTGCACACTGGGGCAACGCATCCGGGTTCCAGCACCGCCAGCTGGTTCTCGGCAGTGTTCTTGTCACAGGTACTCCCTCGTGCCAAGCCTGGTTTCAGCACCGTCAGCTGTTTCCGGGTTGTGTCAACTTCACTGAGACGCCTATGCTTGCCCCGTCGTGGTGCGGTCGAGTTAGCCAACTCCAGGGTGCCTCCAGTTTAGGAGCTTCCTATGTGGGCTGCGTGAACTGGTAGTCAAGGCTGGTTCTGTAGTGCCAGTAGGCCCAGCTCCCCCTGTAGGACTGTTGGGGTTCGGTAACTGCGGCTGCCTCGCGGCCTAGCTGTTCTCTCCTCTCCTGTGGGCCTTGGGGTCCACCACCTGGTTCCAGCACCGTCAGCTGGTTCCGGGCCGAGCCTTTGGCTTAGGTGCCTCCTCCTGGGTATCCGAGTTCCGCCAACGCCAGGCAGTCCTTGGTAGTGCTTTTAAGCGCGGGCACCTACAGCTTAGTAACCGGGTTCCAGCACCGTCAGCTGGTCCTCGGTCGTGCCATTGGCTCTTGCACACTGGGGCAACGCATCCGGGTTCCAGCACCGCCAGCTGGTTCTCGGCAGTGTTCTTGTCACAGGTACTCCCTCGTGCCAAGCCTGGTTTCAGCACCGTCAGCTGTTTCCGGGTTGTGTCAACTTCACTGAGACGCCTATGCTTGCCCCGTCGTGGTGCGGTCGAGTTAGCCAACTCCAGGGTGCCTCCAGTTTAGGAGCTTCCTATGTGGGCTGCGTGAACTGGTAGTCAAGGCTGGTTCTGTAGTGCCAGTAGGCCCAGCTCCCCCTGTAGGACTGTTGGGGTTCGGTAACTGCGGCTGCCTCGCGGCCTAGCTGTTCTCTCCTCTCCTGTGGGCCTTGGGGTCCACCACCTGGTTCCAGCACCGTCAGCTGGTTCCGGGCCGAGCCTTTGGCTTAGGTGCCTCCTCCTGGGTATCCGAGTTCCGCCAACGCCAGGCGGTCCTTGGTAGTGCTTTTAAGCGCGGGCACCTACAGCTTAGTAACCGGGTTCCAGCACCGTCAGCTGGTCCTCGGTCGTGCCATTGGCTCTTGCACACTGGGGCAACGCATCCGGGTTCCAGCACCGCCAGCTGGTTCTCGGCAGTGTTCTTGTCACAGGTACTCCCTCGTGCCAAGCCTGGTTTCAGCACCGTCAGCTGTTTCCGGGTTGTGTCAACTTCACTGAGACGCCTATGCTTGCCCCGTCGTGGTGCGGTCGAGTTAGCCAACTCCAGGGTGCCTCCAGTTTAGGAGCTTCCTATGTGGGCTGCGTGAACTGGTAGTCAAGGCTGGTTCTGTAGTGCCAGTAGGCCCAGCTCCCCCTGTAGGACTGTTGGGGTTCGGTAACTGCGGCTGCCTCGCGGCCTAGCTGTTCTCTCCTCTCCTGTGGGCCTTGGGGTCCACCACCTGGTTCCAGCACCGTCAGCTGGTTCCGGGCCGAGCCTTTGGCTTAGGTGCCTCCTCCTGGGTATCCGAGTTCCGCCAACGCCAGGCGGTCCTTGGTAGTGCTTTTAAGCGCGGGCACCTACAGCTTAGTAACCGGGTTCCAGCACCGTCAGCTGGTCCTCGGTCGTGCCATTGGCTCTTGCACACTGGGGCAACGCATCCGGGTTCCAGCACCGCCAGCTGGTTCTCGGCAGTGTTCTTGTCACAGGTACTCCCTCGTGCCAAGCCTGGTTTCAGCACCGTCAGCTGTTTCCGGGTTGTGTCAACTTCACTGAGACGCCTATGCTTGCCCCGTCGTGGTGCGGTCGAGTTAGCCAACTCCAGGGTGCCTCCAGTTTAGGAGCTTCCTATGTGGGCTGCGTGAACTGGTAGTCAAGGCTGGTTCTGTAGTGCCAGTAGGCCCAGCTCCCCCTGTAGGACTGTTGGGGTTCGGTAACTGCGGCTGCCTCGCGGCCTAGCTGTTCTCTCCTCTCCTGTGGGCCTTGGGGTCCACCACCTGGTTCCAGCACCGTCAGCTGGTTCCGGGCCGAGCCTTTGGCTTAGGTGCCTCCTCCTGGGTATCCGAGTTCCGCCAACGCCAGGCGGTCCTTGGTAGTGCTTTTAAGCGCGGGCACCTACAGCTTAGTAACCGGGTTCCAGCACCGTCAGCTGGTCCTCGGTCGTGCCATTGGCTCTTGCACACTGGGGCAACGCATCCGGGTTCCAGCACCGCCAGCTGGTTCTCAGCAGTGTTCTTGTCACAGGTACTCCCTCGTGCCAAGCCTGGTTTCAGCACCGTCAGCTGTTTCCGGGTTGTGTCAACTTCACTGAGACGCCTATGCTTGCCCCGTCGTGGTGCGGTCGAGTTAGCCAACTCCAGGGTGCCTCCAGTTTAGGAGCTTCCTATGTGGGCTGCGTGAACTGGTAGTCAAGGCTGGTTCTGTAGTGCCAGTAGGCCCAGCTCCCCCTGTAGGACTGTTGGGGTTCGGTAACTGCGGCTGCCTCGCGGCCTAGCTGTTCTCTCCTCTCCTGTGGGCCTTGGGGTCCACCACCTGGTTCCAGCACCGTCAGCTGGTTCCGGGCCGAGCCTTTGGCTTAGGTGCCTCCTCCTGGGTATCCGAGTTCCGCCAACGCCAGGCGGTCCTTGGTAGTGCTTTTAAGCGCGGGCACCTACAGCTTAGTAACCGGGTTCCAGCACCGTCAGCTGGTCCTCGGTCGTGCCATTGGCTCTTGCACACTGGGACAACGCATCCGGGTTCCAGCACCGCCAGCTGGTTCTCGGCAGTGTTCTTGTCACAGGTACTCCCTCGTGCCAAGCCTGGTTTCAGCACCGTCAGCTGTTTCCGGGTTGTGTCAACTTCACTGAGACGCCTATGCTTGCCCCGTCGTGGTGCGGTCGAGTTAGCCAACTCCAGGGTGCCTCCAGTTTAGGAGCTTCCTATGTGGGCTGCGTGAACTGGTAGTCAAGGCTGGTTCTGTAGTGCCAGTAGGCCCAGCTCCCCCTGTAGGACTGTTGGGGTTCGGTAACTGCGGCTGCCTCGCGGCCTAGCTGTTCTCTCCTCTCCTGTGGGCCTTGGGGTCCACCACCTGGTTCCAGCACCGTCAGCTGGTTCCGGGCCGAGCCTTTGGCTTAGGTGCCTCCTCCTGGGTATCCGAGTTCCGCCAACGCCAGGCGGTCCTTGGTAGTGCTTTTAAGCGCGGGCACCTACAGCTTAGTAACCGGGTTCCAGCACCGTCAGCTGGTCCTCGGTCGTGCCATTGGCTCTTGCACACTGGGGCAACGCATCCGGGTTCCAGCACCGCCAGCTGGTTCTCGGCAGTGTTCTTGTCACAGGTACTCCCTCGTGCCAAGCCTGGTTTCAGCACCGTCAGCTGTTTCCGGGTTGTGTCAACTTCACTGAGACGCCTATGCTTGCCCCGTCGTGGTGCGGTCGAGTTAGCTAACTCCAGGGTGCCTCCAGTTTAGGAGCTTCCTATGTGGGCTGCGTGAACTGGTAGTCAAGGCTGGTTCTGTAGTGCCAGTAGGCCCAGCTCCCCCTGTAGGACTGTTGGGGTTCGGTAACTGCGGCTGCCTCGCGGCCTAGCTGTTCTCTCCTCTCCTGTGGGCCTTCGGGTCCACCACCTGGTTCCAGCACCGTCAGCTGGTTCTCGGCAGTGTCTTTTGCTCTTGTACCTTCTGCTCCCCATCCTGGTTCCAGTACCGTCAGCTGGTTCCGGGCAGAGCCTTTGGCTTAGGTGCCTCCTTCTGGGTATCCAAGTTCCACCAACGTCAGGTGGTCCTTGGTAGTGCTTTCAGGCACGGGTACCTCCTGCTTAGTAACCGGGTTCCAGTAACGTCAGCTGGTCCTTGGTAGTTCCATTGGCTCTTGGACCTTCGGCTACCCATCCGGGTTCCAGTACCGTCAGCTGGTTCTCGGCAGTGTCTTTTGCTCTTGTACCTTCTGCTCCCCATCCTGGTTCCAGTAACGTCAGCTGGTTCCGGGCAGAGCCTTTGGCTTAGGTGCCTCCTTCTGGGTATCCGAGTTCCGCCAACGTCAGGCGGTCCTTGGTAGTGCTTTTTAGCACGGGTACCTCCTGCTTAGTAACCGGGTTCCAGTAACGTCAGCTGGTCCTCGGTAGTTCCATAGGCTCTTGAACCTTCGGGTAGCCATCCGAGTTCCAGTTCCATCAGCTGGTTCTTGGCATTTTCTCAGCCTTCTTGTACCTTCTGCTACATTTCCAAGTTGAAGACTCTAACGTCGACAACCCGGAAGACCACCCCGATGACGACGACCCGGAAGACCACCCCGATGACGACGACGACGACGGCGGAGACGACGACGGCGGAGACGACGACGGCTGAGACGACGACGGCGGAGATGACGACACTGGAGACGACGACCCTGGAGACGACAACATGGAAGACCGAGAAGCAGAAGAACAAGAGGCTGCAGAACAAAGAGCAGAAGAACATTAAGCATAAGACTTAATATCAGAGCAAAAGATATTATCTAAATTATATGCAGAAGAAGACTAAGCAGTGTATGGGGGTGAGTCCGTTCCTCCTCGTGGTGCCCCTGGATAAAGCCTGATGCTGCAGGCCAAACTGAACGCGGACAAATGTAACTTTTGTGACTGGCAGAACGGAAGGTGTAATCTTCCAACTTTTATAGATAACAACTACGGGAATGCCTGTCACAAATGAGAATATGATGAAGAAGTAGAATAGGAAGAATAATAACAGTGGAATAAAAAGAATATGTAGAATAGGAAGAATAATAATAGTTGAAGAAAATGAATATGAAGAATGTAATAAAAAAAAAAAAATAGGTAGAAGATGAAGAAGAAGATGAATAAGGTGAAGAAGTTGATGTCAAAGATGCTGATGATGATGAAGATGAAAGTGTGGGAAAAGGAAAAAAAAGAAGGGGAAGGTCGTGGAATAGTGAAACATCAATATCTGACAAAATAAAAAAAATTTACATAGTCAATATCTTTTTCAATCCGAACGTCTTTAAAAAAAAAAAAAAACATGCTATTCTATTTGATTGGACTAATCCTCATTGCCTTTAATGTCTCCGCCACCTCCCCCATACATCCTACATTATTCTTAGTTGTTTTCCTTCATGTAGAATGAACCTACAAGGAAAGAAAGGGTTTATTTTAATTCCGATATTTTGGTCCCATTGACTTGCATTGGGATCGGGTATCGGTATCGGCGATATCCGATATTTTTTGAATATCGGCCGATCCAAACCGATACCGATACTTTCCGATATCGGAAGGTGTCGCTCAACACTAGTGATAACCCCTCTTTGTTTTTAGTATTTCCTTGTATGTTACACGTGGTGATGGTATCACATTAGTTCGTCCCCTTTTATACTTTTAGAATAAAAGTTAAGTTTTAAGTCCAATTGCTTTTCATATATAATTTAATTATTGGATTATATCCTGCTATACATATGACACCAGAAATGGCAGTGAGACTTACCATATACCTGTGCGAGGGACTAATAAATGGGAAAAAAAGGAACCACCACAAATAGGCTGTGGCCAACGTACAAACACATACATGTACACTATGCGTCAGCATAGGTAAATGAGAACATGTTGGGTCAGTCCAGATGAGGAGCACCTTGTAGTGGTTGAATGGCTGCTATGCTTTTTGACAAAAAAAAATAAATTTTTTAGCTACATACATTACGCTTTTTTATGTGTACAGCAATAGTGGTGAGGTATGCAGACACACAGTATATGTATATATGTCACAGCATTGTGCCCCTGCATATTAATTTAATACTAAAGTACTAAAGGTGTAGCAGCCCTTCATTTTATGTGTTTAATGGTTTTTTTGTATTGTTCATTGGGTGTTTGTGGATGCCTCCCAAGCTGTGAAGCCTTATACACCCATCTTTCCCAGAAAGGTTGAAATTGGATGTAACCTGAATCCTATCTCTTTCCTAGTCAATTTGAGGCCCGGTTGGCACATGGAGAGGTAAATTAAAGATGTAGAATTCATCAAGCGGTTCAGCTAGTCGTGGTTGGATGAATTTTCTGCTTTTTCTTGAAAAAATGTTAACAAAATACATCACATTTTTACATATGTAGCTAAAGTGAAATTCATATATTCATAAATTGTGTGAGGGACTATGACACAGTGACTATGAAGGGTAGACTGCAAGTGTGTGCAATGTGACCAGAATATTTCTGGTATTGAGAGGTGACCATGAAAGTTGTAGTCCAGTACAAAAAAAGAACAGCATCCCATCCAGGTGATGAAAGATTAAAAGAGCTTTATTCTTCCATGGCAGAATAAAGCTCTTTTAATCTTTCATCACCTGAATGGGATGCTGTTCCTTTTTTGAACTGCACTATGTTTTCTTTCCAATTGGGCCATTGGACTGGAGCGTGCACCCCTGCATTGAAGTGCTGTTGGCTGCTACCTATTTTTACATGAAAGTGGTTGTGACCAATACATGGAGCGTATACTGCTCTGCTGAGATAGCAAAACAGAGGCTGCTGTAGCGTGACTGAAGTGCTGCTGAGGAAAGTGCCAGCAGGTGGATGCAAATATTGGTCAATTGTCACCAGCTTCATCATATTGGCACAAATGTGAGCAAAATGTTGCAAGAACAATCTCTCTCTCCTTTGAACAAGTAAAGCTGTTGACTCATGTAAGTCTATTGAACCCATTATACTCATTGCCTCATTAAGACCATCAAGCTTGTTTCCTCCTTGTAAGTGTTTTTACATCCAAGGGCCACTACAACCTAATTATACTAAAAGGAGCAAATCATAATATATTCTACTTCTATAAAAGTCTTCAGACTCTCATCGACACCAGCAACTCTTTCACAGTTTGGTCCCTGCTATGTCTAGAAAAATGTCCTCCTTTACCCACAGCAGCAGCTGATTTGGTAAGTGTACTCAGATGTTCCAAAAACTGCAGTGCACTAAGCTTGTTAGGTGTTAGATTATCTCGATAAGCATCAAGCAGAGGCAGAAGCTGACTTTAGGAGCATCTGTGAGGGTAGTACCAAGAGTAGGAAATATAGGAACGTAGTCAAACAGACCAAAGGTCAAAAGAAACATATAGGCAGGTACATAGAAGTATTGTCAAGCAATTTAGTGGTCAATTAATTAAGGTCAAGCAGAACTAGTAAGAGGCCATGGAACATATGATCAGAGTCACTAAGGTCAGGAGTCAGGTAACGGAAATCAGACAGGAACAGAAAATATATTATGTTTTGAATTCATGGCTTTAATTATGATCAAGGAGTTGTATCACACATTCTATCCTTCTATCCGTCAATATCTATGTGGCCTGGCCAGTTCTTCTCTCCAACCCTACATCTTAGAAAAAGTTAATAGCACACATGAAAATAAGCAACTTTGTAAAATATCTAACCAGAGAAATCTGCTTCTAACTCATCAGGAATTCATATTTCACTCTCGAATCATTGGTAAAATTTGTATTCAGTAAAGAGAGATATTTACGTTACTGAGATAGGAGATGACCTCAGGTTAGCATCCTCAATAATCAAAACCTCCCACTCCCGTCTCCAAGACTTTACACGTGCTGCGCCGATTCTTTGGAATGCACTACCTAGGTTAATACAATTAATCCCCAATCCCCACAGTTTTAAGCGTACCCTAAAAACTCACTTGTTCAGACTGGCCTACCGCCTCAATGCATTAACCTAACGATCCCTGTGTGGCCTATTTATATATAAAAAAAAAAAAAAACAATCAGGTTCCTCGCATCATGTTCTAATTCACTTTATGCAGTATTAGCCCTCTGTGTCTGTACTGCTACATACTTAGGCAGGTAACTGGTTCATGCAGCTTTACATGAACACCCGAGCCTTACACTATGGCTGGTCCGACTAACTAAAATAATTGTTACCATCCACCTCTCGTGTCTCCCCTTTTCCTCATAGTCTGTAAGCTTGCGAGCAGGGCCCTCACTCCTCCTGGTATCTGTTTTGAACTGTATTTCTGTTATGCTGCAATGTCTATTGTCTGTACAAGTCCCCTCTATAATTTGTAAAGCGCTGCGGAATATTTTGGCGCTATATAAATAAAAATTATTATTATTATTATTATTATTATGACAGTTTGTGCTTTTAAAATTCGATTTATTAAGGAGTTAGAGACAGACAGACATTCTACTGAAAGTTCTTCTGAAAGACAGTTACAATCGTCCCATAGAACTTTAGGAGCACCAGCTGTCATCTCCTATAACAGTTATGGGAAAGTCATTATTCATGGAAGACAGATTTTACCCATGAATTGAGAATTTTGAGAATGACTGATCAGTTCAGGAGGAGAAAGAAGCATATTTCTCCAATAAGATTTATTATAAAGTTTCTTATTTTAGTGTGAACTTTTGATATTTGAAAAGAAAATGAAAAATGATGGATATTCTGTAACCCCTTAATCCCATATGACGTACTATCCCGTCGAGGTGACCTGGGACTTAATTCCCAGTGACGGGATAGTATGTCATATGCAATCGGCCGCGCTCACAGGGGGAGCGCGGCCATTCGCGGTCGGGTGTCAGCTGACCATCGCTGCTGACATCCAGCACTATGTGCCAGGAGCGGTCACGGACCGCTCCTGGCATATTAACTCCCGACACACTGTGATCAAACATGATCGCAGCGTTCCGGGGGCATAGGGAAGCATCGCGCAGGGAGGAGGCTCCCTGCATGCTTCCCTGAGACCCTCGGTACAAGGCGATGTGCTCACCTTGTAACAAGCGTCTCCTCCCTGATGGCCCTGGATCCAAAATGGCCACGGGGCTACTTCCGGGTCCTGCAGGGAGATGGCTTACAAGCACCTGCTCAGAGCAGGCGCCTGTAATCCTGGAGCAGTGCACGTCAGATTGCTGATCTGACACAGTGCTCTGCAAAGTGTCAGATCAGCGATCTGTCACTATATAGTGATGTCCCCCCCTGGTAGAATGTAATAATGTAAAAAAAATATATATTTAGATATGTAAAAAAATAAATAATTCCTAAATAAAGAAAAAAAAGTATTGTTCCCATAAATACATTTCTTTATCTAAATAAAAAAAATCAATAAAAGTACACATATTTAGTATCGCTGCGTCCGTAACGACCCGACCTATAAAACTGTCTGACTTGTTAACCCCTTCAGTGAACACCGTAAAAGAAAGGCAAAAAACCCCGCTTTATTATCATACTGCCGAGCAAAAAGTGAAATAACACGCGATCAAAAAGACAGATATAAATAACCAAGGTACCGCTGAAAACGTGATCTTGTACTGCAAAAAACAAGCCACCATACATCATTATCAGCGAAAAAATAAAAAGTTATAGTTCTCAGAACAAAGCGATGTAAAAATAATATTTTTTTCTATAAAATAGTTTTCATCGTATAAAAGCAACAAAACATAAAAAAATGATCTAAATGAGGTATCGCTGTAATCGTACTGACCCGAAGAATATAACTGCTTTATCAATTTTACCAAACATGTAACGGTATGCCCCCCACAAAAGAAATTCATGAATAGCTGGTTTTTGATCATTCTGCCTCACAAAAATCGGAATAAAAAGCGATCAAAAAAGTCACGTGCCCGAAAATGTTACCAATAAAAACATCAACTCGTCCCGTAAAAAACAAGACCTCACATGACTCTGTGGACCAAAATATGGAAAAATTATAGCTCTCAAAATGTGGAGACGAAAAACTATTTTTTGCAATAAAAAGCGTCTTTTAGTGTGTGACAGCTGCCAATCATAAAAATCCGCTATAAAAGAAAATCAAACCCCCCTTCATAACCCCCTTAGTTAGGGAAAAATAATAAAGTTAAAAAAATATATTCATTTCCATTTTCCCGTTAGGGCTAGGGTTAGGGTTAGGGCTAGGGTTAGGGTTAGGGTTAGGGCTAGGGTTAGGGCTACAGTTAGGAAAACAAACCAAAAACAGGCAGAGATGCTTACCTGTCTAAATGGGCCTCAATACATCTGCATTGACAGGGTGCAGCGGACCCAAGTAAAATGGCAACTGCACAAGTGCAATACCAAATGAAACAGCCAGCCTTCAATCAGGGATTGGCCGTGTAGCACACCAATGCACTAAAATATATGCTCTGTATGTGGCGTGTTCACACAATGAATGCAGAGCATCTGGTTCTCAGCCTATTAATGAGGCCCTATGGTGGGCTGCCCAGTGCTAACTGTAATGCATCCTGTGTGAACAGAGGCCACAGTGTACAGGACCATTTGGGCCCAACTGCACCCCAAAAAAATACAACGTGCAAAAAAAAAACATATCAATATATGTAAGGTATTGGTTGATATTCTGGCCATGATATGTAAGCTGGCAACCCGCGTCAAGGGTCCTTACGTTTGCCAGTCCTACTCTAACATGAAAACCACAAAAAGAGGAAAAATCCTCCAATATTCAAGAAAACAAACCAAAAACAGGCAGAGATGCTTACCTGTCTAAATGGACCTCAATACAATTGCACTGACAGGGTGCAGCGGACCCAAGTAAAATGGCAACTGCACAGGTGCAATACCAAATGAAACAGCCAGCCTTCAATCAGAGATTGGCCGTGTGGCACACCAATGCACTAAAATATATACTCTGTATGTGGCGTGTTCACACAAGGAATGCAGAGCATCTGGTTCTCAGCCTATTAATGACGCCCTATGGCAGGCTGCCCAGTGCTAACTATAATGCATCCTGTGTGAACAGAGGCCACAGTGTACAGAACCATTTGGGCCCAACTGCACCCTGCAAAAAAATACAACGTGCAAAAAAAACATATCAATATATGTAAGGTATTGGTTGATATTCTGGCCATAATATGTAAACTGGCAACCCGCGTCAAGGATCCTTACGTTTGCCAGTCCTACTCTAACATGAAAACCACAAAAAGAGGAAAAATCCTCCAATAATCAAGGTCTCAACCTCTCAAAATGTGGAGATGCAAAAACTATTTTTTGCAATAAAAAGCGTCTTCTAGTGTGTGACAGCTGCCAATCATAACAATCCGCTAAAAAACCTACTATAAAAGTAAATCAAACCCCCCTTCATCACCCCCTTAGTTAGGGAAAAATAATAAAATTAAAAAAATGTATTTATTTCCATTTTCCCGTTAGGGCTAGGGTTAGAGTTAGGGCTAGGAGTAGGGCGAGAGTTAGGACTACAGTTAAGGTTTGGGCTAAACTTAGGGCTGGGGCTAAAGTTAGGGTTAGGGTTGGGGCTAAAGTTAGGGTTAGAGTTGCAGCTAAAGTTAGGGTTAGGGCTACAGTTAGGGTTGGGGCTAAAATTAGGGTTGGGGCTAAAGTTAGGGTTAGGGTTGGGGCCAAAGTTAGGGTTAGGGTTTGGATTACATTTACGGTTGGGATTAGGGTTAGAGGTGTGTCAGGGTTTGGTTGTGTGGTTAGGATTATGGTTGGGATTAGGGTTAGGGGTGTGTTGGAGTTAGTGGTGTGGTTAGGATTGCGATTAGGGTTAGAGGTGTGTTGGGGTTACGGGTGTGCTGGGGATTAGGGTTAGGGGTGTGTTTAGGTTAGGGTTTCAGTTACAATTGGGGGTTTCCACTGTTTAGGCACATCAGGGCTCTCCAAACGCGACATGGCGTCCGATCTCAATTCCAGCCAATTCTGCGTTGAAAAAGTAAAACAGTGCTCCTTCCCTTCCGAGCTCTCCTGTGTGCCCAAACAGGGGTTTACCCCAACATCAGGGGTATCAGCATACTCGGGACAAATTGGACAACAACTTTTGGGGTCCAATTTCTCTTGTTACCCATGGCAAAATAAAAATTTGGGGGGCTAAAAAAACATTTTTGTGGGAAAAAAAATGATTTTTTATTTCCATGGCTCTGCGTTATAAACTGTACTGAAACACTTGGGGGCTCAAAGTTCTCACAACACATCTAGATAAGTTCCTTGGGGTGTATAGTTTCCAATATGGGGTCACTTGTGGGGGGTTTCTAATGTTTAGGTACATCAGGAGCTCTGCAAATGCAACATGACGCTTGCAGACCAATCTATCTAAGTCTGCATTCCAAATTGCACTCCTTCCCTTTCGAGCTTTGCCATGCGCCCAAACGGTGGTTCCCCCCACATATGGGGTATCGGCATACTCAGGATAAATTGGACAACAACTTTTGGGCTCCAATTTCTCCTGTTACCCTTGGAAAAATACAAAACTGGGGGCTAAAAATATTTTTTCTGGAAAAAAAAAAGATTTTTTATTTTTACGGCTCTGTGTTATAAACTATAGTGAAACACTTGGAGGTTCAAAGCTCTCACAACACATCTAGATAAGTCCCTTGGGGAGTCTATTTTCCAATATGGGCTCACTTGTGGGGGGTTTCAATGTTTAGGCACATCAGGGACTCTCCAAACGCAACATGGCATCTCATCTCAATTGCAGTCAATTTTGCATTGAAAAGTCAAATGGCGCTCCTTCCCTTCCGAGCTTTGCCATGCGCCCAAACAGTGGCTTACCCCCACATACGGGGTATCAGTGTACTCAGGACAAATTGCACACCTTTTCGGGTCCAATTTCTTCTCTTACTCTTGGGAAAATAAAAAATTGTGGGCAAAAATATCATTTTTGTGAAAAAATATGATGCTTTTTATTTTTTCGGCTCTGCATTATAAACTTCTGTGAAGCACTTGGTTGGTCAAAGTGCTCATCACACATCTAGATAAGTTCCTTAGGGGGTCTACTTTCCAAAATGGTGTCACTTGTGGGGGGTTTCAATGTTTAGGCACATCAGGGGCTGTCCAAACGCAACATGGCGTCCCATCTAAATTCCAGTCAATTTTCCATTGAAAAGTTAAATGGCGCTCCTTCCCTTTCAAGCTCTGCCATGCGCCCAAACAGTGGTTTACCCCCACATATGGGGTATCATCGTACTCAGGACAAATTGTACAACAACTTTTGGGGTCCATTTTCTCCTGGTACCCTTGGTAAAATAAACCAAATTGGAGCTGAAGTACATTTTTTTTGTGAAAAAAAAGTTAAATGTTCATTTTTTTTAAACATTCCAAAAATTCCTGAGAAACACCTGAAGGGTTAATAAACTTATTGAATGTGGTTTTGAGCACCTTGAGGGGTGCAGTTTTCAGAATGGTGTCACACTTGGCTATTTTCTATCATATAGACCCCGTCCCTAAAAAGAAATGGTGTTGTAAAAATGAGAAATTGCTGGTCAACTTTTAACCCTTACATCTCCCTGACAAAAAAAAATTTTGTTTCCAAAATTGTGCTGATGTAAAGTAGACACGTGGGAAATGTTACTTATTGAGTATTTTGTGTGACATAACTCTGTGATTTAAGGGCATAAAAATTCAAAGTTGGAAAATTGCGAAATTTTCTAAATTTTTGCCAAATTTCTGTTTTTTTAACAAATAAACGCAGGTAATATCAAAGAAATTTTACAACTATCATGAAGCCCAATATGTGATGAGAAAACAGTGTGAGAATCACCAGGATCCGTTGAAGCGTTCCAGAGTTATAACGTTATAAAGGGACAGTGGTCAGAATTGTAAAAATTGGCCCGATCATTAACGTGCAAACCACTTTTGGGGCTTAAGGGGTTAAGTAAGCTTGTAAATTAGTTCCCTTTATATATGCATTGAATGAAGACAAGAGGCACTTCCATCACTCCCTCAAGAAGCCCGTGTGAAACGCGTTTCGGAGTTTAGGGCTGTGTGAACCCATCTCCAGCATGAATTTAGGTCAGTAATTTCTTTATGTGCTCTGGTAATATACCTTTTCCTGTCCCTATTTATTGGCATACTTTAGCACTTTCTTTGGTCTGATCACTATGACTATTGTATGCATTGTCTCTTGTGCGCCTTAGATAATCATGGATTTTATGACCCAGTACCTTATATCAACCATTTCATGTTACTGATGCCTCCTTGCCTCTCCATTTAGTAATTGAGTAATTGTTTTGTGTCATTTTTAATCTGTCTTGCATGCTTTTTGCCTCCTTGCCTCTCCTATTAGTAATTTTATTGTGTCATTTTTAATCTGTTTTGTATGATTTCTATTCGGTGTGTCATGTGGTGTCTTCAATAATTAAATAATACTGATTTATTCTATCATGCTATCCTTTATCATTCCAAGTAGTTTTCTTCGTTTGGGTTGTACTTCCATGGGAGTATTGAAGCAGAAACAGAAGTTGAAACAGGTTTGGTAACTGGTGGTACTCATTATATGTTGGCCTTAGTCCCACCAATATTTTAGAATGGTCTTGACAGATAGAACAGCTGAAGAGAGAATTCAGATAGGAAATATTACTTTGCACTAAAATCCAGATTTATGTGCCATTCAGGGTTTGTAAATTGTTAATTTTTAAATATCTGCATACCTGAATTTTGTGCATTTGTGCAAACCATCATCCACAAGTATTCTACTGCAAATTGTTTAATCTGTGGAGCCATTTCACAACAAATCCACACCTGAACATTCCCTAATGCTGCTCATCATTCCAGTGTTTATGGCGTTTTAGCTAAAAGAAAAAAGACATTGGACCAATAAGTTCATTATGCAACATTGTGGATTTACTACTTTGTTGTCACGGAAGGTTGCTCAAAGCTAACCAGTAACTTAGTATCTTTGACTACTATCTTTGTCTAAGAGAAAATGCTCTTACTTTAATCACTATATTATGGATGACATCAGAAACCTCAAGTAATTACCCTTAAACAGACATAAAAAGTTAATAAACTTGGTGCTTTTGAAATAATATTATTACACTTGAATAATGTCAAATTCTATCTCAAGAGACCCAATTAGTGTTTAATTTGGTCTTTTTATCCTTTCGAAGAAATCCTGAATCAAATAAAGTCTTACCCTTCTATATCCAGGCCTAAAATCAAGAAGATAAAGAAGATGAGGTTTAAACCTTGGTTCCATTCATGTACCTATGTTTCACATTTTAGCGTATCACATAGAGCTATTCCCATATCAGTTTTTTCTTTCTTTGACCGATTGTACACACAAAAAATGAAGCCATATTCATTTTTGATCCAATATGTGGCTCTCACCATTCCAGGTAAGAGAAAAGGGTCATCCGGGAAAAATTAGATCCAGCACAAAGATGTAAAACGGTTGTTTAAAAACTTTACCTGTAGAATTTTATTTCCTCTGTAAAGTTTTCCGAAAGTGGACTTGCATCGATCAAATGAATAAGCCAATTTTAACTTTAGAAGGGGTTGGTAGGCCACAGGCCCAAAAATGCTACGTTGAACAGACTTGGTGCAAGATGCTCCATCTGGCAGATACCAGAGGTACCCCAGTTTTCACCCTTTAACCCCTCTACAGGGATCTGGACATAAAACGGGGACCACTGGATTGCTTCAATGGAAGGGCTGCTGTCCGGAAGAGAGAACCAGAGCAAGAGAATGGTCTGGTAGTAGGGTGAAAAGTAAGATGGCAGACAAAGTACAAAATCGTCAGGGAGGAGAATTGCCAATAAGCAAGCCAAAGTCAAAACAGGGAACACATACACTAAACAAGAGCAGAGACATAGAACTTAACCAGAGGAGCACAAAATTATATCTGTGAGCTTCTAGCAGTAAGCTGGAAGCTTTAGTAGGGTGTGGTGGTTTCCAATCAGCTGTAGCAGGGAGCTAATAACTCCAGCTGGACAGCACACACACCCATATTATCAATCTGGACAGCACTGCTGCTCCCAGCCACCCCAACCTTAGTAGCTAGACAGCCTGCAATGTTGCTTCTTCCAACCAGCTCTGCTTGCAGAATAAAGATAGCAGGACCTATCAATAGAATAAGACCTTGAAGGATCAGGTCCTGGTGGAGATGTGACAATAAACGCATTAATTGATGCTTAGTTGAATTCTAACTTTTTTTTTACTTGAAGGGTCTGCTGTTGCTCATCCATGTGAATGTTCAATCTATGATGTATTCTTTTGCATCACCCATAGATGTGCAACTGCACCCAACTTAATGACTATCAAAGAACGCATCAGCTGAGGAGGTCTATTATTAGTTTATGAGGTGTGGTGTCATTTTAAAAATGGCTCTGATAAAATGATATACTGATTGTTATGAGTAACAAAGGCAGGGGCTTTTTTAGAACTTTTTCATGAATTTACAAATTATGACAACCTAACATATTTTACTTCAAGGTACCATATTCTAGCATATCTATTAATTAACACTATGTTGATGAGTTTGCTAATACGCATGCAATCTACAGCAGCGGCACTGGCTTCCAAAATGAAAGCCCATAAGACAAGACTGTAATTGATTCAAGACAAGAAAAGGCGATTTCTCTGCTTAGCCTAAATTAATCCTCAACAGATGAAAAGCTTGGAAGGAACAATTGCTCTAATTGAATCATTATTTTGCTTAACATATACAAAAACATCCATTCACAAATTCTATATCCAGCATCTCAGAATCCGCATTGGCACATTATGAACCCTAAGTGCCAGTCATAGGAAGCAACTAAAAACTGCCCCTTTTTGGGACAACTTACTTGATAACTACATTGTTATTTGTTGTTGCAGGGGTCTAAGGAGTAACGTTTCTCCCTGTGGAGAGTGACATGCCTGACATGTCAGTGTAAGGAGACTTATAGGCCAAGCAATGCTCCTGTGGAAAATTAAGGAGGAAGATATCTTGAACTCTAATGCCACCTATTGGAAGTAGCAATCCTAAAAGTTAATATCAACTCTTTACAAGACTTGCCACATGGCTTAGGATAAAAGCCAAATCAGAATCTCAGCTTGTAGGGGTGTTGCCTATCTTTAGTGCAAAGCATGAGATCTGATTTGACTGTATGAAAGGATTCTGACTGTGGTCTAATGGGTAACATTTCTCCTTGTGGAGATAGACATGCTGACATTCTTGTTTGCCTTTTATCATGAGTCATGTGGCAAGGCTCGTTAAAAGATCGATATTGACTAATAGGATTGCAGCATTCAGTAGGTGGCATTAGAGTTTAAATCCTCTTCCTCTCTGAAAAGACAATTTCCTTATTTAACTTGCCAGATGAGCATTGCACGGCCTGTAAGCCTCCTTACCCTGGCATGTCAGACATGTCACTAGCCACAAGGAGAAACCTTAACCCTTAGACCCCAGTCAGAAGCCTCCTGAGTTTCATGTATTGCACTGAAGAAGGGCAAATCTCCGAAACATATGCCTGCAAACTGAGATTCTGGTTTGGCTTTTATCCCAAGTCATGTGACAAGGCTCATTAAAGGGTCAATGTCGACTTTTAGCATTGCTTCTTCCAATAGGTAGATCTAGAGTTAAAATCATCATCTTCTCTGAATAGACAATTTGCATAGTTGTTGCAGAAAACTGGTATAATTTCATTGACAGAACCTTTCTCCATTATTCCATCATATTTATTGGAATAAAGCTAAAAGAGCCAAATGCTGGAAAAAAGTATTAGAGTTTTGACCTAATAAAATGCACTGATGATAATAATTCACCCATATTCCAAGTTCAGGCTTGGGTATTTCAGATTCTCTCCATTTCTTCTTTCCATTTCTATTATCTCTCTTGTGCAAAAGTACATAAAGAAGACTGTTATCTTGGGGACCACTGGAGCTGAAAACAGGATTTATAATGTCAGGCACTAAACCTGGCTGCAGTATAGTCACCTATATACTGTTTTTCATTTATCCGGCAGCCTGTGATAATTGCATTTCATCAAATGCAATAGAAGTCTTGCTTAGATTCTAATTTTATTTTAGCCGCAAACCTTCAAATTGGGAAAAACAGGAAAACAAATCCGCCAAGTTCATTTTCTACGCTCTTTAGAAAGGTCTCAAACTGCTGATGACAACTATAAATCAGCCCAACTATATTACATTATTGAAATGTTACAACCATAATACATCTTGCAGTTATTTAATCCTTAGCCGTAGCACAAGCGTCTATGTTTCTTATTACCCTATTACCGCCTTAACCAGATTATTTGTTGGCTTGGTTTCCAGTCTGATGCATCCTTGCATTATCTCCTATGTGAATCTGTAAAAACTCGATTACCTTAAAGACATCTCAGCACTCAGAAATGGCTTATGTGCAAATTGCTCATTCAAGCAGCTAAATTATCAAAACTTGTAGTGGAGATGTGATAATGGAGAGGATTGGGCAGCAAAGCCTTATGTGCTAAAACCTCGAGGGTTGGAGATAAACTTGTATTTAGTTTTAAGTACAAAAAAAGAAAAATATTTAATAACATTGAAAATAAGTTTGGATTTCCAGATTGTGGCCACGTATGTTAGGTGTCCAGTTCCCGCCGCTGCACAGGGGGTGTCAGGATTCCCCTGACCGCTGCCACCAATTTGTCACAATTCACACCGTGACCATCACCCCTACGTCACGGGTCGGGGTGGCTTTGGGCCAACAGACGGCTATCACATGTGCAGGGGGCTTATCTTAGTTATCCCTCCACTCCACAATGTGATGAGAAAACACACACAAGGCTATTGACCTCTTAGTTTACAGCAGGGGCTTATTCTAGATATCCCACTGCTTTCAATATACCACAAACTGCAGGGATTTATGTATATCCCGCTTACAGTTCCACTTAACACTTGCAGCTCTCTGGCGCCCCCCTTACTCTCAGGTCAGATTAGGTACTGCACCCTGGGTAATTAGTCGCCAGAAAGGCTACCTGCTATGTACTGGCTATTGGGCACGCTGCAGCGACGCGATAACTACTCCCACTCAGGCAGGAACAATAATTATCAACGCCGCAGTCGCTACAGCATCACTCAACAGTCTGCACACTATCGCTATCACTGCCACCAGCTTTGATTAAACGGGTCCGAAGCTAACCCAACACAACAGTAGCGTATTTCCCTTCAGAAGACTTAGGGTACGGTTTAGAACAGGAGAACGAACTAATATTAAATATTATTTTCCATAAAAATTAGGCAGTGCTTTATCAAAAATATTTTATAAAGATGTTACAAATGAGACAATTGCAAATATGTACACGGGTAATTATAACATAAAGGGAATAAAGGAGAAAAGATAACACTCACATGTTCAAAGCATGGCAGGCAACCATACGTCCCAGCTCATTTGGACGTGCTGCTGGCTTCAGGAGAAGACAAGAAGTCCAGAAGAAGAAATCAAGCAGAAGACTGAGCTGGGGAGCCTGCCACAGACTTAAAACTTTAAGGCTGTGACATCACAGAAAGGCTGGCTTATCCAGACCCTCCTCTCTACATTCTGGGTAAACTTTAAACTATTTTCTCTGATTTCTATAACTTCACTACAAAACATGTCAGAGTCATAACAAACTCATCATTCATCTCGGATTAACGTGAGCATGCTAATGAGATCAAATATGTCCTATCTGGGATACATATTTACACAGAAAACCCTACTTCTTTACCAGATGGAGCTAGAAGCTCAGGTTTTACGTGGTGAATAGATCCACCGAGGGGTGTAAAGAATATATATTTTCGTGTTTTTTACGTAAACGGGTTGTGTAATATCTTAACAAAACAAGACAAAGGACTTCCATGCATTTCTGGAAAGTTATAATCCAGTTCTAGCCTGTCACTTTCCACTGCAAGAATGCCGGTCGTAAATACTTCGGCTCTCTGAGCTAGAGGTAATAAACTCTTCCTCCCCCATCTACACTGGCAAAGCAGCTCTTGGTTGAGTGAAAGGGAAGGAATTTGAAGCTACAAACTGTTGCAGCATCACTCCAAGAAGGGTGGCTTAGCCCACGCAGGCTAGCAAGAGAACTACTTATGATATTTCATACCATATCGTGACAGGCGGAATCTCGAACTATGTCCACTGAAGTCTCCCATTCTCCTCTAGCCACAGTGGATCCTGCTCAGCAGAGACGTCGGTCCCAGCGCCTGGCTCAGACAGAAACTGCACGTTTGGTTACTACTGCCCTTCCTGGTTCAGCCATTATAACCAGTACTGTTCAGTGGCGAGCAGGCGCTCCTGTGATTAAGTCCTGCTTTTCTTCCTCTGAGCATGCCCAAGGGAGGACCTCTCATTGGAAGTCGGGGGTCACACACTCAGGCCCTGTAGCAGCTCCTATTGGTCCATTAGGAAGGTCCTGGAGTGCTGCAGCTATAAAAGGTTTGCATGGCCGCTCGGCCATGCGTTAGTATAACTCTGTAATTGTGTGTGTGTGGATGTATGCCTGTTCTGGTGAAAACTCCGAATCATTCCCATCCCTAGAGTTGTTGAATGCTCGCAAGTGTTGTAGCTGTCTAGCGCCAGATAGTGCCATCCAGCACCAGGCACAATTCATACTGGGTTTAACCAGCTGTGTCCGCCAGTTCAGTGCTGTACGCACTCTGTGCAGCTATCTCCTGACAAACTGTCAGCATAGGGTGGGAACTCCCGCTTGATACCAGCATCTGACTCGGGGTGTCCTCAGGTGCGGGCTCAAAAGCCACCAAGGGTCAGAGCGGGATCAATCACCAGCATAGTGGGGGTGAATTGCAGGGATCCCACTAGTATCCATTTACTGCACCCTGTGTCAGCTAACAGGGCACAGTGCTACCTTTATTCCCGTCGACTCTGTGAAGCAACGGAGTTCGCTCCTATACAGACCTGGTGATGGAACCCGTGTCTATTCTGGCGTAGTACCACCATATAGTGCCGCCATTTACTAGCAGCAGATCCCACTCCTGCACGGTGGACCCCGGGCTGCGAACTCACCTTTCCCATCATTCTATTTACTCGGTGCATTCCGCCAGCCCTAACAACGTATTAGTTAATCACTATGGTGTCTAACTCAGAATCCCACCTCAACCAACCACAGTAATGTTTGGGAAGCTTAACTTACATTGTGACAATTAAACTAAATATTATACTCTCGATAGTGCACATCGGTGCTTGGTAGATTTGGGTGAATTTATTTGAGTGGAATAGAATTCTAGTCTAAGAAGATGCTCCAAGGACTGCACAGGGAAAAGTAAGCAATGCAGGTGAGTGGTTTATGTGAATATTAGTTGTTTTTTTTATACATCCTACTTTTACTAAGCTCTGGGGTATCTTGAGGACATAGAACAAAATCAGGGGGCATTTGATTTGAGGAAAATAATTTCACTGCAAATCAAATTTTTCAGTAAAATTTGCACTATTTGGTAAATTCTCATCTTGTCAGATCTGCTCATATTTAAACCATAGTTATATCAAGTTCCTTAGAATTAGGCTACCTTCACACATTCGTATGTCATCATCCAAGAGAAAAAAAATTCTCCACCTTTTCCACTTCGTCAGACCGTGGAAATTGGATTGTACTCAGATGTCATATGAATGCAGTACAATGGTTTCCAGGGACTCATTGACTTGCATGACTGAATGCGATCCAAACATCAAATCAAAGTCAGGCATGCAGCGATATTTTCCCTGGATCGGCTCGGTTCTAGGAAAAAATCTGACATGGGCACAACCCCATAGAATAACATTGATCCAAGTGTGATCTAATGTTTTTGTTGGATCGTCCTCAGACTGCAAATACGTCCATATTCACAAGAAATAAGGCCACGTTCACACATTCAGTATTTTACCTAAGTATTTGTAAGCCAAAACCAGGAGAGAAACAATAGGAGAAAATGTATGATAGAAACACGTCACCACTTCTGTATTTATCACCCACTCCTGGTTTTGGCTTACAAATTCTGAGGTAAAATGCTGCCCAAAAAATCACAATTTTCCGTGATTCACTCTACTCTGGCCACACATTATGTTCATCCTTTAATGATATTTTTGAAGACTGAACATGTTGATTTGGGATAACCCTCTGCGATATGATGAGTTATATAAACAGTCCCACTATGAGGTTGTGTTCACACAATGCATTTATTTTAGATGTGGTTCTTTCAAAACCTGGAAATAACTGAGTTGACTTCACAGTGTTCTTAGAAAACTGTGGCAAAAAATGCACTGGGAACATTTTATGTGAACACTGTCTGAATGCTATTCTGATTAGTTTTACAAATTACTTTATTTGTAATATCAGAAATTTTTAAAAAATATTATTTCAGAGAATTATCTAAATATAATGATTCAGTTGTTCCAATGCATAATCCAAAATAGGACCCGTTGAAGCGTGCAAGATGCGAAACGGCCGTAGTCCTCTTTTGTTTTTTCTGCTTGTTCAGCTAACGTCTCTCCCTTATAACCTTGTCCACCTTGTGCAAAATGAAATAAAGGACAAAGGTTTTTTATTTCACGGAAGATTCGAGTTGTGCGTCTGTTTTCTTCTTATTTCTGGATAATCCAAAATATGTTTTAAAGGGTTATTCCAGGTGAGAAAGCAGAAAATGCTATAAAATACCAAAACTAAAAAACAAAACTAATACTCGCCAGGCAAATCTCGTCTTTCCAGCTCTGCAACTTCAGGGGTCCAGTAGTGATGATGTGCTAACTAAATGAGCAAGTAAGACCACTAAAGCCAATCACTGTCTTCACCAGTGATGGTAGCATATTTGGTATGATATCATTGCGACCAGTTGACAAATTCCATTGAGACCCCTTGAGTAATAGCGCTAGTGAGGATTGGGATTTATTACTGAATAATAGGCGTTGTGTTGTTTTATAGCATTCCCTGCTCACTGTTTTAAAACATCTGTACAAATACTTTTAAAGTTAACATATTCATTTAAGGGGATGTTTGGGATTAGAAAAAAGGGGTAATGGATTTCCTTGCTATAAACACAGAGAAGTCTTTGAGATGATGGATTGGAGTTAGTTGCTGGGAACGCTACAATTTTATGAATTCCTTCCACTTCTCATAAGCACCATATTCCAAATCTATTCCCCTCCAGCAGTCAGAATCCAAATAAAAAGCTCAATCACTTGTGTTGAGCGATACCGTCTGATATTCGAAAGTATCGGTATCAGATGGTATCGGCCGATATCCGAAAAATATCGGATATCGCCGATACCAATATCCGATACCAATACAAGTCAATGGGACACAAATATCGGAAGGTATCTTCTATGGTTCCCAGGGTCTGAAGGAGAGGAAACTCTCCTTTAGGCCCTGGGATCCATATTCATGTGTAAAATAAAGAATAAAAATAAAAAATATTGATATACTTACCCTCGGACGTTCCCTGGTTGTCACCGCTGCAACTGCCATGCTTCCCTTTCTAAGAATGAGCGCGTTAAGGACCTTCGATGACGTCGCGGCTTGTGATTGGTCGCTGAGCGGTCATGTGAATTCCGATACTGCAAATATCGGCCGATACCCGATACTTGCGGTATCGGAATGCTCAACACTATCAATCACATTCCCCTCTAGAAAAATAAATGGCTCCCAATAGAAATGTCCATTATTCCCATTCATGCTTGTTTTGGCGATAGAAATCTTGGTCCACACTGTAAATCAGAACCCTGACTTAAACAGCATGCTAATCCAAGATACACCTTACAGGTTTGACCATCCTACTCTCCACGCTGAGATATTCACTAGATGAAGTCCTAAAGGAAGACACTGTTCTGCCCTTTGAGAATTAGTATACTACTCCAGTGTTCTCAAAATTATAATTCGTACAACGTCTCCGCTCAAAAGGACAATAGCATCTTTTATTAAAATGGGAGACATATGAAGAAGCCTAACTCCATATGAACCAATGAGAACACTTTTCAACTTGCTCTATAAAAGTCTAATTTTTTCAATATACCACATTACTTACAATCTAAGAGCCCCTGAAATGGGCATGAATTTGCATGGGAGGAAGATCTACATATGGTGTTCTCCACCACAAAGTTGAAGGCAATCTATAGAACCAGTCATGATCCTTCTCAATGCGTGAAAATTAGGAACCCATATAAGTTACTTGTTACGTGATACACCAGCCCAGTTTAAAAAATAGCCTTCTTCTGTCTGGAATGTTGGAGGTGCTCCAAGGAACTGGACTCTTTTATCTAGGAAGAAGTAATCATTGCAATGGTACATATGCTACACCTTAGATAGACCACAATCAAAAAACATTGAAATGGAAGTATATAATGGACAGGCAAATACATTGCTTACATTCATTTTTATAGGCTTTGGCGCTAAGCAAAATAAAATACAGACTTGAAGAACTAGGTTTCCTACGCTCATGGAAACCTTGGCAAGAATAACACTCTTTTCAGATATATATAAATAATTTATCAAGCATAAACACATAGAAAAGGAAACACAGCATAAAGAAAACATCAAACCAAGCGGTCTATGTCCACCTACTTCTCCACCCAACTTAATTTCACCACCTCACTCTTCAGGCTGTGCACACTCTTGTTTGTTCTCCAAAGCTTCATATCTGTCATGATCCAGTTCTGGTTTTACTTCAGGCTATCTCTTTCCTGACCTGGTCATGAGCGAGTTAACCTCTCCTGCCTCTCTCTGGTGTCTGGGTGGCTATTTCCATGCTCTGTTGCTGACAGCTGATGTCAGTGATAGTTCATGTCTTTGGCTAGAGCAGCTGACCTTGCATACCCTGAGTGTGTACTTTGCTACCCATCTGCTCTTTTTCGCATTTGCCCCAACGTGACCTTTGACTTAGTGCATCCTGTGTATCTGTTCCCTGCTGTGTATGACCTTGCTTGATTTCTGATCTGCCCTTCTGTCTTGCATTCCTGCTTTGGATTGTCCTTCTGGCTCTAATCTTTGGCGTGTTTCTGGCTGTGTTTTCATCTCGTCCTCTTGGTACCGCACTCCCGACTGGCTTCTGAACCCTGGGTTAGTTAAGACCTTGCTTCTGTCTTCTCATCTGATACTGCGTTCCTGGCTGTTGCTGATTTGGCTTGTCCGACCTCCTACTGCCCCCTATCGGAGATTTGCCCAGCTCTTCAGCTCTTCGTTTCAGGTGAGCTCCTGTTACCTCCCTTGCGTTCCCCCTGGTGGTTAACCCCGTATTGCATGACAATATCTAAATCAATCAAGTCCTTACATCAGGATATGCAATATATCATTTTTAAGACCATTGTTGTTACTAGTTGATATTTAATTCTTAGTTTTATGGAAATCCTGACAAATCTTAAGAGAGAATACCAATTCTTCATTGCCTTGTAATGAGATATCACCGTTGTATTTGACATTACATATTCTATCATGTTGTATGACCATAACAGAGAAATGCTCTTCGCTTTTAAAAAATATTCTTATTATTTGACCATCTTTGTAACACAAAAAATATAGGTAACATTTGGCATTTAATGTTTTAAAATGCTTAAAGGAAAAAAAGACACTTAAGCCTACATTAAACTTTAAAAATGATGAAACTATGAAACTGCTCCACTGTCAGCTTCTGCAGGCCATTCCCATGGAGCTACAGAGTTGCACATCAATGAGCATCTGCAGGCAACCATGAAGTATGGTGAAGGGTCCCTCCAAGATGGGTGTTGCATTTCAGCAAATTGAGATTGGTATTTGCTAAGGATTCATGGTGTCCTTAATTCTGAAATATACAGGAAGATCCATCAAGCAATCTATTAGGGAGGAGTCTTTTTCCAAGCTTATTCTGCAGCAGAACAATGACCCCAAACATACAACCAATGTAATTGTGAAGAACAAGGAGTTCTGGAAGTAATGATCTGGCCCACACAGAGGCTTGATCTCAACATCACCAAGTCTGTCGGGGATTACACGAAGAGAAATATAGATTTGTGCAATCCTACATCCACAGGAGATCTGGGGTTGGTTCTCCATGATGTTTGGAACAAGCTCACTGCTGAGTTTCTTCAACAGCTATGTGCAAGTAACAAGTGTACAGAGAAGAATTGGCAATTTTTTAAAGTAAAGAGTGGTTATACCAAATATTGATTTGATTCAGATTTCTCTTTTTTTTCATTTACTTTCCATTTTGTTAGATGATAAAAAATAAACTTTTAGCACTTCCATTTATGAGGGCAATCTTACTTGGCAGAATTTTTCTACACCTGCCTAAAACTTTTAAAGGGCACCCATTAGTCGATTCGTGCTCCCGAAACCAAGGGCAGCATAAATCAGGTCCCTGCAGACAGGTATGATTTTCTCTGAAACGCTCTGGGATTTCAGAGAGCACATAGTATGAGAACCTGGCAATGACAAACGGGAAAGATGTGATGAGTCCAATGCGGTGCCACATTACTCTACTTGATTGAGAGGTATCTCCACTCAATCAAATAAAGTAATGTGGCACCACAGGATAGGTGATGGATAGGTGATTGTTAGGATATATCCTATCAATCATCTGGAGCAGTGCAGGTATAAGGCCGGTCGGGGCAGCACCAGACTAGTCTTGTCTCTGCCTATTATTGCCGGCCAGCTTCAAAAACCAAGTTTTCTTTGAAATTCCTGACTGTTTCAGAGAAAAACATACAGCTAGGATCTAATTCATACTACTGATAGTTCCAGTGGCAAGAATCAACCTACAGGTTTCATTTGAGCTTCCAAAAACCTAGTAATGTGATGTTGTAAAATATTGTCAGAAGAATAAATTATGTAGTCCAATCTAACATCACATCGCAGCAGATAACTGGAATGTACGTTTTGGTTTTCTCTCCTATCCATAATAAATGCTCTGTAACTGATGACATCAAGAGCAATTTCTCTGTCCATAAGCTTCCTTACACTCTCATTTACTATTACAGTTTTTTTCATCCTCAGCTGAATAATTCAGAAATAATAAAAGCAGCCCACAATGGACAAAACAAAATGGATCTCTCACACATGCTCCTAGCCATATGTCAAAAAGTGGCTGTGAGAGAGATCACATACCACTGTATAGGACACTCCAACATACAATTGAATATACCTGAGAAAAACACTCGGAGTATAAGTCCAATTTGAAAAAGTATATATATTCCACAGAAAGATCATATACACAATATTGAAACAATCAATCAATACATAAAAAGTAAACACAGCGAGGGAGACTGAAGAAAACACTGAAAGTACACGGTGACAGCCCCTATGAATATCTGCATATATTACATTGTAAAGTGCCAGTAGTGCATGTCACAACAAGGGTTTTTGGACCGGGTAGTCATTTACTACATATCATAGATCCCACAATGGGGTTAAAGTCAGAGTACAGCACATTAGATGCCAATCCCGGTTCCATAGACCTTACACATCCTGCAGATTCCCAGGGGTCGCCACCGATGCCCCAATGAGGGTTTTGCGTCGGCTTCTCAGAAATAGTTTTGAGAAATTTACATTTTCTCATCATATTACAAAGGGACAGAAATAAGGTACACTTATCAGATTAGTATTAGACTTGATTATATTTCTTGTGCCAGATATAAGAGTTCTCATTTGAGGCAACATCTATAATCAGCTCTTCAACGTTAATTTCAAATTTTTGTTTTCCAGTTCCATCAAATTTCCTGAGATGTTTTATTGAATATCATAGATGAAAGGTGTTAAGGTCCATACAAATTTTAATATGTTGTAGTTTATGAATAAATTAAATATTTGGATCTAGCTTACAATTTCTAATGTTGTTCTATTTCTATATTATGTATTAGGCCGGTTTCACACGTCAGTGGCTCCGGTACGTGAGGTCCCAGTTTCCTCATATACCGGAGCCACTGACACACGTAGACACATTCAAATCAATGCATCTGTGCAGATGTCATTGATTTTTTGCGGACCGTGTCTCCGTGTGCCAAAGACGGAGACATGTCAGTGTTCATGGGAGCGCACGTATTACACGGACGCATTAAAGTCAATGGATCCGTGTAAAACATTGACCTTGTCCGTGTGCAGTCCGTGTGCCGTGCAGGAGACAGCGCTACAGTAAGCGCTGTCCCCCCCACTGGTGCTGAAGCCGTGATTCATATCTTCTCTGCAGCAGCGTTTGCTGTAAAGGAGATATGAATAATCCTTTTTTTTGTTGTTTCTCGTGTTTAAAAAAAAAGGTCCATGTCCCCACCCGACTCCCACCCCCTGTGCGCCAACCCGCTGTTCTTAAAATACTCACCTGGCTCCCTCGCTGGCTGGCGTTGCTTCCTGTCCTGGCCGCACCTTCTACTGTATGAGCGGTCACGTGTGGCCGCTCATTTACAGTGATGAATATGCGGCTCCACCCCTATGGGAGGTGGAGCCGCATATTCATGACTATAATCGGCGGTCCTTTTTATTATACCTTACAACGCAATATGTAGAATTCTTACTTCCCTAGTATCTTTGATATACAGTAGTCATCTATCAAAATAATACTCAAACCACTTGTACACCTTATGTATAATGCAAGAAGTATTTTACTATTTGCAGAATGACATCCTCCCTCAGGACAGAGCCACTCATAACACTTTATGAACACTATGCAATTCTTTATCTGTAAGTTGTTATTACAAGGCAACACACTGCAAAATTTGGTGATTAGTTCCTAAATATAGCAAGGGATCCATGAACTACAGATCAAACCTGAGGGAAATTCTGCTGTTTTTACTGCATAGATTTCATTCTGTGTACTTTGGTATATTTTTTTCTCCCAGTTCACCCTGTTATTCTTCCTTTTATTATGGTGCAATATGACAATCCTACACGAATAGAAAATTATAGAAACCAATGAGTCATTATCTATTTTTTTTTTAGTTTTCCAAAAAAAGCCAGTTGCCATTTCAACAATCATAAAGCAGATAGGCTATTTGTATTATTTAGGGTTATTTTATTGTTGTTGCTTTTCTTAAGTGTATTATGCAGAAATCTCCCTTAACAATAGAAAAGAACAAAAGGCAATTCATCTGAATTCTACTCACTGTCATTCTCCTCTTTGTTTCTTCTGTTTGTTTTAATAATATTTGAAATTAATTGGAATGGAAGGCAGAGAAAAAAATATTTCACACTTAATTATTTTCATTATGCCACATAATTTTAAAACTAGGGAAACAAAAAAAGAATTATCGACATTGTAAACTAATGGCTGTGTGAGTCACACTCCTGCCTGAGATTTACTTGTGTATTATTTTTCATATCAGCATTTGCCAGACACAGTTGGAGAACTTAAATATCCCTTAGATGCCTCGTTGTGGTATATACTGTTTGCTCGCTTTCAGAAACGCCACATCCTCAGCATAGAGCACCATCGCAACGTTAAAGTGGGAATTTTCACATGAATGACTTAGTGAACCATCCACAAAATATTTATTTTTCCTATAAACCAATGCATTGCTTTAAAAGTGAACCTTCTTGACAAGGAGCTAACATGGGGATAAACCGCTGAGATATTCGGTCAAGGTGTTTGTAAAAGCTATTTCCAAATTAGACCATGCAATGTTTCCTCTGGTGAGACAAAACTTGCTAAATGTGTCCCTGGAAGCTTAGGATTTGAAATGTACACACTTCAATTATGGCTAAGAGAAGCTTTTGTCTGTACTAGTATATATTGGGTCTAGCATGAATGTGCCGGAGCTTCAAATCTAAGATGGCACCCGCCTGTGTTCTGGCATCATACCCTCTACTAAGTGCTGGCTGCATTCTACGTCAAGAGAGTCAGTGCTTAGCAGAGTTGGCAGAACCTGCCCAGTGAGCAGGTGCTATCTTGGAATCCGAGTGGACGTAGGCAGTGCTTAACAAAGAGGCAACATCACCACAAGCAGCGAGTGCCATCTTTGAAACATAGTGAATGCAGTCTGCTCAAAACTGATTGCAATGATAGCAGTCTGCCAGCACAAAAAAGTGAAAGCAGTGAAGGCAGTCAACCAGCACAAAAAGTGAATGCAGTGAACGCAGTCAGCCAGTACAAAAAGTGAATGCAATCAGCACGCACAAAAAGTGAACAAAGTCAACACATTCAGCCAGCACAAAAAGTGGTTGCACTCAGCCAGCACAAAAAGTGAGGGAGTCAGCCAGCACAAAAGTCAATGCAGTCAGCCAGCACTTCTGATCTTTGAATCACAGCAGACACAGTAAGTGTGAAGAATAGTGGAGATATCATTTCATGTCATTCATTTGTATCCTATTTGACATGAGATTATAAAACCCCCTTCCGTTGTGCAGCTGCAACTGGACACCAGGTGGTCAAGCCTCAAAAGGCTTGTGAGATACAGATCTCACACCTTGAGCAGGCTAAGCTCAGAACAAAAGGCTTGCTTGCAAAAAAGATACTATGCTGTCTGCTTTGTTGAGTCAGTTATAATTTCATAGGGAGAATATGGACCTATCAAATGTACTGGTCACACACCGGTTACATTTTTGAGATCTCTGGAATGGACTGAACACCTTGTGTTATACCACAACAGGGTGGGAAGATACACAGAATGGCTAGCAGAAGGTAGCAAAGCTATGTTTGGTCTCAATGCGTAGCCGGGGACTGGACGGATCTGATGCCGCCAAAACTGCTGCCCTAAGATCGTCCATTAAAGAGTCATGACCCATATTAGATGTTGGAGTTTTTAACTGCTATAGGCAAGTGGAGAGGATGTAGGTTCAGTCCAGAGGAGCGGAGGAGAGTGACCCAAAGGGGATAAAGGCTAGTTTAGGGCCATGTGGTCTCTCTTTCTCTGTTATGCTTGCAGTTCACTTCGAAAGTGGGTGCCACATTGAGTAATGTGCTCTGAATGAACTAGAAAACCAGGTGGTAGCCCATGCCCCTTGTGGCCCAGCACACGCTTGGTCAAACATCAAACTGATAATTGACATGATCTATCTGCTTATATCTTTTGTACTACCACTAGTTATATTTGCATATCTGACCATTCCATATGTATAACCATTGTGTATATAGTGTATTGCCTAGTGTGCCCTTAAGGTGTTTAAATATATAATTTAACCTTGGGCTGTGTATTCTCGGTTATACTTTACATTCTACTGGGGCTGGTTTATGGCCCGATATAATCTTGTTAATGGACCGGGCTTATATCTAATGACTAACTAGTGGCAGTCCTACTGGGATGGCAGTGCTCTGTTTCGCTGTTGCTAATGAAATAAACTGCCTAAATATTTCCTAATGATAAACATATAAACCAAGAAAAGGAACACTATACTAGTAGGAGTAGACTATATATAATGATAATATAAAACACGTCATATTAATAATAAAATAAAATCATAATTATATCTGCTACTCTAGTGAGGACTATAGATAGTGGACAGTCAGAAATTGAAAACGCCAAAAAAAGTGAAAAAAAACTGACCAAAGTCCACATAAATGGGTGATATGATGTAATATAAAGTTTATTAAAGAATCAGGTAAATCATAATGGGAAAAATGAACAAAGCAAAGGTTAAAAACATCAAAATTACAAAAATGGGGGTGAGAAAATCCAAGATTCTATCTATAACACAAGGTATATAACATCATCATCATAATACTTCCTAATAAAGTGCAAGTGCTCAAGGACACCACTGGGTGTCAGTGTTGATACCTAGTGAACTAGTACACCGAGAAAGCTAAAGTGCAGTGCATTCAAATATGAAAAAGTAACACCATAATAAGGTTAATACTTACACAATAAAGTGGTCTCGGTTTCCTGGATGGCGCCCTCCCCAACGCGCGTTTCGGCACGCTGCCTTCATCAGGGGGTGGCGTCATTAGGAAAGTGAGATGCTTAAATACACCCCTTGGCCAATCAAAACACAGGTGTGTAAAAACGACCCAATCACAACAGGGCGTGTAGATAAACCATTGTATATCAGTGCACATATCCTGATTTACATATACAAATATACCAATACACATATATACAAGTGATACATTATCTTGTGGTAAAGAGCCAGGAAAGAGCCATCCAGGAAACCGAGACCACTTTATTGTGTAAATATTAACCTTATTATGGTGTTACTTTTTCATATTTGAATGCACTGCACTTTAGCTTTCTCGGTGTACTAGTTCACTAGGTATCAACACTGACACCCAGTGGTGTCGTTGAGCACTTGCACTTTATTAGGAAGTATTATGATGATGATGTTATATACCTTGTGTTAAAGATAGAATCCTGGATTTTCTCACCCCCATTTTTGATGTTTTTAACCTTTGCTTTGTTCATTTTTCCCATTATGATTTACCTGATTCTTAAATAAACTTTTCTATTACATCATATTACCCATTTATGTGGACTTGGTCAGTTTTTTTTTTCATTTTTTCTAATGATAAACAGAAGATAGATGCAAAGTATAGCAAAGAAACAGAAAAGCGAAAATCTTTAGTTGGAATCTCACAGACTGACTCCAAAAATCAATAGAATGATAGAACACCCAAATGAATCTATCACAAGAAGGAAACGTCGGCAGGGAACAGAATATAAAGCTGCACTAAAAAAGTGATAGGCACACAAATGAAAACACCTGTGTTAAGCTAAGCAAACTGCTACCAGAATAGCAGAACCTAAACGCACATCAAAAAGGTGTGTCTCTGACCACAGAACACAAACTCAAATGCAGGTGCATGACAGCTCTCTTAGCCCTACTACCCAGGAACAGCTCTCTTAGCCCTACTACCCAGGAGCAGCTCTCTAAGCCCTACTACCCAGGAACAGCTCTCTTAGCCCTACTACCCAGGAACAGCTCTCATAGCCCTACTACCCAGGAACAGTTCTCTTAGTCCTTGTACCCACAGACAGCCTCTTAGCCCTACTTCTCTAGAGCTGCTCTCTTGGCACTATTACCCAGGGACAGCTCTCTTAGCCCTAATACCAGGAACAGTTCTCTTAGCCCTAGTACCCACGGACAGCCTCTTAGCCCTACTTCTCTAGAGCTGCTCTCTTGGCCCTATTACCCAGGGACAGCTCTCTTAGCCCTACTACCCAGGAACAGTTCTCTTAGCCCTTGTACCCACAGACAGCCTCTTAGCCCTACTTCTCTAGAGCTGCTCTCTTGGCACTATTACCCAGGGACAGCTCTCTTAGCCCTACTACCCAGGAACAGTTCTCTTAGCCCTAGTACCCACGGACAGCCTCTTAGCCCTACTTCTCTAGAGCTGCTCTCTTGGCCCTATTACCCAGGGACAGCTCTCTTAGCCCTACTACCCAGGAACAGTTCTCTTAGCCCTAGTACCCATGGACAGCTCTCTTAGCCCTACTTCTCTAGAGCTGCTCTCTTGGCGCTATTACCCAGTGACAGCTCTCTTAGCCCTACTACCCAGGAACAGTTCTCTTAGCCCTAGTACCCACGGACAGCCTCTTAGCCCTACTTCTCTAGAGCTGCTCTCTTGGCCCTATTACCCAGGGACAGCTCTCTTAGCCTTACTACCCAGGAACAGTTCACTTAGCCCTTGTACCCACAGACAGCACTCTTAGCCCTACTTCTCAGGAGCTGCTCTCTTGGCCCTGTTACCCAGGGACAGCTCTCTTAAACTTATGACACAGGGACAGATCTCTTAGCCCTTCTACGCAGTGAAATATTTCTTAGCCTTACTACTCAGGAGCTTCTCTCTTGGCCCCACTACCCAGGGACAGCTCTCTTAGCTCTACCACCAAGTGAAAGCTCAAATAGAACTGCTACCTAGGCACAGATCTCTTAGCTCTAATATCCAGGGGCAGCTCTCTTAATAGCCCTACTACCCAGGAACAGCTCTCTTATAACTCCTGACCAGTCAGTACATTGTAGCACATGTTTGTATTGTGTTGCACAAATGTCTGAATGAGCCCTTAAAATTAAAATCAGCCCTCTGTGAAAATTAGTTTGACAACACTGCCTAGACATGATAATTGCTAGATACTGAAAATATACAGTGCTCAGCAGAGATTAATACACCCAAACAGTTTTGTCAGAAAACCTTTAGTTTCTTTTCAGAATCAGTAATTTCTATAGGAAACTATGTGGTAAAAAGTTCACCTAAAATTTGCCAGGGCCCAAGCTGAAAAATATGAAGACTACTGGGACTCTATACTCAGTAGTGATCATACTAAGATAAATGTCTTTTGGAACTGATGGTTACAAAACATAAATCAAAATACATTTTCCATGGTAGAAAATATTATTTTTAAATTAAATACACTGCTCAAAAAAATAAAGGGAACACTAAAATCCCACATCCTAGATATCAATGAATGAAATTCCAGTTGTAAATCTTTATTCATTACATAGTAGAATGTGTTGAGAACAATAAAACATAAAATTGATCAACGTGAAACGCAACTAATATCCCATGGAGGTCTGGACTTGGAATGATGCTCAAAATCAAAGTGGAAAATTAAGTTATAGGCTGAGTAGTGTGTGTGGCCTCCACGGGTCTGTAAGACCTCCTTACAACGCAAGGGGAATGCTCCTGATGAAGCGGTGGATTGTCTCCTGAGGGATCTCCTCCCAGACCTGGACTAAAGAATCTGCCAACTCCTGGACAGTCTGTAGTGCAACGTGACGTTGGTGGATGGTGCGAGACATGATGTCCCAGATGTGTTCAACCGGATTCAGGTCTGGGTAACAGGCAGACTAGTCCATAGATTCAATGCTTTCATCTTGCACGAACTGCAGACACACTCCAGCCACATGAGGTCTGGCATTGTCCTGCATTAGGAGGAACCCAGGGCCAACCACACCAGCATATGGTCTCACAAGGGGTCTAAGGATCTCATCTCGGTGCATAATGGCAGTCAGGCTACCTCTGGTGAGCACATGGAGTACTGTGCGGCCCTCCAAAGAAATGCCACCCCACACCATTACTGATCCACTGCGAAACCGGTCATGCTGAAGGATGTTGCAGGCAGCAGATCGGTCTCCACGGCGTCTCCAGACTCTGTCACATCTGTCACATGTGCTCAATGTGAACCCGCTTTCTTCTGTGAAGAGCACAGGGCGCCTGTGGCGAATTTGCCAATCCTGGTGGTCTGTGGCAAATGCCAAGCGTCCTGCACGGTGTTGGGCTGTGAGCACAACCCCCATCTGTGAACGTTGGGCAATCAGACCATCCTCATGGAGTCAGTTTCTAACAATTTGTGTAGACAGATGCACATTTGTGCCCTGTGGAGGACATTTTGCAGGGCTCTGGCAGTACTCCTCCTTTTCCTCCTTGCACAAAGGCTGAGGTAGTGGTCCTGCTTCTGGGATGTTGCCTTCCTACGGCCCTCTCCACGCCTCCTGGTGTACTGACCTGTCTCCTGGTAGCGCCTCCAGTCTCTGGACACTATGCTGAGAGAGACAGCAAACCTTTTTGACACAGCTCACATTGATGTGCCATCCTGGATGAGCTGCACTACCTGAGCCACTTGTGTGGGTTGTAAAGTCTGTCTCATGCTACCACGAATGTGAAAGCACAGCCAACATTCAAAAGTGACCAAAACATCAGCCAGAAAGCATTGGTACTGAGATGTGGTCTGTGGTCCCCATCTGCAGAACCACTCCTTTATTGAGTGTGTCTTGATAATTGCCAATAATTTCCATCTGTTGCCTATTCCATTTGCACAACAGCATGGGAAATTGATTGTCAAACAGTGTTGTTTCCTAAGTGGACAGTTTGATTTCACAGAAGTTTTATTTACTTGGAGTTATATTCTGTTGTTTAAGTGTTCCCTTTATTTTTTTGAGCAGTGTATATTGAAGAAGGATAAAGATATAGTTGTGGATGGTGTAGCAATGCCAGGTAGGCAAGGGATAAATTCTAGCTTTGCAGGCTCTGATTAGTACACTTGGCTCACTCTGCATATAAACAGGCTTGATTTTCATCTAAGGCAGTCGTCTCAGGGAAGCTGACCAAACTGGATGTGTCTTGAAGTTGAAGAGAAAAACAAGTCAGATTCTCTTTGAGAAGAGTCTGTATAGGCCATATGCACCAAACTGCAAGTTTCAGTGGCTGCAGTTTCATTTGATTGAACTGCGGCTAGTTCAGTGATGTCTGAAGTAGTAAGGGTTAAGGTACCGTCACACTCAGCGACGCTGCAGCAATATAGACAACGAGCCGACCTAAACTAGATCGCTGGAGCGTCGCTGTTTAGGTCGCTGTAGAGACGTCAAACACAGGAACTCCAGAACGATGCAGGAGCGATCCAGTGATGTAACGGCGACTCACTTCTCATTCTCGCTGGTTGTTAGCTCCATGTCAAACAGCCGGAGTGTACCGATCCGACACATCTAGGGGCCCTATGCTCGTTGCTGGCGTCGTTGCTTTTGATGTCAAACATGACGATACACGCCGACCTGGCGACAAAATAAAGTTCTGGACTTCTAGCTCCGACCAGCGATGGCACAGCGGGATCCAGAATGCTGCTGCGTGTCAAACACAACAAGATCGCTATCCAGGACGCTGCAATGTCATGGATCGTTGTCGTTCTCTTTGCAAAGTTGCTGAGTGTGATGGTATTTAAGATTCTATTGTTTTAGTGCTGTGTAACTCGTGGAGAGCTATAAAAACTGCACGTTTGGAACAAAACTGCATTGCCTGTGTGAATTCTACTTAATGCCTATCAGAGCAAATGAATCCTTATAATCTATACATACATGCTAGCCACCTTAGGGAGAGACCCAAGTTTGTATTATGCTGCTTGCAAGTACTTTCCGTTTCAGGAAAGCATCCATTATGTATTTCCTTATAATCTAGACACTCATGCTTGGCAGAGACCATTGTGTGGGTCGAATTATTGCTTTTTGGGGATTTTTGCATACCAAATATTGCCACAATAATTTTTATTTCATAATTTGGGGTTCTGACATTAGCATGTTGTGGATAAGTAAATTTTTCTTCCCTGATCATCAGAGATTCTATGATTTTGCTGCAAATGACTTCCTTATCTTAAAAAGCCTTCAAGCGTAGAAACGCTAGCCATAGTAAAATAATTTCATAGATGTAACTGTAGCATGCATAGCAACTTCTATGGGTCCAAATAGATGTGGAACGCATTTAGGTATAAAACACTGCCTTTTGTGGGATGTCCACTCTCTTTTTTGATTCCTTGAAACCTTTTGCCGTTATTTTTACCTTTGTAAAAAGCTTCTTTGTTACTCACCCACTCCAGGTCCAGTGCTGCCTTTATGTCATTGCTCTGCCTACATTGGCGCAATAGCTGTCAGACAAGGTCTTGTATGCTGTAGTCAAGACATCACAGCAGCAGTTATTGGGCAAAGACTGGCACAGGATACAGAGGCAGCAACAAACCTGGGGAGGGTGAGTAACATCTTAGATTGTTATTTTATCCTAGTGGAAGTTAAAAAAATGCCCTTTAATTACCCCAGTATATTCATTTTTCTAACAGTTAATATTTGCTAAGAAATTCGCTTTCAGAAACGGTTTCCAATTTAGTGATGACTGTACAATTACATCCTGTGTTAGAGGGTCAGCAAGGCATAACTTAATTCTTTGGCCACTGTGTTGGAGACCAAAAGGTCCAATTTTCTCCTTCGGGATAGTCAATGTTACACTTGCAAAAACTATTGACACGTATTCAGGAGTTAATAGAACCAACGTGAACTTTGATTCCTAGATGCAATAGATATTCCAAAAGAGTCAATCATATTTATTTCTCAAAACTGTGTGCGAGATAAGAATTGCTCCCAAGAATCGTGTGCTATGACTCCTTGACCTTTCCAATCCCAATAATACAGAAAAAAACATAATTGCTTGAAAGTTTCCAACCTCGGAGGTGCTTTTCTTTGACAACCTTGTGGCAAGTCTGCTGAAAGCAAGTCATTGTGTTATTGTTATTTTGGTGTAATGAAATTTTGAAAAAAAAAACATTGACCTCTAAAATTGCTTAATGGCCTGTTTGCCATCTAAAATAACCTTTATGACTTCATCATTAAATGCCAGTCTTTAAAAAAGAATGACACTATATAATTTACTTATCGCCGGAATAAAAAAAGTGACATTTTGTAGAGTTCTTATTTTACCCAGTTATTAAATTGAATCACCGAGCTTGTCAACAGAGCTTGTCAGCTTATACAATTCTGCTGGTATTTCATGGTAAGATCAACAGTTAGTTAAAGAAAATAGAAAGCCATTCCACCAGATCTGTTACTTTAAATTACGTTTTTAATAAACTAATGCCCCAGTGGAGACTTACGACATAGGCCGTTCAACAAGTGCTAGTAAAGTAGAGAGAGCTAGTGCATATCACATCAATTCTACACTTCATATTTACTGACTTGGCAAAATAAACTCCTCAAGGATGGTGCAATTTTTTGGGTTTTTCCTCCCTTTATTATAAGAGCCATGACAGCTTTTTTTCTGTAGGAAAAGTTGTATTTTTGAATGGCACCATCTATTTTAAAATGTGAAGCACTGGAAAGTGGGAAAACATTCTAAGTATGGAAAAATAGCAAAAAAAAAAAGTGCAAATCAAACATTTTTTTTTCACTTGGGAAAAAGGGGGCACCTCAGGGCCTTACTAATAATTAGATATGGAATCACTGACCACACGCTAGAAACATGTATGTTACCAAAAAGAGAAAAAAAGTAGCATGTATAAGGAAGGATCACCAAAATCAGTATAGCAAAAAGGTATGTATAAATGTATTGAAACATATCAACAAAAGGCAAAAAAACAAACAATTAAAAGCAAATAAAAAAACATAAGGTTAACAACCATAGGGGAGCTTGTAGGTGCCCCCCCAAGGAAAGCACCTACCTCCATTAACCCCTTCCCGACCTTTGACGCATACGCTGCGTCATGAAAGTCGGTGCCATTCCGACCCATGACGCAGCATATGCGTCATGGAAAGATCGCGTCCCTGCAGATCGGGTGAAAGGGTTAACTCCCATTTCACCCGATCTGCAGGGACAGGGGGAGTGGTAGTTTAGCCCAGGGGGGGTGGCTTCACCCCCTCGTGGCTACGATCGCTCTGATTGGCTGTTGAAAGTGAAACTGCCAATCAGAGCGATTTGTAATATTTCACCTAAAAAACTGGTGAAATATTACAATCCAGCCATGGCCGATGCTGCAATATCATCGGCCATGGCTGGAAACACTTATGTGCACCCACCCCACCCCACCGATCGCCCCCCCAGCCCCCCGATCTGTGGTCCGCTCCCCTCGGTCCTGTGCTCCGCTCCCCCGTCCTCCTGTCCGCTTCCCCCGTGCACCAATCACACCCCCCGCGCTCCAATCAAACCCCCCCGCACTCCGATCCCCCCCCGCACACAGCGACCCCCCCCGTGCTCCGATCCACCCCCCCCCGCACAGCGATCCCCCACTCCGTGCTCCAATCCTCCCCCGTGCTCCAATCCTCCCTCCCGTGTTCCGATCCACCCCCCCATGCTCCGATCCACCCCCCGTGCTCCGACGCCCCCCCCGTGCCCTGATCTCCCCCCCTTATACTTACCTAGCCGCCCGAGGTCCATCCGTCTTCTTTCCTGGGCGCCGCCCTCTTCCAAAATGGCGGGCGCATGTGCAGTGCGCCCGCCGAATCTGCCGGCCGGCAGATTCGTTCCAGAGTGAATTTTGATCACTGAGATAGGTTATATCTCAGTGATCAAAATAAAAAAAATAGTAAATGACCCCCCCCTTTGTCACCCCCATAGATAGGGACAATAAAAAAATAAAGAATTTTTTTTTTTTCACTAAGGTTGGGGTAAGAACTAGGGTTAGGGTTAGGGGTAGGGTTAGGGTTAGGGGTAGGGTTAGGGGTAGGGTTAGGGGTAGGGTTAGGGTTAGGGCTAGGGGTAGGGTTAGGGTTAGGGCTAGGGTTAGGGTTTCGGTATGTGCACACGTATTCTGGTCCTATGCGGATTTTTCCGCAGCGGATTTGAAAAATCCACAGTGCTAAACCGCTGCCGATTTATCGTGGATTTACCGCGGTTTTTCTGCGCATTTCACTGCGGTTTTACAACTGCGATTTTCAATTGGAGCAGTTGTAAAACCGCTGCGGAATCCGCAGAAAGAAGTGACATGCTGCGGAATGTAAACCGCTGCGTTTCCGTGCAGTTTTTCCGCAGCATGTGTACAGCGATTTTTGGTTCCCATAGGTTCACATTGAACTGTAAACTCATGGGAAACTGCTGCGGATCCGCAGCATTTTCTGCAGCGTGTGCACATACCTTTAGAATTAGGCTATGTTCACACGGTGCGGATTTGGCTGCGGATCCGCAGCAGTGTTCCATCAGGTTTACAGTACAATGTAAACATATGGAAAACCAAATCCGCTGTGCCCATGCTGCGGAAAATACCATGCGGAAACGCTGCGTTGTATTTTCCGCAGCATGCCAATTCTTTGTGCGGATTCCGCAGCGTTTTACACCTGTTCCTCAATAGGAATCCACAGGTGAAATCCGCACAAAAAACACTGGAAATCCACGGTAAATCCACAGGTAAAACGCAGTGCCTTTTACCCGCGGATTTTTCAAAAATGGTGCTGAAAAATCTCATATGAATCCGCAACGTTGGCACATAGCCTTAGGGTTGGGTTGGAATTAGGGTTGTGGTTAGGGTTAGGGGTGTGTTGGGGTTAGGGTTGTGGTTAGGGGTGTGTTGGGGTTAGGGTTGTGATTAGGGTTACGGCTACAGTTGGGATTAGGGTTAGGGGTGTGTTGGGGTTAGTGTTGGAGGTAGAATTGAGGGGTTTCCACTGTTTAGGCACTTCAGGGGGTCTCCAAACGCAACATGGCGCCACCATTGATTCCAGCCAATCTTGTATTCAAAAATTCAAATGGTGCTCTCTCACTTCCGAACCCCGACGTGCTCCCAAACAGTGGTTTACCCCCACATATGGGGTACCAGCATACTCAGGACAAACTGCGCAACAATTACTGGGGTCCAATTTCTCCTGTTACCCTTGAGAAAATAAAAAATTGCTTGCTAAAACATCATTTTTGAGGAAAGAAAAATGATTTTTTATTTTCACGGCTCTGCGTTGTAAACGTCTGTGAAGCACTTGGGGGTTCAAAGTGCTCACCACATATCTAGATAAGTTCCTTGGGGGGTCTAGTTTCCAAAATGGGGTCACTTGTGGGGGGTTTCTACTGTTTAGGCACACCAGGGGCTCTGCAAACGCAACGTGACGCCCGCAGACCATTCCATCAAAGTCTGCATTTCAAAAGTCACTACTTCCCTTCTGAGCCCCCACGTGTGCCCAAACAGTGGTTTACCCCCACACATGGGGCATCAGCGTACTCAGGAGAAACTGGACAACAACTTTTGTGGTCCAATTTCTCCTGTAACCCTTGGGAAAATAAAAAATTCTGGGCTAAAAAATTATTTTTGAGGAAAGAAAACGTATTTATTATTTTCACGGCTCTGCGTTATAAACTTCTGTAAAGCACTTGGGGGTTGAAAGTGCTCACCACACATCTAGATAAGTTCCTTTGGGGGTCTAGTTTCCAAAATGGGGTCACTTGTGGGGGGTTTCTACTGTTTAGGCACACCAGGGGCTCTGCAAACGCAATGTGACGCCCGCAGACCATTCCATCAAAGTCTGCATTTCAAAAGTCACTACTTCCCTTCTGAGCCCCCACGTGTGCCCAAACAGTGGTTTACTCCCACACATGGGGTATCAGCGTACTCAGGAGAAACTGGACAACAACTTTTGTGGTCCAATTTCTCCTGTAACCCTTGGGAAAATAAAAAATTCTGGGCTAAAAAATTATTTTTGAGGAAAGAAAACGTATTTATTATTTTCACTGCTCTGTGTTATGAACTTCTGTGAAGCACTTGGGGGTTCAAAGTGCTCACCTCACATCTAGATAAGTTCCTTTTGGGGTCTAGTTTCCAAAATGGGGACACTTGTGGGGGGTTTCTACTGTTTAGCCACATCAGGGGCTCTGCAAACGCAACGTGACGCCCACAGAGCATTCCATCAAAGTCTGCATTTCAAAACGTCACTACTTCACTTCCGAGCCCCAGCATGTGCCTAAACAGTGGTTTACCCCCACATATGGGGTATCAGCGTACTCAGGAGAAACTGGATAACAACTTTTGGGGTCAAATTTCTCCTGTTACCCTTGGGAAAATAAAAAATTGCGGGCTAAAATTCATTTTTGAGAAAATAATTTTTTTTTTTATTTTCATGGCTCTGCGTTATAAACTTCTGTGAAGCACTTGAGGGTTCAAAGTGCTCACTACACATCTAGATTAGTTCCTTTGGGGGTCTAGTTTCCAAAATGGGGTAATTTGTGGGGGATCTCCAATGTTTAGGCACACAGGGGCTCTCCAAACGCGACATGGTGTCCGCTAATGATTGGAGATAATTTTCCATTTAAAAAGCCAAATGGCGTGCCTTCCCTTCTGAGCCCTGCCGTGCGCCCAAACAGTGGTTTACCCCCACATATGGGGTATCTGCATACTCAGGACAAACTGGACAACAACATTTGTGGTCCAATTTCTCCTATTACCATTGGCAAAATAGGAAATTCCAGGCTAAAAAATCATTTTTGAGAAAAGAAAAATTATTTTTTATTTTCATGGCTCTGCATTATAAACTTCTGTGAAGCACCTGGGGGTTTAAAGTGCTCAGTATGCATCTAGATAAGTTCCTTGGGGGGTCTAGTTTCCAAAATGGGGTCACTTGTGGAGGAGCTCCATTGCATAGGCACACAGGGGCTCTCCAAATGCGACATGGTGTCCGCTAACAATTGGAGATAATTTTCCATTCAAAAAGTTAAAAGGCGCGCCTTCCCTTCCGAGCCCTGCCGTGTGCCCAAACAGTGGTTTACCCCCACATATGAGGTATCGGCGTACTCGGGAGAAATTGCTCAACAAATTTTAGGATCCATTTTATCCTATTGCCCATGTGAAAATGAAAAAATTGAGGCGAAAATAAATTTTTTGTGAAAAAAAAGTACTTTTTCATTTTTACGGATCAATTTGTGAAGCACCTGAGGGTTTAAAGTGCTCACTAGGCATCTAGATAAGTTCCTTGGGGGGTCCAGTTTCCAAAATGGGGTCACTTGTGGGGGAGCTCCAATGTTTAAGCACACAGGGTCTCTCCAAACGCGACATGGTGTCCGCTAACGATGGAGATAATTTTTCATTCAAAAAGTCAAATGGCGCTCCTTCCCTTCCGAGCCTTACCATGTGCCCAAACAGTGGTTTACCCCCACATGTGAAGTATCGGTGTACTCAGGAGAAATTGCCAAACAAATTTTAGGATCCATTTTATCCTGTTGTCCATGTGAAAATGAAAAAATTGAGGCTAAAAGAATTTTTTTGTGAAAAAAAAGTACTTTTTCATTTTTACGGATCAATTTGTGAAGCACCTGGGGGTTTAAAGGGCTCACTATGCATCTAGATAAGTTCCTTGGGGCGTCTAGTTTCCAAAATGGGGTCACTTGTGGGGGAGCTCCAATTTTTAGGCACACGGGGGCTCTCCAAATGTGACATGGTGTCCGCTAAAGAGTGCAGCCAATTTTTCATTCAAAAAGTCAAATGGCGCTCCTTCCCTTCCAAGCCCTGCCGTGCGCCCAAACAGTGGTTTACCCCCACATATGAGGTATCAGCGTACTCAGGACAAATTGGACAACAATGTACGTGGTTCAGTTTCTCCTTTTACCATTGGGAAAATAAAAAAATTGTTGCTGAAAAATCATTTTTGTGACTAAAAAGTTAAATGTTCATTTTTTCCTTCCATGTTGCTTCTGCTGCTGTGAAGCACCTGAAGGGTTAATAAACTTCTTGAATGTGGTTTTGTGCACCTTGAGGGGTGCAGTTTTTAGAATGGTGTCACTTTTGGGTATTTTCAGCCATATAGACCCCTCAAACTGACTTCAAATGTGAGGTGGTCCCTAAAAAAAATGGTTTTGTAAATTTCGTTGTAAAAATGAGAAATCGCTGGTCAAATTTTAACCCTTATAACTTCCTAGCAAAAAAAAATTTTGTTTCCAAAATTGTGCTGATGTAAAGTAGACGTGTGGGAAATGTTATTTATTAACTATTTTGTGTCACATAACTCTCTGGTTTAACAGAATAAAAATTCAAAATGTGAAAATTGCGAAATTTTCAAAATTTTCGCCAAATTTCCGTTTTTATCACAAATAAACACAGAATTTATTGACCTAAATTTACCACTAACATGAAGCCCAATATGTCACGAAAAAACAATCTCAGAACCGCTAGGATCCATTGAAGCGTTCCTGAGTTATTACCTCATGAAGGGACACTGGTCAGAATTGCAAAAAACGGCAAGGTCTTTAAGGTCAAAATAGGCTGGGTCATGAAGGGGTTAAATGGACTGTAAGTATATTATGATAAACTACACTAAACAGCTGAAGTCATTAAGTGCTGTATAGAATGATCCTGCATATAAATATAAAAAGACTCAACAGGATGCAATATGCCCGAATGGCCAAATACAATATATGCCCAAAATATATAGTATCATAAACAAATTAATGTTTAAACAGGATAAAAAACTGCAGGCTGAAAAATTACAAAGAATGTGATAGTGCACAAAACCCCAAACTCTCCCTAAAAATAGTTCAATGAGGAAGGACAAATTAGTTCAAAATCAAAAAAAGAGAGAGGGAGGAATGGCACTGCAGAGAACCTGTTAGATCCTGAAATAAGAGAGTCACCCGATCATGGTAGTGGAGGAGGGGAGACACCCCACGCGTATCGCCACACAGCATGGCTTTCTCAGGAAGCATATTGCATCCTGTTGAGTCTTTTTAGATTCATATGCAAGATCATCCTGTCCAGCACTTAATGACTTCAGCTGTTCCGTGTTTAGTGGAGGTAGGTGCATTCCTTGGGGGGCACCTACAAGGCCCCCCTATGGTTATTAACCTTATGGTTTTTTTAATTGTTTTTAATTGTTTGGTTGTTTGCCTTTTGTTGATATGTTTCAATAAATTTATATATGCCTTTTTCCTATACTGATTTTGGTGATCCTTCCTTATACACGCTACCTTTTTTCGTTATTTGTTTTTTGTTTTCATTTGCAATATTCATTTTACCCTAAAACTGATCTGGAAATATGACTCTCCAAGTCAGTATGATTACAGCGATACCAAACAAGGACAGTTTTTGTTTTATCTAAATAGTGAAAAACATTTCAGAAATTTGGAAAGAAAAAAAAATTGCTTGTATCGCCATTTTCCAAGATCCCTAAGGGTATTGTAAGGCAGTGACAAGTGTTATATGCGAGGGTCGCTATGTGTCCCCCAAAATGCGCATAGAAACATATTAATACTGCTGGACTGCATTGCAGTCACAGCTGTAGCTGTGATTGCAGTCCAAAATAAAATTAAGCTTGGTCTTGGGAAAACTATTTGCCCAAGGCAGATTTAAGAAACCCTGGCATGGGCTTTTATTTTTGGAGTGAACTACAGGATGGTAGTGGGGCAGTTCACTCCCTCCATGTTACAAGTGGCCCATGGCCACAGATTCCATTTTAAAAACCCTGCAGCAAAATGTTGCATGTGTCTGTCTTGGTTTGCAAACTTGCAGAGCAGGTGGCTCTGCAGAGCTTAACCTGTGTGAAGTAACGCTGAGCCAAGTGCAGCCAAAAGGCCTGACACCCCTCAGCATAGAATGCAGTCACCCAGGGCAACCAGTCTCAGATACAGGCTGTCATGATTCCCAGCTGGGATCCGGAGGATACCATTTGCTGTTTACTTTGTGAATTCTGGACATTAAAACACATATGCTTTGAACTTTCCTGGGTCACTGGCTGTCTGTCACACTGCACCAAACCCGCTGCACTACATATGGTGGAGAATGCGGGCAGTGTGAACTGATGCATACCCAAAGCCCGCTGCATGTCAGTAATTAAGCCTGCAACTCTACATCTCCAGCCTGCTTAAAAGATGGAGGAAATACTCAATAAGTTGGCCCTCACGCAGCAGCAGCAGCGGCAGTTTCAGTGGCAACAAAAAGAGCAATGGCCGCAGGAGCAGCGACAACTACAAGAGCAACGGCAGCAGGAGCAGCTCCAATTGCAGCAGCACAATTACCAGCAGCAGCAGAAAACAAATGAGCTGATCCTGTAACAGATTGCGGTTCTGAGAGAGACGTCCACTCCAATGACCACTTCCATTCAGAAGCCCTGTACAAAGTCCTGTCAGTGCTGAGGAAGATGCGTCCTGAGGATGATTTGTAGAACTTCCTCACTGTGTTAAAATGCACAGCAGATCAGGAGAGCCTGCCGATGACCCAGTGGGTGAAAGTGATGGCCCCCTTCCACAAGGGAGATGCCCAGAAGGCCTACCTGGACCTCAGACGGGACGATGCACTGTATTATGAGAAGCTGAGATATGGGGGTGACAAAAATCCTGCTTCACGTAAACTGGTCCCGAAGTCCAGTCGTGCTGCCATTATTAGGTGTTGGCAATGCCAATGGCCCAGACATGTGGCTGCCAACTGGCCCCTGATGGCTGCACCTATGGACTGTGGGTTTATGTGCAGAGTCTCCATGTACGCCCAGTCAGTTTGCACCGAAGTTATGGGTAATGCCGGCAGCAAAACACAACTGTGTCAGGTACTCGTCAAAGGGTACCAAATGGAGGCTCTCTTGGACTTGGGGAGCTTAGTGACTCCGGTCCATGGGTCACTTGCCACTGGGAATAACCCTGAGGGATGGAAAGTGTGGGTGGTGTGTATTCATGGGAAACTCCAAGAGTACCTGACCACGGCGGGTTACTTTTTCCACACCATGTGGAGAAATAAAACATGTGGTGGAAGTGGTGAAGTCCCTTCCATATGGGACTGTGTTTGGAAGAGACTTGCACCTATTCTGGTCCCTGTGGGAGACCAGCGGTAACACTCCCAGGGTAAATGTTATTCCGGGCACGGAACCAAAAGATCCCGAGACAGGGACAGAGTGTAACCCCGATTAGTTTCCCCCAGAGGTATTGGCAGAAGAGGTCCAGGATACCCTACCAATCCCCGAGCTGGAAGTCTTCCCTGGTAAGTTTGGGGCAGCTCAGCTCCAGGAACCCTCTCTGGCCCAGGCACAAGAAAGGGTGATAAGGATAAATGGAGTGGCTCAGCAACCGGGTGCTGAGGCAGATTTCCCCCTCATGGATATCTACCAGGACTTGTTATACAGGGTGGATAAAATCCATGATGAGATGGTGGAACAACTGTTAGTGCCCCAATCCTATCATCGGGCTGTGCCCGAAATGGCTCATACCCACATGCTGGGAGAGCACTTGGGGGCCAAAAAGACGCAGACAAAACCCTCATGTCCATGCTCAAAAAGGTGGTCTCCATGGATGGGAGGGATTGGGACAGGTTATTGCCCTATCTGATATTCGCTATCCTCGAGGTACCACAGGCTTTCACGGGTTTTTCTCCTTTTGACCTATTGTATGGCAGGCATTTGAGGGGTTGCTGGATGTAGCTAAGGAGACATGGACACAGGAGCAAACACCATATAGGAGTGTAATTGAGCATGTGGCCAGTATGCAGGACTGGATTGCGGCAGTCAGGCTCAAAGTAAAGGAGCATCTCATGGATGCCCAGGCCGCACAGAGCTGCACATATAATAAAAGGGCCACAGTCAGATCCTTTAAGGAAAAGGATCGGGTGTTAGTGCTAGTGCCCACCGCGGAGAGTAAATTTATGGCAAAGTAGCAAGGTCCATATGACATTCAGGAAAAAGTGGGGGAAGGGAACTACCGAGTTTACCAGCCTGGGAAGAGAAAACCCGAACTGCTATATAATGTGATCCTACTAAAGCCTGGAAGGACCAGGAAAGTTTGTTTTAATTGGATTTTAGGATAAATTTCTTGTTTAATAAAGTGTGTTATATTTTTATACAATTCATGACTCGAGACGTGCACAGTTATTACATCTCTTTCTCTTCTCCCCTACATATATGATTGTCTTGATGCATGATGATGTACCTTAACATTATATACTAGTTGTGCATTTTTCAATTTCTTTTTATACCAGCTGAATGTAGGGTTACTACTATGACAGCCTATTTATTAAGTAAGAAAATACAAGAACATATAGTATATAATATAAAAAGGTGCGGTTCCCATGCTGTCAGATGACAGCATGAGCCAGCAGCTGTGACAGGAGTTAAAAGGTTTTACGCCAGTCACAGGAGTTAGCTGATGAGAGAGTCTTCATCAGCCGATGCTTGTGCTATTAATAAATGTATATATATTTTTTTAAATGACATGGGGTCTCTTCTACAACTGACAGCTGCAAGCTGCAACCCTCAGCTGTCAGATTTATCATGGCTATTTATCAATAATAGAGGTGTCCCTATGCTGTTTTTTTAATTATTTAAAAAAAATAATAAAAAAACCGAAGTGTGGTCCCCCCTTTTTTTGACAACCAGCCAAGCTAAAGCAAACAGCTGAGGACTAGATATTGATCCCCAGCCTAAAAATAGCAGCTCACAGATGTGCCAATTCTGGTGCTTTCACTGGGTCTTCCCACTTGTCATGATGTTGTTTCGAGTGGAATAACATTTGTGGGGTTGATGTCCGCTGTTTTATGGCCGATGACATTGAGCCCACAGGTTACTAATAGAGAGGTGTTTAAATGCTCTATAATACACCTCTCCATTACTAAAAAAGAGACACAGCCAGAAAAAATTCCTTTATTAGAAAGAAAGACACTGACACCTTTATTTGAAAGAAAAAAAAGCACAGTTATACTCATCGTATGCCTATTATATTGAAGCCTTTGTTCTTTGTAAAAAAAAATAATAATAAACAACTATGATACTCACCTTACGCCCATTCTACTGAAGCCCTTGTCTCCTGTAATAAAAGAATAATAAGCACTCATATCCCTCATCTGTCTGCAGTGAAGATATCCCACACCGTAATCCATGTCTGCGATATGTGGTTTACAACCTGGACAGTGTCATGATGTGACCGTCCAATCTGATAACCATGGGAGAATTTGGTGCTGAAAGCACAGCTTCAGTTGCTAGCTATGACATCAATGAGATTACTGCAGGTCACTGAGGATGAGTTTCCACTGGCACTACTCTTTGAGCCAGGATGATGAACTGCGGTGATCTCAATGAGATCACTGGGAGTACAGTGAGTATACCAGCACCCAGCTGTCTGCTTTAGCTTCACTGGCTGTCAAAAATGAGGAGACGCCAAGCCATTTTATTAACGTTTATTTCAATTAGAAATAATTTTGAAAAATGTTGTGGGGTCCATCTATTCTTGATAACTAGCCATGACAAAGCTGACAGCTAAGGGTTGTAGCCTGCAGCTTTCAGCTTTGCCTGCTCTGATTATCAAAACTAGAAAAGACCCCACGTCATTTGTTTACAGGACAATTGTCCTCCTCTTACACCTATTTAGCTTCCTTTTTCAGTCTCCTAAACCTTACAATGACCATTTTACAACCATTTTAATGCACCGAAGTTTGGATTGCCATTAACTTCTATTGGGTTCAGATTCAGGATCAAGTTCGGATCCCAACTGAACTTTCGACTGTAGTTCAGCTGAACCCAGTGAACCTGACCATAGATGGATCCGCTCATCCCTATTCAACAGCTACAGAAGAAGTGTAACAAGCTTACAATCTATAAGGAAATAGGGGGGACACAATAGGTAAAAGTGTTTGTCATGTATGATCCAGCCATAATTATAGGAAATAGGGGTTAAGAAATAAAGCAGCATGATCAGGTCATGAGCTATAATCTGTCTAAGTACAGCTATCAAGTGCTATTGGGTACATGGAGGAGGAAAATGTAGAAAGAGGGAACAGGGAAGATTTAGATTAGTGAGGTCAGGTGACAGGCTTGTCTGAAGAGATGTTTTTTTAAAGCATGCTTAGAAATGTTGGGGCTAGGTGTTAATCAGATCTAACTTGGTAATGCATTCCAGAAAACTGTTGCAGCACAAGAGAAGTCTTGGAGACACAAGTGGGAGATTCAAATTATGAAACATGTTAATCTTAGATCAGTTGCAGAACAGAGAGCGCAGGTAGGGTGATAAACAGGGATGAGAAAGGAGATGTTGGGTGGTGCAGAACTGTAGAGAGCTTTGTGGAACTAAATAGGCAGTGTGTGAAAAGAAACACATTTTTTCTTGTGTTTCTCACTAATGAAATCGCAGAGTGTTTGAATTTGCAAGAACCTGTGGATTTCACTAAGTTGATCTTCCTTGGATCAACCCATTTATCCAGTTTTGTAAAAAAAAAAATCAGGCCTTCCCTTTAATCCTGGGCATCACCCATTATATGAAATTATGAAAAACTAGATGGCAGCCCGATTCTAAAGAATCGGGAGTCTATAATCCATATATACTTTATTTATTCAAATGTAAGAATAATACAATTAATAAATAATAGTAAGAAAGAACAAAAAATGGCTGCACTCACCAGCTCTTGACAATTCTTGTTATTTAAGGTACAGTTACACAGGATCCATGAACATGCTTATGAGGGGAGGGATGAAAGACATCAGACGACAACTTTGCGTGTTGTGGCAAATGCCACAACAACGGTTCTTTGCGAAAATAGCCAGTTAATAATAGGCAATAGTTCTTTGCAGGAATGCAGATATTAAAAAATAGGCAGTTTATATTGCAGAGAAATTGCTGGGCAATAATGGACAATGTCCTTATGTGGCAAATACTAGAGCAATATACCCAATGTGGCAAAGAAGAGGTTAATAAACGGCAGTCTCTCAGTATAACAGTCAGTGAATAATAGGCAGTATATGGAGAAAACACCAAACAAAAGTTCAAAATTGGTGTGAAAATGTCACTGAACCACTTCACAACTAAATATATATAGTTTTGGTAAATGGTATTATCTTTTTTTTTGACGAAATTCGGCAGGAGCTTGAAGAGCAACGTCACTGGGCCCGCCTCCACGCAGTAGAAACTTGCTGTGAGGTAAAAATTCAAAAATCACACCAAAATGGCGGGCGGAGTGTGTCACAGTACGGCACGTTTCTGATTGGTCGCTCACAGCAGGCGGCAACCAATCAGACACTGGACACTGTTGACGTCACTTAGCTCCGGACATTAGCTCCGGACATTAGCTCCGGACATTAGCTCCGGACATTAGCTCCGGACATTATCTCCGCACATTAGCTCCGGACATTAGCTCCGGACATTAGCTCCGGACAAAGCCACGGAAGTTGGCACAAATTGCAGGAAGTAGTATTCTAGGCAATTAATCTCCGGACATTAGCTCCGGACATTAGCTCCGGACATTAGCTCCGGACATTAGCTCCGGACAAAGCCACGGAAGTTGGCACAAATTGCAGGAAGTAGTATTCTAGGCAATTATATATTAGATATTAAAGCGGCTAGACTGACTTTGTTCATACAAAACTACCTTGAATTGTCCAAAAATGTATGAAAAAGGTTGCGATTTAGAAAAAATACTAGTATTTTACGTACAGTTAGATGATTTCTAAAGCTGGGGATATTAAGGATAGCAAGTATAGTTGCTTATTAATGAGTAATCATATAGTTAGATATACAGCAGTAATCAAAGCAACATTTGAGGTTATATTGAATCCTCAGGTGCCAGCATGCCTCCTTCTCTACTATTCTGTGATACATTCTGTTCTTTTTAATACTTTGAATGTAGAAAAACAACATATCCTATGAGATGTAGACCGTGTTTTTGAATTCCTTACCATAATATATATATATATATATATATATTTACAAGGCCCTTTACTGCACTAAGTCTAATTAGATTTATACTTTCATCATCTTAGGGTTTCCCCACAGACAACACATCCACTATTTCCCAAAAGGAATTCTTTATCCAGATTAATAAGAAGACTCATATCGTATAATTAAATAAAACATCTTCCCTTTTTTACTTTTTTCCATTTAGTTGTACATATCTCATATATTGAATATATTTTGCTATGTGCAACACATGTATAGGACCATTTATTTAAATGTTCCAATTTTTCTGTAGTCACTGAAGATGAAAGTGCCTAGATAAGTAGATAAATTGTGGTTCATAAGGTATGGTCTGCAATGGTGGCATCCTTTCTTCAAGTCATTGACTTCTCAAGGTAAAGGGTCCTCTTTGAATACAACACTTGGACCTTAACCCATTAATGACCGCCAATACGCATTAAAATGGCGGCAGTTAAGTTGCCTTATTCCCCCATTGCTGTTTTAAAACAGTGATCGGGAATAAGGCTGTAGCACCCCCAAGAGTCAGAAAATCTCTGGGGTTTCAGCTACTGAGGTAGCTGAGATGCTGGAGAACATGATCAGGACTGGATTTTCCGGTCCTCGATCACGAAAAAAAACCTGTGCTAATAAAAGAATTTCTCGCTCTTCTGACATGATATAGAGAGAAATGATGCCCATCGAGGTCCCCTGGAACTTCCGCCATCCCCAGGCCCTCCTGATTCTTCAACCAGCCCGGCATCATCTTCCTGGGAAAATAAACGGCAGGCATATGCACAGTGCGCCCGCCAGGATCTGCTGGCTGGTACCTGGCAACAACAGGGAATTTTTCTTATTGGTACCTTTAGATCATTGTGATAAACCCAATAACAGTGATCACAAGGAAAAAAAATAGTAAATCAAATCCCCCTTTGTCACCCCCTTAGTTAGATAAAAAATTCTAAAATATATATTTTTTTACATTATTTGCAATTGGGTTCAGGTTGTTAGGGTTGGAGCTAGGGTCAGTGTTGGGGTTAGCGTTGATTTTTTAGGTTTGTGTTAAGGCTGGAGTTAGATTTATGGGGTTTTCCAAAAGTTAAAAAAAAAAGATATGACCGCTAGTGTTGATCACAAGTGCATTGGGTGCTCGGGTATGCACAAAGTATCTAAGATCCCCGCATGTTTTTATTGGGTGTCTAACAGCCGCTCAACATGCAGGGTGGGGATTCGAGCATGTCACTAGAGCACCTGCAATATTCGGTGTATACTCGAGCACCTGATGCAAACTGGAGTTTGCACTTGCACTCAACATTAATGACGACATATTCAATATGACAACGTAATGTTATAAAATTCTGTGTCGTGCCTGTGGGATCAAAGGGCTCACTATACAACTGGAAAAAATCTTTGAGGAATATGATTTCTAAAATGGTGTCACTTGTGGGGGGTTTCCACTGTTTAAGGCACATCAGAGGCTCTCCAAATTCGACATGGCATCAGCTAATTATTCCAGCAAATTTTATATTCTCAAAGTTAAATGGCACTCCTTTCCTTCCAATCCCTGCCGTGTGCCCAAACAGTAGATTTTCCCTTCAAATGGGGTATCGGTGAAATTGGTAGAAATTGCTCAACAAATTTTGTGGTCATTTTTCTTGAGTTATCCTTGTGAAAATAAAAACGTTTTTTTCTTTGTGAATAAAGATAAATGTTCCTTTTTTTCCTTTCACATCACTTAAGTTTCTGTAAAGCAACTGAAGGGTTGCTAATCATCTTGAATATGACTTTGAGCACCTTGAAAGGTGCAGTTTTTAGAATGGTGTCACTTTTGTGTACTTTCTGCCATATATACCCATAAAAGTCACTTCAAATGTGAGGTGGTCCCTAAAAAAAATTGTTTCAGGTCGATGTGTGTTAGGCCGGTTTCACATGTCAGTGTCTCCGGTACGTGTAGTGACAGTTTTCTCACGTACCGGAGACACTGACACACGTAGACCCATTCAAATGAATGGGTCTATGCACATGCCTGCGTGTTTTCATGGACCGTGTGTCCATGTTGAAAACACGTAGACATGTCCGTTTTTCTCTGGCAGCACAGTCCGCAAAGCTTCCTGCACATGTGCACACGGAGAACAGTGTGCACTCTCCTCCGTATACATGTACCGCGGTAAGAGAGACAGCGCTACAGTAAGCGCTGTCCCCTGCGTGTGGTGCTGAAGCTGGCATTCACCCTTTCTCTCCTGCTCGGCTGAAAGCAGCGCTAGCAGAAGAGAAGGGATGAAAGATCAAGTTTTGTTTAAATTAAAGTTTGAGGTCACCTCACGCCTCCCACTGTAAATCCGTGATAAATCCGCAGGAAAAATGCTGTGTTTTTGCCCTGCAGATTTATCAAATCCGCTACGGAAAAATCCGCAGTGGACCATTCTATGTGTGCACATAGCCTTAAAGGCAAGAACAGGCCAATGTGGTGGTTATGGATGTGGTGGTTATATGCAACTAGATGGTGGCCCGATTCTAACGCATCGGGTATTCTAGAATATGCATGTCCACGTAGTATATTGCAGAGCCCACGCAGTATGTTGCTCAACCACGTAGTATATTGCCCAGCCACGTAGTATATTGCCCAGTCACGTAGTATATTGCCCAGCCACGTAGTATATTGCCCAGTGACATAGTATATTGCCCAGTCACGTAGTATATTGCCCAGTCACATAGTATATTGCCCAGTCACATAGTATATTGCCTAGCCGCATAGTATATTGCCCAGCCACGTAGTATATTGCACAGCGACATAGTATACAGCACAGAGCCACGTAGTATACAGCACAGACACATAGTATACTGCCCAGTCACGTAGTATATTGGCCAGTCACGTAGTATATTGCCCAGCTACGTAGTATATTGCCCAGCCATGTATGTAACAGGTTAAAAAATAAAAAAGAAACATATACTCACCCTCCGAGGGCCCTTTGTAGTCCTATCGCCTGCGTGCGGTGCACGCGGCAGCTTCCCGTCCCAGGGCTGGTATGAGCGCAGGGCCTGTGATGACATTGCGGTTACATGACCGTTACATCATGGAAGGTCCTTCTCGCATAGCATCTTTGGAACCGGAACCTACCGCTTGCACTGCCGAGGACAGCGCTACGTCGGAGGGTGAGACTAACCTTTTTTTTTTTATTATTATTTTTAACATTAGATCGTTTTACTATTGATGCTGCATACGCAGCATCAATAGTAAAAAGTTGGTCACACAGGGTTAATAGCTGCGTAACCGGAGTGCGTTACACCGCGCTCCGGTAACGCTGGCATTAACCCTGTGTGAGGGCTGACTGGATGACTGGAGGGGAGTATGGAGCGGGCACTGACTGTGGGGAGGAAAGAGCGGCCATATTGCCGCCAGACTGAGGCCATTGCTGATTTGTCGTGAGCGTTTTGCCACGACCAAACAGCGACTTGGATTCCATGACAGACAGAGGCCGCGACCAATGAATATCCGTGACAGAAAGACAGACAGAAGGACAGACGGACAGAAAGACGGAAGTGACCCTTAGACAATTATATAGTAGATCAGTCGTGATGGGGTTAAAAGGATGCCATAGCTGTCTTTTCAGTAAGCCTGTTCTTAGGGCACACTAACTCCTGGTTTGTTGAATCTTTTACTTGATTAAGGTGGATGTCTTCAACATTAAACTAAATTTTTAAAACCTATACACTATTACATCATAGATGATTGACACAATTATTTCTTTAAAAAAAACACCTATCTCAGGCCATGTTCACATGTTCAGTATTTCACATAAGTAATTGTTATGTTTTTTTCTGTGTTCCACTCCTGATTTTGGCTTAGAAATACTGATGTAAAATATTGACCAAATACTAAATGTGTGAACGTGCGCTTAGCTATAGCCATCTTTCATGGGGCATTATTGAGCCATATAGAAAAACAAAATTCATCAGCTCATCACTTAAAGGTAACAATAGCTTGTGGGGTATGGTGCACGGACAGACAAATGTATGGGCCGGTTCCAAGGATGTGAATAAGGTTTAAAGGATAATTAATTATATCATCTGCAATTGAAATAAAAAATAAAAATATATTTATTTGGTTACCCTAAAATTAAAAAAATAAATAAATAAAAGAAACACTTTTCCTATGCGATTCAAGCCCATGCAGGGCTATGATTAAGGCCCTTGCATGAGCTTAAAACACATAGGAAAAGTGTTTATTTTCATTTAATTTTTTGTTTTTTTAGAGTGAACAAATTAATATGCTTTTTTAATTTTTTCAATTGAGGATGCAGGAATTAGCCATTTTACCTTATTATTGAGCCATACACTGGCCGATCTTACTCCTAGGGACACCATAAATATGTAAATGAACTAGCATTAATTTTGAAGTAATCGAAAGCTGTGTGGCCCACATCTAGCATGGGCTCTAAATAAGCCGCTGCCAGACACGATTAGGTTGTATTTTTCGTCAAAGAGAAATAATTCTTTTCTTCTGGCTACAGTTTGTTTCCCAAAGTTACGGTTTTACTTACAGTATCTGTTATCTGGTGATAAAGGCTCTTCCCAGCTTTCTTGTGTTGGATATTTAATTGAAAAGAAGCAAACTTGAAGAATCCTAGATATCTACTCATAATGGGACAATGTGTGAGAGTTCTATAGTAAAGGTTCATAAGTAGTGTTGAGCGATACCGTCCGATACTTGAAAGTATCGGTATCGGATAGTATCGGCCGATACCCGAAAAATATCGGATATCGCCGATACCGATATCCGATACCAATACAAGTCAATGGGACATCAAGTATCGGAAGGTATTCTCATGGTTCCCAGGGTCTGAAGGAGAGGAAACTCTCCTTCAGGCCCTGGGATCCATAGGGATGTGTAAAATAAAGAATTAAAATAAAAAATATTGATATATTTACCTCTCCGGCGGCCCCTGAACTCAGCGAGGGTAACCGGCAGGCTTCTTTGTTCAAAATCAGTGCTTTTAGGACCTGAGAATCACGTCCCGGCTTCTGATTGGTCGCGGGTCGCCCATGTGACCGCCACGCGACCAATCACAAGCCGTGACGTCATTCACAGGTCCTTAACGCGCTCATTTTTAAAAAATTTTTAAAAATGAGCGCGTTAATAGCTTGCGGTGACGTCGCGGCTTGTGATTGGTCGCGTGGCCGCGACCAATCACAAGCCGCTACGTCTTTGAAAGCCATTAACGCGCTCATTTTTAAAAATGAGCGCGTTAATAGCTTGCGGTGACGTCGCGGCTTGTGATTGGTCGCGTGGCCGCGACCAATCACAAGCCGCTACGTCTTTGAAAGTCATTAACGCGTTCATTTTTAAAAATGAGTGCGTTAATAGCTTGCGGTGACGTCGCGGCTTGTGATTGGTCGCGTGGCCGCGACCAATCACAAACCGCTACGTCTTTGAAAGTCATTAACGCGCTCATTTTTAAAAATGAGCGCGTTAATAGCTTGCGGTGACGTCGCGGCTTGTGATTGGTCGCGTGGCCGCGACCAATCACAAGCCCCTACGTCTTTGAAAGTCATTAACGTGCTCATTTTTAAAAATGAGCGCGTTAATAGCTTGCGGTGACGTTGCGGCTTGTGATTGGTCGCGGCCACGCGACCAATCACAAGCCGCTACGTCTTTGAAAGTCATTAACGCGCTCATTTTTAAAAATGAGCGCGTTAATAGCTTACGGTGACGTCGCGGCTTGTGATTGGTCGCGTGGCGGTCACATGGGCGGCCCGCGACCAATCAGAAGCCGGGACGTGATTCTCAGGTCCTAAAAGCGCTGATTTTGAACAACGAAGCCTGCCGGTTACCCGCACTGAGTCCAGGGGCCGCCGGAGAGGTAAATATATCAATATTTTTTATTTTAATTCTTTATTTTACACATCTCTATGTATCCGATACCGATACCCGATACCACAAAAGTATCGGATCTCGGTATCGGAATTCCGATACCGCAAGTATCGGCCGATACCCGATACTTGCGGTATCGGAATGCTCAACACTATTCATAAGGACTTCTTATAACAGTCCGTTCTTGTTCCATATTCTTCTCTAACCCTTGTGTAAACATGACAACCGCAAACTCTAACACAAGTCCCATCCTCTCCAGCCGTACTAACCCTAAATCCTCTCTTAGGCCCCGTTCACATGTTCGGTATTTGGTCAGTATTTTACATCAGTATTTGTAAGCCAAAACCATGAGTGGAACAATCAGAGAAAAAGTATAATAGAAACACATGCACCACTTCTGTATTTATCACCCACTCCTGGTTTTGGCTTACAAATACTGATTGTGAAGGAAATGGTTAATTTCTATTCTGAATAAAATAGAAGAAAATAGTATTATGCAATAATGGCCTATATTGCAGTTATCATCTGTCTACATGCCGATATCCACATTGGCCGGTGTTCAGTTTTAAGATTCCCAGAAATTGTCAAGGATATGTTGTTTGTCAAATTTAGCGATATGGTCTGTAACCACCCAGAAATTCTATTTTCTCAAGAAAACTTGGCTGAACACTTTACATTTTTAAGGCTACTTTCGCACATCAGGTTTTTTCATTCTGGCCCATTACAGCTATTTTTAGAAAAACTAGAACCGGCGAAATTAAAAACTGGATCCGTTTTTTTCCCCATAGATTTGTATTAGTACCGGATGGCGCCGCATGGCCCACTGTTCCTTCTGTTTTTTTCCGGATCCAGCAAAAATTTTGATTCTGGCATCTGGAAAAAACGTCTACAGTAACGGCGAAAAAGCCGGAAAGGCCAGATCCGGCGATTCCGGCTTTTTGCTACAATGCATGTCTATGGACGCCACAATGTACCAGATCCGGAAAAAGCCAGATCCAGCGGCCTGATCCTGTTTTCTAATCAGAGCATGCTCAGAACCAATTGGCCGTCACTCATTTCCAGCCATAAAGAGAGCCTGCCAGCAAAAGAGAGCCTGCTAGCCAAAGAGCCTACCAGCCAGAGAGAGCCTGCCAGCCAGAGAGCCTGCCAGCCAGAGAGCCTGCCAGCCAGAGAGAACCTGCCAGCCAGAGAGAGCTTGCCAGCCAGAGAGAACCTGCCAGCCAGAGAGAGCTTGCCAGCCAGAGAGAACCTGCCAGCCAGAGAGAACCTGCCAACCAGAGAGAGCCTGCCAGCCAGAGAGAGCCTGCCAACCAGAGAGAGCCTGCCTGCCAGAGAGAACCTGCCAGCCAGAGAGAGCTTGCCAGCCAGAGAGCCTGCCAGCCAGAGAGAACCTGCCAGCCAGAGAGAGCCTGCCAGCCAGAGAGCCTGCCAGCCAGAGAAAACCTGCCTGCCAGAGAGAGCCTGCCAGCAGAGAGAGCCTGCCAGCCAGAGAGCATCTCAGCCATATCTATCTATCTATCTATCTATCTATCTATCTATCTATCTATCTATCTATCTATCTATCTATCTATCTGTCTGTCCCATATCTATATATCTATCTGTCCCATATCTACCGTATTTTTCGGACCATAAGACGCACCCCAAATTTGGGGTGAAAATTGCAGAAAAAAAGATTTTTTATAAGATGGGGGTCCGTCTTATTGTCCGAATTTACAGTATCTTACCTGAGGGCTGGTAAGAGCAGGGTCACAGGAGGCAAGGTGTCGGCAGAGGTGGGGTGATGCTGGGATCACAATTGGCATGTTTCTTGCATGCATCGCGGAATCACAACCTCACACTACACCCAACACATAAAAACAAAAGATCATTACAGAAAGATCGCAGCACACTACACATACAAACTGATCATTATAGACATCACAGTGCACACAACACATAAAAAGCCAACATAGAAGCACATCATTTTTTACTTTTTTTTCTTATAGTCTTCTGATTCTAGTGCTCGATCCAGACGTCCTCAGAGCGGCTCCCAGGGTCGTCGGCGTGAGAGTCAGGGTGGTCGTCATCGTGTAAGCACCTTTTTAAAAAAAATTATTTTATTTTAACCCCTTCCCGCCGCGGCCCTTTTTCGTTTTTGTGTTTTCGTTTTTCGCTCCCCTCCTTCTCAGAGCCATACCTTTTTTATTTTTCCGTCAATATGGTCATGTGAGGGCTTATTTTTTGCGGGACGAGTTGTACTTTTGAACGACACCATTGGTTTTACCATGTCTTGTACTAGAAAACAGGACAAAAATTCCAACTGCGGTGAAATTGCAAAAAAAGTGCAATCCCACACTTGTTTTTTGATTGGCTTTATTGCTAGCTTCACTAAATGCTAAAACTGACCTGCCATTATGATTCTCCAGGTCATTATGAGTTCAGACATCTAACATGTCTAGGTTATTTTTTATCTAAGTGGAGAAAAAAATTCAAAACTTTGCTTAAAAAAATGCGCCATTTTCCGATACCCGTAGCGTCTCCATTTTTCATGATCTGGGGTCGGGTGAGGGCTTATTTTTTGCGTGCTGAGCTGATGATTTTAAAGATACCACTTCTGTGCAGATACGTTCTTTTGATCGCCCATTATTGCATTTTACTGCAATGTCGTGGCGACCAATAAAACGTAATTCTGGCGTTTTGAATTTTTTTTCTCGCTACGCCGTTTAGCGATCAGGTTAATCCTTTTTTTATTGATAGATTGGGCGATTCTGAATGCAGTGATACCAAATATGTATAGGTTTGATATTTTTTTATTGTTTTATTTAGGATGGGGCGAAAGGGGGTTGAGTTAAACTTTTATATTTTTTTATTTTTTTCATATTTTTAAAAACATTTTTTTAAACTTGTGCCATGCTTCAATAGCTTCCATGGGAGGCCAGAAGCTGGCACAACTGGATCGGCTCAGCTGCATAGCAGCGATCATCAGATCGCTGCTATGTAGCTAAAATGCAGGTGTGCTATGAGCGCCGACCACAGGGGGCGCTCACAGCAGGCCGGCATCAGTAAACAAAGAGGTCTCAAGGACCTCTATGGTTACCTGGTTACCATCCTGATGCATTGCCGACCCCCGATCATGTGACGGGGTCGGCGATGAGGTAATTTCCGGCTGCCCGGCCGGAAGCTCCGGTTAAATGCCGCTGTCAGCGTTTGACAGCGGCATTTACCAGGTTAATAGCGGTGGGTGAATCGCGATTTCACCCGCCGCTATTGCACGCACATGTCAGCCGTACAAAACAGCTGACATGTCGTGACTTTGATGTGGGCTCACCGCCGGAGCCCACATCAAAGCAGGGGTCCCGACATGCCCTGTACTAGTACGGGGCATGTCGGGAAGGGGTTAAACTTTGTTGTTTTGAATCTATTTTTTTTTCCTTTTTTTATCAGGTTTCACAGCGTGCTCCTGAGTCGGACGGTGAGGAGGTCGGGCTAAATATTGACCTCCTCATCGATCTGATCCGAGAGAGGGTGCCGCTGTGGAACATTTTTCCGGTCAGTACTCTAGCGCATAGATAAGCTATCTCCTGAACAGCAGATGCCAGTCTGCTCTAGCGCTTGTTATCTCCCAAGCCACCACACCTGCCCCCCCTCCAGCCACTGTCCCTCACTTCAGCCACTACCATCATCCTGACCCATACCAGCATTCTGCCCTTGCCCCCTACCAGCATCCTGCACGTGCCCCATCCCAGCATCCTGACCCGTACCAGCATCATGCCCCATACCAGTTCCTGACAACATCTTCCGCGCCTCCTCTCCCTGCCCACTACCACCAGTCTCCTTCACTCATCATGTCACTATCCTAACCCTCTTCTCCACCCATCACCTCTTCTGGCTCCCAATCCATCAACTACACCTCCATCATTCCAAATTCCAAATCCAACTCTGTTTCCTGTCCCCCCATTCAATTTCTTTCTCCACCCCTTCACCGCTACCTACTGATCCTTCACCACCACCACATTCCTCTCTCCACACTCCCACTGTCGAAGTGTCCCAATCTGACAGCCCCTCCAACAATATTTCCACCCCCAAATTATGCTAACTTATAAAAGTTATTTTTTTTTTTAAAATATTTAATAAAACTCTTTTGTTATAACAAAATTTGTATTTTATTTATAAGGTGTAGTTAAATACGTTGGGTAAAACAAGGTTTAAGAATGTGGTTAGAGGTTAAATACTTTGGGTACAACCCAAACAGGTACATAACTTGGGAAAAGAAGGTAAAATACTTTGGGTACAACCCAAACAGGTACACTACTTTGGCAATATAAGGTTAAAGGTTAAGTACTTTGGGGGCAACACAAACAGGTACACACCTTGGGTACAATAAGGTAAAATACGGTTAACAGGGTCCAAGAAAAATTATTCAAACTCTCTCATCCTGCCAGTCTATTCTTCCTTCAGGTGAAATAAAGTATTCTGCGATTTGGTCCCTCATTCAGGAAACTGCCACAGAACTTCTATACATAATGTTGTGATAATCACTCAAGGTGGTTTCTTCTGAGTGGTCTTCAATGGAAATATGTTCCTTGCATATCACATAATTGTGCAGGACATCACACGCTTTCATCACCTCTTCAACAGTGTCAGTCTTCAAGTTTATAGCTGTCAATAGAACTCGTAATTTGGCAGTCAAAATCCCAAAAGTGCACTCCACCATTCTCCGTGCTCGTGTGAGGCGGTAGTTAAAAATTCTTTTAGTTTGCGTTAATCCACTACTGGTGTAAGGTGTCAGTAGGTGTTCGGATAGTTGGAACGCTTCAACCCCAACACAAACAAAAGGCATTTGGTGGCCCAGATGTTTGAGGCAGTGGTCTTGGGGGGAGAATTGGAAGGTGTTTCCATACAGATGACGCCCCATGGCAGACAGTTTGAAAGCTTGGGAATCATTGGAGCGGCCATAAGATCCAATATCCACCGCTATAAATTTGTATTCTGCATCGGCGATGGCCATCAAAACAATGGAGAAATATTTTTTATAGTTGAAATATTCCGAGCCAGAACCAGCCGGTTTCACAATGCAGATATGATTCCCATCCACTGCGCCCAAGCATTTGGGAAACTGACACACCTGCTGGAATTTGTCGGCTACTTCCAACTAACTCTCCATTGTGGGATGTGGTATAAATTCACCATGCAAAGAGTCCCACAGTGCACGGCAGGTGTGCTTGACAATTCCAGAGATGGTGGAAATCCCAAGGCTGAACTGGAAATGTAGTGACGAAAGGGATTCTCCAGTTGCAAAGGAATCTGTGAATGAAAGCAAGGCAAAAATTATTACAGAATACCAGCAATAACATTACAGTTATAAGGCAGCATTAACAGTAGGAGATACGATAAAAAAGATCACTAAAAACTATTCTAACAAAAAAAACAGCAACAACATTAACCTGTGCTTTAGGAGGACATACAATAAAAATGGCTCACCGAAGAGTGACTATCAGACGCTCCGCCGGTGAAATGGAGAATCGGCTGTACGTATAACTCCTTCAGATGAGATGTCCAATTCGGTCCACCAATAGATCGAAGTTCTCCACTTTCATCTGCACATATGAGAAAAATTTCTCTGGGTCTCCTCGTAGCTCCATGTACAGTGTAGAAAACACCCCATGTGTCATTCTCCATGCAGTGATGGGGTGAATCCACAAACGCTGCCGGCGCAGATGCATGATGCGTTGTCTCTCTCGCTCCTTCTCCAGAACAATTGTTTTCAAGCGATTCTCCTCCACAGTGAAATCCACGTTGATCTTCATAATATTCGCAATAATGACATCCATCTTGCTCTCCAAACACTTGCTCCTCTACAACCTGTCACAGATGGGCTGTAGGAACACTGTATATATAGTTTTCAGGGGCCCAATCACATTTTGAAGCCTCCCAGGGGCATTTTTAAAAACCGGATCTGTCAAAAAACAGATGAAAAATGAAAGAAATGGATGCCAATGGTGATTCTTGTGTTTGTGGGGGCAGGCGCTGCTCCACAAGTCTTGGAATCCTCAAGACTTGCAGGACAAACCTCTATATTTCACACTTCATAGACTGCTTGGGTCTCCACTTGCTTTGTAGATCACAGTCATACAGCTGAAGAGTTGTGGACAGCTCTCCAGGCCGAGTTTCAGCAATGGCTGTCTCCGCTGAACCTCTATCCAGGGAAAGCCATGTCCTGTAACCCCTGAGGATATTGACTTGCATTGATACAGAGGTCTCTAACCATGCTAATCAACAGGTTGATATGCGATGTGCCGAAATGGTGGAATTCCACTCTCCACATGTTGCAGCGACTGTGGCAGCAACAATGAGTCCAGACGCAGTATGTTATGTCATATAGCCTAGGCCAACACAGTACGGATGTGGCGCATAACAAGTTTACGGAGTGGGCACAGATTAAGGACCTCTGCACCCTTCTGCAAAGTTTTGAAATGGCTACTAAGATGGTTAGCGCTGATGATGCCATCATCAGAATCACTATTCTGGCCATCTATATGCTGGCGAAGATTTTGAACAGCCTGCAAGAGGAGGTGGTTGTCCGAGAGGAAGGGGAAGATGCAGAAGTGATAACATTGTTTCAAAGTTCCACACTGTCATCAAACAGACGGGTGCCAAGGGAGGGTGGATTACTGCGATTGAAGGGGGTTAGTGATAACAAACTGTTAGTGAAGGTGCCAGAGCCGAGGAACAAATGGAGGAGGAAGAGATGATGGGCGAGCAACTGTCAGTAGATGAAGAGGATAATCATCCCCTCTCTGTTGTTCGTGGTTGGCGGGAGGGGATGAAGAGAAACAAGCATCAGTGTTACCCAGCCACCAACCCAGCATGGGCTTGGACTTCGTGGAAGAGCCTTACATATATGAGTGCCTTCTTGCTGCACTATCTGCAACATGATCCCCGTATTATTATGTTTTGAAATAGTGCTGCTACTGGGTTGCCATGTTATAAAACCAAATTTTGCCAGATGCCTCCCGCCCTGGAAAGGGACCTGTGAATGCTGAAGTATCAAAAACAGTTTTACACACCCTTAATAGAGGTTTTCCCCAAGACAGCAGTGAGTCTCAGTGTGCATCGCGGCTCTAGACTTCCAATCTCCAGCACGTCAATTTGTCAATGCCAAAACATTAGCAGCAGCTGCAGTAGTGTAAGTGGAAGAAGCAATTTCTGTGAGTCCTTTGACACTTTTTTAGACCAGCTTGTGCAGCAGCTGGTCTAAAAAGTCTTACATGTTGTGAATGAATGGAGAGGATGGTGCAGGAGTATCTAGAACTGAATATCAATACCATCAGGGAGGGTTTGGACCCTTTCACATTTTGGTCTTCCAAAATGAATGAGTGGCTTGAGCTTGCCTCACACGCCTTGGAGGTTTTATCATGCCCGGCAGCCAGCGTTCTCTCAGAACGTGTCTTCAGCGCTGCTGGTGGTATTCTGATGGATAAGCGCAGCCGGCTTTCCCCTGAAAGAATAGACCACCTAACTTTCATTATGGTGAACAATTTAAATTGAATAATTTGACGTGTTTTGGCAGTTTTTGGGGCCGTTTGAAGGTGTTGTGCATGTGTTTGCTTTTTGCCTCTCATTCACTGTAATGGCGTTTGGTTATGTTCGGCAAATATTCGACAAATAAATAGATGAATATTGCAAATTCAGCAATCGTAATCCAATCAGAACATTGAAATATTTGCTCATCTCTACTACTCAGTCCTTATCCATATGCCTATCACTTGACAAACGGTAAGGTTTTTAATATTAAAGTTAGGACTGTTCCAGTTATGGTCATCGTGGAATGGTGGGATGGCTTTCGCATTTCATTTATCCAAATTAGTTTAACTAAGGAGCATATATTAATTTAATTCACTTTGCTGTTTATTTATTTATTGCAAGGTACTCAATAATCATGTTTCTGCCTTTGTTTTTTTCTGTTCAGTGGTTAGTATGAATATGTGCTTACACGTTGCATGCACACCAGTTTATATTCCCGTTCATACACTACCGTTCAAAAGTTTAGGGTCACACAGACAATTTTGTGTTTTCCATGAAAACACATACTTTTATTAATCAAATGAGTTGCCAAATGAAGTTAAAATCTAGTCCAGACATTGACAAAGTTCGAAAAAAAGATTTTTAGTTCAAATAATAATTTTCTCCTTCAAACTTTGCTTTTGTCAAAGAATGCTCCCTTTGCAGCAATTACAGCATTGCAGACCTTTGGCATTCTAGCAGTTAATTTGCTAAGGTAATCTGGAGAAATTTCACCCCATGCTTCCAGAAGCCCCTCACACAAGTTGGTTTGGCTTGATGGGCACTTTTTGCGTACCATACGGTCAAGCTGCTCCCACAACAGCTCAATGGGGTTGAGGCTTTGGTGGCTTTGGGTCATTATCCTGTTGTAGGATGAAATTGGCTCCAATCAAGCGCTGTCCACAGAGTATGGCATGGCATTGCAAAATGGAGTTATAGCCTTCCTTATTAAATATCCCTTTTCCCTTGTACAAATCTCCCACTTTACCAGCACCAAAGCAACTCCAGACCATCACAATACCCCACCATGCTTGACAGATGGCGTCAGGCACTCTTCCATTCATCAGTTGTTCAGCGTCTCAGAAATGTTCTTCTGTGTAATCCAAACACCTCAAACTTGGATTCGTCTGTCCATAAAACTTTTTTCCAATCTTCCTCTGTCCAATGTCTGTTCTTTTTCCCATATTATTTTTTTCTTTTCATTAGCCAGTCTCAGATATGGCTTTTTCTTTGTCACTCTGCCCTGAAGGCCAGCATCCCGGAGTTGCCTCTTCACGGCAGATGATGACACTGGCGTTTTGTGTGTACTATTTAATGAAGCTGCCAGTTGAGGACCTGTGAAGCGTTGATTTCTCAAACTACAGACTCTAATGTACTTGTATTGTTGCTCAGTTGTGCAGCGGGGCCTCCCACTTCTCTTTCTACTCTGGATAGAGCCTGTTTGTGCTCTCCTCTGAAGAGAGTAGTACACACTGTTGTAGGAAATCTTCAGTTTCTTGGCAATTTCTCACACAGAATAGCCTTAATTTCTAAGAACAAGAATAGACTGTCGAGTTTCACATGAAAGTTCTTTTTTTGTAGACATTTTGAGAGTTTAATGGTACCAACTAATGTAATGTTCCAGATTCTCAAATAACTCAAAGAAAGGTCAGGTTTATATGTTCTCTAATCAGCCAAACGGTTTTCAGCTGTGCTAACATACTTGCACAAGGGTTTTCAAGGGTATTCTAACCATCCATTAGCCTTCTTACACAGTTAGCAAACACAAAGTACCCTAAGAACACAGGAGTGATGGTTGTTGGAAATGGGCCTCTATACACCTATGAAGATATTGCATTACAAACCAGACGTTTGCAGCTAGAATAGTCATTTGCCGCATTAACAATGTATAGAGTGTATTTCTGAATCATTTCATGGTAGCTTCATTAGAAAAAACTGTGTTTTTCTTTCAAAAATAAGGAAATTTCAGAGTGACCCTAAACGTTTGAACGGTAGTCTACCTTGGGTTTTTTCAGACTGTTTGCATCATATACATATAAAAACTGTGACCTGCCTTTCCTTGAGCTGGGCATTATATTGATGTGGTCTCCCATGGCTGTGTGCCACTAGTTGGGCCTAGTCCTTCTCAGCCCATATCCATATGCATGTCACTTGACAAAAGGTAAGGTTCTTAATATGGGCATTAGGACGGTCCCAATTACAGTCACCGTGGAGTGATGGGATGGCTTTCGCATTTTTTTGATCCAAAAATATGTTAACTAAGTACCGTATATTAATTTCATGCACTATGCTGCTTATTTATTTACTGCATGGTACTCAATCATTATGTTTCTGTCTTTAGTATACATGAAAATATTCAACTTCTGGAACAAAAAAATTTTGTGAACTGTACCTGGTTAAGCGGTTTTAAATAATTTTAACCGATCATAATTTGACACAAAGCACTTTAAACTGTATGAATGACTGATTGAATCCAGAACATTTTTTTGAAGGTAAATGTTTTGAAAATCTAGTTAATGTACTCCTACACTCATAAGTGCAAAGCCAGGAAAAAAATGACTGGCATGAGACCCTGGTTTCAGCCGCCAGCTCTTGCAGCGTTCGAAGTAAGTGTTCCATCTCTATTGCCCGCTGATTGAATGAGATGGGATGATGGGTTGTACGTAACAACCTACCACCAGTATGTCAACTGTCGGTACCTTGCGGATAGTTGACCCACTAACATACAGTATCTCCATCATTGGTCCTGGCTCGCCTCCTTCTCTCTTCTGGACAGCCTAGGCCTACAGACCACTCAGTAGTTAATGGATCCTGGCTTTCCCGTCTGCAGTCTGGAAGAACCCGATCAGGGAAGGCTGTTGACTGAGTTTGTGACTTTGTACTTCTGTGAAAGTGGCCAGCTCTGAACCATAGGCTCCTGTCACGTCCGCTGTATAACCACTTTCGTCTGGTTCCGATATTTCTCAGGTCTCTCCCTCAGTAGTCTGGTGAGATTCTGTCATCCTTGTCGCCCACTAAGCACATAATACTCTATGGATGACTAATTGAATTCATAAAAATGTTTCAATGCTTTTTTGTAGGGTTATATACAGTAACACTAAAATGTAGCTCAGAGAACTCAATACTTTAAGGGTGAGAAATTGAATTCAGAAATATTTTTATATGCTTGTTTGGAGTGTTATATACCACTGAAATGTAACAGAAAGCATGTAATGCTCTACAGAAAGCATGTAATACTCTATCTATATATGGATAACTGATTGAATCCAGAAATATTGTTCAACACTTTTTAGGAGTGTTTTATACCACCAAAATGTAACAGAAAGAACATAATACTCTATGGATGATGAATTAAATCCTGAAAAAAATTGTAATGCTTTTTGAAATGTTATATACCGTTGAAATGTAACAGAAAGCACCAATACTCTGTGGATGACTAATTGAACCCAGAAAAATGTATCAATGCTTTTTTGGAGTTTGATATGCCACCAAAATGTAACAGAAAGCACCTAATATCCTATGGATTACTAATTAATAATAATCTTTATTTTTATATAGTGCTAACATATTCCGCAGCGCTTTACAGTTTTTTGCACACATTATCACTGCTGTCCCGATGGGGCTCACAATCGCAAACATGGGGAGAACATACA